>NW_028318250.1:3207500-3521250 GCF_062004578.1 Staurois parvus | reverse complement strand
TCATATGGTGGTCATTGCGAGTAGCCGGGTCCCCCACCATCAGATCTCGAGACTCCAGGGCATACATAATTCTCCACCCAATCTGCACTACCTGATGTGAAGATGGTGGTCAGAGACCGTATTATTCCACCCTCCTGTTAGCACCTTCTTATTCTCACTCCCAGGGTATTCACATGAGGGAACCGTATTCCTTCCAGGGCTCGACAGCCAGATTTACATCGCTAATACTTGCTCTCACATTCCCCAGGCATTGGCTGTAAACAACATCTCCTGCTCAAATATTCATGTGGAGGCCAAGTTTTAGTAATAACTTCCTTTAATGATTAAGGTTGATAAGCAGCACTACAGATCAAGTTTCAGCCAATCGATCACATTCTCCAAAAGCTGGCTGAAGTAATATCCAACTATCCCATGCTAAGAGATGCTTGTGTCTCTGGCGGAATTAATTGCCCTCTTTTTGCTTATGCTTCCTCCTTTAGCTCTTTCCCCCCGAAGAGGAGAACCAAGGAAGGGACAAAGTCCATTCTGCCTTTCCCCCTTTTTCACAGTTCCGTGGGCATTACCTTCTCCCAGATGAACCAGAAAGGAATCTTTCAGGAAACGCTTGCTCATAGTGCAGATAAAGTTTCCCGGCATATGCACAGACTGGCAACTGGCCAGGCAGATGTGCACAATAATGAGCATAGACGCACGTGGTTGTGCTCGCGCATACGGGTGCACGCCTGTCACCAAGACTGGCACCAAATAGCCCATTTAAACAGGAGTACTGTACTGGCTAATTGATGTTTGGTCTACAGCTTCTGTGTGTGTTTATCCTGATTCCTGTGCCTGACCGCTGATCTCGACCTGGCTTGTTCCTGACACCGCTTGTCTGCTACCTGCCCTGACCTTGGCTTGTTCTCTGGATTCTGTCTCTGCTTACTGTCTCTGCCTGATCTGCCTCCACCATTGCTGACATTGGCTTGTGACCTGGTTCCTCTCATGCCTGCTGTTTATGCTTGATCTGCTCATCTGTTACTGACCCAGTTTGCCTGACCCTGCATCTTGTTCATCCAGCCTGCTCCAGCTCTGTAGTCCAGTACACTCTCATCTGTTACGTCTGCCTGCTGCCAGCCTGTCCACTTCCAACCTGCCTGCTGTGGCATCTGCCTACTGCCAGTCATCTGCTATCAGCCTGCCTGCTGTGCCATCTATGTTCTGTCAGCCTGTCTACTGTGACATCCGCCTGCTGCCAGCCATCTGCTATCAGCCTGCCTGCTGTGCCCTCTACCTGCTACAAACCTGCCCTGCTGAGACATCTGCCTAAGTGACAGCTACTACCTGCGTAGACTATTGGACTGATCACAGCAATCATGTGGTGGTAATCACCCTTGTGGTTACTGTTCCACTATTGGTGACCCCTGAGCCGGAGCTGTACAAGATGCCTTTCTCTGCACATTAGACTCACTACCAGGTATGTGACAGAATCCCTTGACAGCCCTGCTCTCCTCCCAAGTGGGAGATCTGAAGCACCACTGCAGCCTTATGTACTTTTATCCACACTGATGGATATGTCCTTAACCACTTCCCATCCAGCCCGTGTACATAAACGGCCAGACGGGAGCAGTGCAGGAGTGGGTTGCTGTTCATAAATGGCGCCCGCATTTATAGGCCGTGCACACTCCCTGGGAGCGCGCGACACCGCGATCCGGTGCCCGCTGTGTCCGGAACACCGATCGCTGTATGGGACCTCTATGTGAGGTCCCGATCATGTGATTACTGATTGGTCAATCAGTGATCACATGAATAGTAGTAAACAAGATGTCACTTCTGACATCATTCCTTACTACTAGTGAAATCTGTGAATGATCACAGAGGTCACATGGTACAAGGCTATTCACAACAGCCTTGTACCATGTGACAAGCTGTGACCAATCACATCTCTCACAGTATGAGAAGAATGCAGACAGAGAGAAGGAGAAATGATTGCTTTTACAGCCTTTATGGGTATAAAAGCAATCAGTGTAAAAAAAAAAATCTTCATCACCCCACACAAGTAGTACAGTGTCACTATGGTGACACTGTACTGCTAGGGTGACAGTATGTTAAAAAAATAAAAATAATAATATAAAAAAATAAATAAAAATGTAAAAAAAAATTTGAAAAATTGTAATAAACTAATTGTTATAAACTAATTTGGATTTTTTTTTTCCCACTAAAAAGATAACCGAATAAATTTTGGCCAAGATTTATGAAGAAAATTTATTTATTTGCAAAATTTTATAAGAAAAACACTTTTTTCAAAATGTTTGGACTTTTTCATTTATATAGCAAAAAGAATAAAAATCCCAGCAGTGAATAAATACCACCAAAATAAAGTTTTATCTGTCTCAAAAAAATGCAAAAAAATTAATATGGGTACAGTGTGGCATGACCGCGCAATTGTCATTCAAAGTGTGATAGTGCTCAAAGCTGAAAATTGTCCTGGACAGGAAGGGGGTAAAAGTGTCTGGACTTGAAGTGGTTAAAACCCACCTCTAGGAAAATTTTTATTTTTTTAAAAATCCACCCTTGCAGTGGGTCCCCCGGCATTGCAAGGGTTAAATGCTTGTTGCGAGTGAGTTGAAAAGGCTCTATAACTTACCGTAGCCTCCCTGGAGGTATTCCTGAATGTAGCTCGGGGTAAAGTTTCAGTACCACAAGCGGTAACCCCGAGCTACACTCTGGCTTATCATGCGGCGCTGCTCCGGGATCTGTTCTTCACTTACCTTGCCCTGCGCTCCCGCGATGTCCCTCCTGCAGTGTCCCCTGTAATGTCCTCCGGCGGATGCAGGCATCTGTCTTCTGGGTTCCATCCCCTGCGTTGTCAGGACGTACGGGGGACAGAACGGCGGGAAATTTGAAAATGACAAAAAGTGACATTTGCTAAATTCACTAAAATCACATAGTAAAACATTACTGTATCAAAGCATTTCACATACATTTTGTCCCTACTGCTTTGTCCTGTGCCCTGCCTGCATTTTTACTGTTCTTTCTGCCTGGAAACTGAGAAACGTCCATGGCGTCCAAAAAGCATCCCTTTAGGTCAAAATCGGTTTTAGACCAGCTAGAGAACAACGATAGTAAATTAGAACCACTTGCAGAATTGAGTGATAATGATTCGTTGGGAAATTCGTCATCAGACACTGAAAATGATTTTGCGACTTTGCTCAGTGATGTGCGAACTTGGCGCTATATTTCAAAATTTTGTGTTTTTGGTTTGATTATATTATTGAATTAAATTTATTATTATATTATTATTTTTTATGATTATTTATTAAATTATAATTTATGATTTCATGTTCCAAATTTTAACATACCCGGGATGTTTACTAGACTCTTGTTTGGACAGATTTCAGTGAGTTATTCCTAAAAATTACAGGCCTACAATAAAAAAATGACATATTTCCATGCAAAAAAATGTACCGCTTTGAGCACAAAAATATGGACATAATCAGACCGCTAGGGAGGTTAAACCCTGCTCCAGTGGTCTCCTTCTCTGCCGAAAGCTCCAGTCTGTGGGCAGAACCTCGGAATCATTAACCCTGTATTGTACGCTGAAGAGACTGGAGTGTGATTGATGGCAGTTGCAGCTTACAGAGTAGCTGTTGGGTACTGGTTGCAGCACTGTAGGTAGTCTGTTGGAGTTGCAGGAATAAGCTATGTACTTAATCCTCTACCCCTAGACTAAATGAGCATTTAACTCTTGTAATGTGAGGGGTGGGGCACTGCAGGGATGGATTTTTTTTTACATTTTTCTGGATTTGGGCTTTAATGAGCAGCTGGACATCTTTAGAAGTGATCAGGGATTAATACTGAAATCGAACCTATAGAATATGGTCAGTTCTCAGGAACGAGGTAGGTATATTCTTCCTAGTACGTGTACCATCACACTTAAAAATAGTCCCTTGTAATGGGATGTCCTGTGCTACAAGGTATAAACGCTTGTTTAGGTCTAGAGGGAAGCAAAAAGTAGTTTTATTTTCCTGATAATCCTCTCCCACAGCCTTTTCTTCCCTTTGCTCCAGTGGTCTCAAGTCCTCTGATATCATCAAGTCTATTGCAGAGCCCATAGCCTTACACTGGACATGATAATGTAGAGGGACAGTCCATTGCAGAAGCATAGGGGAGAAAAGGGGAGTGCCAGCTGCCAAGGTAGTTGTGGATCGGGTAAATAAATCTGCCTTTCCTTGTTCCCTATACCTGAACAAGCATTCAAACCTTGCAGCTTTACTGCAAGGGAGCATTTTCCCTTACCCCAGAGATAGGCTTTAATACTCAGAAAAAAACAAACTATGCTTAAAAAAAAAAAAAAGCGTGGAAGCAATGTTTCTTTTATTGATTGGCATGCCACATGTGCAAGAAAAATAAACAGTTGTGAATGGTTTTCATGAAGTTCAATAAAGATGACATTAAAAAAAAAAGAGAGCAAAAGACAGTAAATACATGCTAAAAAAATTGAAGGTATATTAACCGATTCACGATAGCATATTTACTGATACAGGGCAGCTGTTCTGTGCAAAATCACATATATAAACGTGATTGTACACTTCCTGGTGTAGGGGGCAATAGTGTGCCACTGGCGAGCCACTTCTGCTGTGATCATGCGAGTCCCGGGGGAACGGCTCTTCGCTGGCACCCACAGATTGCCGAGCAGGGAAGAAGAACAGAGCTGTGCCTATGTAAACATGTTCTGTTGTGATAGGGGAACGTGATGGATCGTGTGTCAGAGCAGAGCTAGGAACATGATCCATCACTTCCCCTTGTACCAGAACATCTAGTGTACACCAAGCACATAGCTAAACACATACTTCACCCTAGATCAGGGGTCCTCAAACTTTTTAAACAGGGGGTCCGTTCAATGTCCCTCAGACCGTTGGAGGGCCGGACTATAGTTTAAAAAAAAAAAAAACTATGAACAAATGCGGACACAGTACAGGAGATGACCAGAAACTGCGGACATAGTACATGAGATGACCAGAGACTGCGGGCATAGTACAGGAGATGACCAGAGACTGTGGACACAGTATAGGAGATGACCAGAGACTGCGGACATAGTACAGGAGATGACCAGAGACTGCGGACATAGTACAGGAGATGACCAGAGACTGCAGACATAGTACATGAGACGACCAGAGACTGCAGGCATAGTACAGGAGATGACCAGAGACTGCGGGCATAGTACAGGAGATGACCAGAGACTGCGGACATACAACGGCGGCGGGAATACTGGGCTGGCCGCTCCATAAGACGCACAGACATTTCCCCCCCAAGTGTGTCTTATGGAGCGAAATATACGGTAAATGCAGGGCACCTTATTGGGTCAGATCTGTGTACAATGTAAAAAGAGAGAGGGGGGAAAGAGATAAGGAGGGGAGAGAGAGAGAGGAAGGGGAGAGAGAGAGGGGAGGGGGATAGAGAGAGAGGAGGGGGAGAGAGAGGAGGGGGGAGGGAGAGAGAGAGGAGGGGGTGGGGGGAGAGAGAGGGGGGAGGAGGAGAGAGAGGGGGAGGTGGAGAGAGAAAGAGGAGGTGGGGAGGGGGAGAGAGAGAGAGGAGGGGGGGGGGAGAGAGAGGAGGGGGAGAGAGAGAGGGGGGGTGAGAGGAGGGGGAGAGAGAGAGGAAGGGGAGAGAGAGAGAAGGGAGGGAGAGAGAGGAGGGGCTGAGAGAGAGAGGAAGGGGGAGAGAGAGGAGGGGGGTGGGAGAGGGAGAGAGGGGGGAAAGAGAGAGGGAGGAGATCGATCATCTATTGCACTTATCTAGGGTCCGTGGCCGTGATACCCAACATGCAGCGATGGAGTCTCCTCTCTTGCTCCCCCTCTTCATGGTCAGCTCTAGGCTCTGCCCTGCAGCCGTGACAGTTGCATGCACTGATCAGAATAGATGGCCGGCTGGCTGCAGAGAGGCCAGGTGAGTGGTGCGGGTTCATAAGCCGAGCCCACCTTCCCCTGTTCTAGAATTGCTGATCCTGCCCTCCTGCCTGAGCGCTGCCGAGCTCTCCCGATCTGCCAAACCCTAGTCCCTTGCCTCGCGGCAGATACGCCCCTGCCCGACGGGCCGGATAAATGTCCTCGGCGGGCCGCATGTGGCCCGCAGGCCGTAGTTTGAGGACCCCTGCCCTAGATGTTAACCCCTTCCCAACCAATGTCATTAGTACAGTAATTTATATTTTTAGCTCTGATAGTGTATTAGTGTAACTGATTCCCACAAAGTGTCAGTTAGTGTAAAAAAGTCAGCCGCAATATTGCAGTTCCGCTATAAGTCCCTGATCACCGCCATTACTAGTATAAAAAATTAAAATGAAAAAAAAATCCAGTATACGTCCCATAGTTTGTAGATGCTATAACTTTTGCACAAACTAATCAATATACGCTTATTGGCATTTGTTTTACCAAAAACATGTAGTAGAATACATTTTAGCTCAAATTTTATTTTTTATATTTTTTTTATTGGATATGTTTTATAGTAGAAAATAAAAAATATTGGTGATCAAATACCACCAAAAGACAGCTCTGCTTGTAGGAAAAAAGGCATAAATTTCATTTGGGTGCAGTGTTGCATGACCATGCAATTGTCAGTTAAAGTAACACAGCGCCGTATCACAAAAATGGCCTGGTTAGGAAGGGGGGTAGTTCTTCTTGAGGGCAAGTAGTTAATTAGGTGTAAGAGGGCATATTTATTTATCAATACCATGTTTATTTCTAAACAACCAGATTATAGGGAGCCAATCAGTCTACCTGATAAAATGAAATGAAAACGTTTGGGTGATAAATATACTCCATTCTAGACAACACTCTTGACCAGCTTGGGCTATCTGTCAAAAAAATAAATAAAATAAATGCACAATATTCACACTAAGGGGGCTTCCATTGACGTGGGAGTCACTTGTGGGGAAGCACTGTGCTTTAAAGAAATTGCAAGTGTCAATGAAAAAAATAAGAAACCAGTTACTTCTACAGGGTAGCCCCATACCATGTTGCCTCTGGCATCAAGTAAAATACTATGATATGTACTAGGCTGTTAGGTTGCTATAACTGTGTGTTGCATTTTATGGTGTGTTTTTCAAAATTTTTTATTTAATAGTCTGCAGCAAAAATCAACATCATGACAAAACACATTCTGTAATTTCAAGGTAATTAGAGCAAAGGACATTTCACAGTTTGTAGTGCCATATTGAAAGCATTGAACATAGTTATATTACACTTTACAGCAAAACTGTTGGTCAAATATGAAAACCACAGTTATAAAGAATAAGGAAAATATTAATAATTTTTGAACATTGTCTTTTCTCCTAATTTCTAGATGTGCAGAATGAAAAAAATTAGTTTTCAATTAGGATAGGTTACTAATTTTGTTTCATTGAATTCGTAATTAAATTAATTTCATTTAATTTTATTTACTTGTTTTCAACTGGATTCAAAGGTTTCCAATGGATTTGAAGCATCGAATCAACCTGAATTCATTGTGAAGAATAAGTGGTTCCATTCTATTCGAAATTTGAATTTCAGAAGATGGTTATATTCTTTCTATTCTATTCTGTTTTTCTATTCTTTTATTTTCTGTTCTATTCCTTTTTTAGTCTATCCTTTTTTATTCTATTCCTTTATTTTTTATTCTGTTTTATTCTATTCTATTCTTTTTAACGCTGTTCTTTTTTTTCTATTCTATTCAATTTTATTCTATTCTTTTATTTTCTATTCTATTCCATTCTGTTCTACTTTATTCTATTTTTTCTATCCCAATCTGTTTTTATTCTATTATTTTTGAAAATAAAATTTTGGAAGGGGGCTATATTATTATTTTCTATTCTATTTAATTCTGTTCTGGTTTACTGTATTCTTTTCTATTCTGTTTTATTCTATCCTTTTCTAAATTAAAAGTTCAGAAGACAGCTACATTCTATCTATTCTATTTTTTCTATTCTATTCTATTCTTTTCTATTCTATTCTATTCCATTTTATTCTACTCTTTTCTATTCTATTTTATTCTATTAGTTTTTACTCTGTTCTTTTCTATGCTAATAATTTTTTTCTATTCTATTCTATTTTCTTCTGCTGTATTCTATTCTATTCTTTTTTATTCTATTCTAATATTTTCTATTTTATTGCTTCTACAAACATTTGTGAAAGAAAGGGTCGCTCTCAAGAGCTCAGTGAATTCAAGCATGGTACCGTGATAGGTTGCCACCTGTGCAATAAGTCCATCCATGAAATTTTCTTGTTACTAAATATTCCACAGTCAACTGTTAGTGATATTATAACAAAATGGAAGCAACTGGGAACAACAACTCAGCCACGAAGTGGTAGTCTACGTAAAATGACAGAGTGGGGCCAGCGCATGCTGAAGCGCACAGTGCGCAGAAGTCACCAACTGTCTGCAGAGTCAATAGCCAAAGACCTTCAAACTTCATGTGGCCTTCAGATTAGCACATCAACAGTGCATAGAGAGCTTTACGGAATGGGTTTCCATGGCTGAGCAGCTGCATCCAAGCCTCACATCATCAGGCACAATGCAAAGCGTCGGATGCAGTGGTGTAGAGCATGCCACCACTGGACTCTAAAGCAGTGGAGACGTGTTCTCTGGAGTGATGAATCATGCTTCTCTGTTTGGCAATCCGATGGACGTGTTTGGGTTTGGCAGTTGCCAGGAGAACGGTACTTGCCTGACTGCATTGTGCCAAGTGTAAAGTTTGGTGGAGGGGGAATTATAGTGTGGGGTTATTTTTCAGGGGTTTGGCTTGGCCTCTTAGTTCCAGTGAAGGGAACTCTTACAGCATACCAAGACATTTTGGACAATTTAATGCTCCCAAGTTTGTGGGAAAAATTTGGGGATGGTCCCTTCCCATTCCAACATGACTGTGTAGCAGTGCACAAAGCAAGGTCCATAAAGACATGGATGAGCGAGTTTGGGGTGGAGGAACTTGACTGGCCTGCACAGAGTCCTGACCTCAACCCGATAGAACACCTTTGGGACGAATTAGAGCGAAGACAGCGAGCCAAGCCTTCTCGTCCGACATCAGTGCCTGACCTCAGAAATGCGCTTCTAGAAGAATGGTCAAACATTCCCACAGACACACTCCTAAACCTTGTGGACAGCCTTCCCAGAAGAGTTGCAGCTGTTATAGCTGCAAAGAGTGGGCCAACTCAATATTGGACCCTACGGACTAAGACTGGGATGCCATTAAAGTTCATATGTGTGTAAAGGCAGGCGTCCCAATACTCTTGGGAATATAGTGTATATTGTAGAAGGCGACAAGGATGCGTCATGGAGGGGCATTATTTTTGTTGCTTTTGAGAGGTTCTCAGCCATTGCAGTCAAGAGGGGAAATTGGTTAGCAGTTTCTCCTGCATTTTTTTTAGTTTGTTGTGAGTCCCTGGAGTCTGGAGACTTTAAGAGTTAATGGATGTTATGAATCTCCAACCTCTCACCCCGGGAGACAAAGGATTAATGGCCTCATCTGGGAGGAGAGGTATGTTAAGGGTGTAGCCCTCACCTAGCAGGGGGCTGTGTGAGCTTTGATAGTGTTGGTACCGATGCCCAATGGTACTCTGTGATTCTGTAATAACTTCCAGAAGCTCAATGAGGTGTCGAAGTTTAATATCTACCTCATGCCATGGGTAGATGAGCTGATAGAGAGGTTGGGACCAGCCCAGTATATCACCACCCTAGACCTTATCAAAGGGTACTGGCAGATACCTTTGACTAAGAGGCAAGAGAGAAAACAGTGTTCTCCACACCTGAGGGCCAGTTCCAGTACAAAAGAATGCCATTTGGGCTGCACTCTGCCCCAGCCTCTTTCCAGAGGGCTATGGACACCACTCTTCAACCTCAGTCTATATTGATGACATTGTCATCTTTAGCACGGACTGGGAGACCCATCTTCCCAAAGTCCAGGCTGTGGTGGATTCCCTGAGGAAAGGAGGGTTTACCATCAACCCTGAAAAGTGTGCCATAGTAATGGAAGAAGTGAAGTACTTTGGGTACGTGATAGGTAGAGGGTTGGTAAAAACTCAAGTGAACAAAGTGGAGGCTGTCCAGGCTCTGCCCCGCCCAGCCACCAAGAAGCAGGTGCGTCCATTACTGGGCATAGTGGGTTTTTACCAGCAGTTTGTGCCCAATTTTGCCATGATAGCTGCCCCATTGACTGACCTGACAAAAGGGAAAAAGTCAGTCATGGTTCAGTGGAACAACAGGGCAGAAAAAGCCTTTCAGTAGCTGAAAGCTATGTTATGACAATATTCTGTGCTGATTGCCCCTGATTTCTCAGAAGAGTTTATTGTCCAAACAGATGCCTCCAGTGAGGGACTACGGGCTGTTCTGTCTCAAGAGGTGAATGGTGAGGAACAACCAGTGGCTTTCCTGAGCAGGAAATTATTGCAGGCAGAAAGGAACTATGCTGAGGTGGAGCATGAGTGCCTGGCGATTAAGTGGGCCGTAGACTACTTGAACTATTTTCTGCTTGGGAGAAAGTTCCGTCTGGTATCAGACCACACCCTATTGACCTGGATGAGACAGAATGCAAAAGTGACAAGAGGCACTTCAGGAATATAAGTTTGTGGTGGAACACAGGCCAGGGAAGGAGCACCTTAATGCTGATGCTCTCTCCAGAATTCATTGTAGGTTGTTATACAGTGTCCCCCAACCCCCAGTGTGAGGAAAAGGAGGGGGGAAATGTAGAAGGCGTCAAGGATGCATCGTGGAGGGGCGTTATTTTTGTTCCTTTTGAGAGGTTCTCAGCCATTGCTGAGAGATTGCAGGGAAATGCCGTCATGAGGGGAAATTGGTTAGCAGTTTCTCCTGTTTTTTTTTGTTGTGGGTCCCTGGAGTCTGTGGACTTTAAGAGTTAATGGGAGGGATGAGTCTCCAACCTCTCACCCCTGGAGATAAAGGATTAATGGCCTCATCCTGGAGGAGAGGTATGTTAAGGGCATAGCCTTCACCTAGCAGGGGGGCTGTGTGAGCTGTGTGTAGGAAGACACGTGGCTGAGGTGTGTCTGCTCCTAAACTACTGAGCCAATTTTGACAGAGTGGCTAAGCGCTGTGTTTAACCCTCAGAGGAAGGCGAGCACACAGCCCTGGAGTGACAGTGCTGTGGAGTGACCTACTCTGTGGATGGCGGTAAGCCACAAAGATTATTTTAGTGTGAAGGACTATCATCCTGCTGCTGGGACAATTTTATTTCTTTTTGCTGCCAGAAAGCTTTTTTTGTTATTATTTGAAAAATAAAGACTGACCTTGATTTCACATGCCACCAGTGTGAGCGTAATCCCCCAGAATATTTATCTATCTATCTATCTATCTATCTATCTATCTATCTATTGTCTCCCAGAAGTGAGTACACCCCTCACATTTTTCTAAAAATTTTATTTATTTTTTTTTTTTTTAATTTAAATATTTATTAATTTTTCACATTATTACAAAATTTCCATAAGAAGAGACACAATACTTATAAATATCAGTACATTTCTACTTTGTCCCTTCTATTTACCTCTTTTATTTCCCTTCCCTCCCAACCCACCATTTCCCCCCCTCCCTCCCCTCTGCAAAATCTTCCGTCTCTCTAGGCCCTACAACTTTGAATAGCTTCCTAGTTTAGAGTTTTCTATATTTCTCTTTTAATCCCGATTTTTCCCATTTTTCCCATCGTGAATAGTATATTTTCATCCTGTCTTCCTGCATATGATAAGATTTTTCCATTCTGCTAATCTGGTTTACCCTATTGATCCAATCCTCCTCCGTTGGTACCTCTGTCTTCCACCAAAATTTGGGGATCAACCCTTTTGCTGCACTTAGGTAGTACCATACTCCTGATTCTTTATATTTATTTACTGTTGTCTCTACACTATGTAGGAGACACATGGTTGGGTCTAATCCTATGTCATTTCCAGTTATTATTTCTATTAATTTGACTATTGTCTTCCAGAAAACCTGAATTTTTGGACATTGCCACCATATGTGAAACACCGTGCCCTCTTCCCCACATCCTCTCCAACACATTTTTGAATTCTCCCCCCTCATCCTGTGCTCAGTGCTCGGTGTAATATGCCATCGTGTCAGACATTTATAGTTAATCTCAACGTCTCTCATACTAACATTCTCGTGAACTAATCTAAATATCTTATTCTGTTGCTCTTCATCTATCCCCACCCCCATATCTCTTTCCCAATTTGTTATAAAAATTAACTTTGTGTCTGTGTCTAGTTCTGTAAGTATTCTATACATTTTTGTAACACCGTGTTTCCCATCTCTACGTATTTCTAATAACCTTTCAAACATATTCCACTCCTTTTTTAATCTCAAGGGTTTTGGGAGAGCTCCTATAAAACATTTTAATTGATGATATTTCCATTCATCTATTTTAGTAAACATATCTCCTCCCTTCTCTTTTAATTCTTTAAGTGTTCTCAATTCCCCCTCTATCAATATGTCTCTCAATTGGATATCTTCCTTTTTAAACCATCTCCCTGATATCTCATCTTTTCCTGGGGGGAAAAACTCCGTGTTTGCAAGAGGCATTAGTATAGAGTTGAATTCCCATTTCATGTGTTTATGTAAGTTATCCCATATCCTTAAGACAGTTAAGGTGTAAGTGCTTGTGTCCTCTTTAATTCCTCTATAATGTGCTGGAACCCATATCATCTTACTCAAATTAATTCCACTCAGATCATTTTCCATTTTTACCCAAATTTTCCTCTTGTGATTAAAAGTCCAGTCATAAATTCTTGCTAACATTACTGCTTTGTAATATCTCTTGACATCAGGTAGTCCCATCCCCCCTTTCTCTTTAGTCCTACTTAGTGTTTCATATGATACTCTTGGTTTTTTATTCCTCCATATAAATCTTGTTAACATTTTTCTCATTATCTTAAAAAACGCCTCTGGGAGTTTGATCGGGATCATTTGAAATCTATAGAGTATTTTAGGTATAATTACCATTTTAATTAGGTTCATACGTCCTAACCATGATGGATTTCCTCCTTCTAATCTTTTTAGTTCGTCCTTAATCTCATTTATCAGAGAGATATAATTTAATCTATACAGTTTTTTATATGAGGTAGCAAGTTTTATTCCTAGGTATTTTATATCGTTTTCTCTCCAAATAAAGGGGAATTCTTTTTGTAGCTTTTCTTTTTCGCTCTTTGGTATATTAATGTTCAAAATCTCAGTTTTTGTTGGGTTAATTTTTAGATTAGATAATTCACCGTATTCCTTCAGGATCTTCATAATATTTGGTAGTGTTATTCGGGGGTTGCCTACATAAAACAGTAGGTCGTCCGCAAAGGCCGCTACTTTATGTTCTATATTTTCTATCTGGATTCCCCTTACCGCTCCACTATTCCTTATTATTGATAGCAGGGGTTCCAATGTCAATACATACAGCAAGGGGGACAATGGGCATCCTTGCCTTGTTCCATTGGACATCCCAATGGATTCCGATCTTTCCCCGTTTACTGTGATGATTGCAGTGGGCTCCTTATATAGTTTACCTATCCATTCGCGCATTCTCTCTCCGATCCCCAACACTTCCAAGTTATCCATCATAAAGCCCCAGTCCACTCTATCAAACGCCTTTTCGGCATCAATTGACAAAAGCACTACCGGGGCTTTCCCTTTTTTACTTTTCTGGATAAGCATCAGAGTTCTCAAGCCATTATCTCTACCCTCTCTCCCCTGAACAAAGCCCACCTGGTCTCCATGAATCCATTCGGGCATTAGATCTTTCAGCCTGTTTGCTAGGACCTTTGCGTACAACTTAGTATCAGTGTTTAATAATGAAATTGGTCTGTAGCTAGAGCACTGAGAGGGATCTTTTCCCTCCTTATGGATGAGAACTACATGGGCCTGAAGGGATTCCCTCCTCCCCTCCATCCCACCTCCCAAGTCATTCATGTATTTCTTTAACTTTGGTAACAGTACTTCACTAAATTTTTTATAGTACTTAACTGTATAACCATCCGGGCCTGGGCTTTTCCCTCCCCCTGTACTTCTTATTGCTGCTTCTATTTCTTCCTGAGAGATTTCTGCATCCAAGGAGTTCAGTTGTGTTTCGCTAAGCTTTGGCAATCCCGCATTTTTTAAATATGTCCTCCTTTTTTCATTGATACCTTCCCGCATTTCTTTTGGTGATCCTTGGTGACTGATATTATACAACTTTCTATAATACTCCGTGAATACTTTAATAATTTCTTTAGTTGAGTGGACCATCTCCCCCTTAGGGCTTTTTATCTTTTCTATATAATTCCTGTTCTTCTTCTTATTCAGGGCTCTCATTAAGTATTTTCCTGGTCTATCACCCCATCTATATCTTTCACTTAATACTTTATTATATACTCTTCTCCTCTCCTCTTCCATCAGTCTCTCTAATTCATCTTTTTTATCCCTTAACTTCTGTCTTGTTTCTATTGTTATTTTTTTCTTGTGTATCTGCTCCAATTCCAGGATTTCCTTTAAGAGTCCACTAACCCTCTCTGTTCTTTCTTTTTTCTTCCTTGCTCCCATCGCAATCAGGATTCCTCTTATATATACCTTATGACTTTCCCATACTGTAGCTGTCGATACTTCCTCTGTTTCATTCTCCCGGAAATATACCTTAATCTCTTCTCTGATCTTCTGCACAATATCCTCATCCAAGAGAAGAGCCTCATTCAACCTCCATCCTAAACCTCCCGTCCACCTTTTTCCCCATCCTATTTTCATTACGACTGGGGCGTGGTCCGAAAAAGTTCTTATCTCTATTTCTATTTTAACCAGCATTTCAATGAGTTGATGATCTATTAGAATGTAATCCAATCTCGAGTATATCTCATGTGCATTAGAGAAGAAGGTATAGTCTCTGTCCTTCATATGCATTATTCTCCAGGTGTCCACCAGTTGGTACTCGTGGATCGCCTTCCTCAAAGCTCTCAGAGACCTACCCCCTTCTCTCCGCACAAGGGAGGTTGCATCCATTTGTGGGTCCATACAGAGATTCAAATCTCCTGCTATTATCAAACGCCCTTTTTTAAAATCTATCAATTTTTTTAGCAAACCCTTCAGAAAGATCTCAGGTTTCTTGTTGGGGCAATATATATTGGCTAGTGTGCATTCAATTCCCTGTAATTTACCTTTCAAAAACAGGAATCTCCCTTCCGGGTCAGTCCTTCTATCTTCCAACTCAAATCTCATATTTTTTGCCAATCCTATTGCCACCCCCTTTGCTCTTTTAATTGGAGAGTCAGCGTAATACCATGTAGGATAATATTTAGATTTTAATTTCACATTAGATTCTATCTCAAAATGTGTCTCCTGCAAAAATACCACTGACGTTGCCCTGTGATGTAACTCTTTAAACAACTTAAATCTTTTCCCAGGGCAGTTCAACCCATTCACATTATATGTTATAAACTGTATTTCTTCCATCCTTCTTGGTTTTTTTTTATCTCTCTTCTAGTTCGCCTCCTCCTATTAGGACCGAATGATTTGCAGAATATTAGCCCCACTCCCCCTCCCCCCCCTCCCCCCCCCCACCCCCGCCCCCCCTCTCTTACTTTTCCCCTACCCATTTTTAGGCTTATAAACTGCCTACAAATCATTTGTGGAACTGTTTCCACAGTTGATTTAAAATATTGGGCGTAGACTCCGCCCATGGACGGCTCACCTTTCCTCCGACCTCCCCAGTACCCCCTTCTCTCCCCAACTCAACCGGATCCTCCAGAGGGACTTCCACCTCAAAAAAGGGGGATTACTAGGGGGGGCAAGGGAATAAGAGAGAGAGAAAAAAAAAAAAAAAAAAAAAAAAAAAAAAAAAATATTTTCTCCTGTTCACTTCTCCCTCCCCCCTCTCCCCAATCCCTGAGCCTCTCTCCCCTTCCCCCCGACCTGCCGCCAATCCTCCCCTCCCGCATCATCCGAGTCTCCTTTTTCTTCTTCTTCTTCCCACCCAGTTATCTCCATTCTTTGCAGGCCCAGTCTATCACAAAAATCTCTCAGTTCCTCCGGGAATCTCAGGTATGCTGTCACCCCACTCTTCCAGCCAATTAAAGATGCTGAAGTGCCCCATCTATATTGCACGTTCTGTTTTCTCATTTGCTCTAACAGGGGTCTCAGGGATCTCCTTCTCCACAGAGTCTCTGGTGTTAAATCCGCAAAAATTTGAACAGTCAAATCTCCATATTTGATTAACGTTCTTCCCTTGATCTTCTTCCAAATCTCATTTTTGACCCCAAAGTTCTGGAACTGTACAACTATATCCCTCGGTCTTTCCCTCTCAGTATCTTGTTTGAACTTTCCTATTCTGAAAACTCCATCCAGTTCAATCACTTCTATTTCAGGTCTGTCTCTTATGGAGTTTAAGATTTTTTTAACTAGTTCATGTAATGTTTCCCCTTTTGCTGCCTCTGGAATTCCTCTCACCCTAAGGTTAGACCTTCTTTCTTTATTTTCTCGAATTTCCATCCTGTAGAACAGTTTTTTCTGGGTTTTCTCCAAATGGGTTATTTTTTTCCTTAGCTTATCTATGGTTTGGGTCTGGGTTTTGACTTTCTCCTCTGTTTCTTCCATTCTCGTTAGCAGATGCCCTAAATCGTTCCGAATTACTGTCATTTCATGTTTTATCGTTTTCTCCAAACTTTGGAACATTTCTATCATCTCCTTCTTATTCGGTATTTGTAGTTCACCATCAAGTTCTTTTTGACCCAGGCCATCCGCTATTTGTTGGCTACAACTGCTGTTCATACCCATTGATAGTCTCGGGCTGTTTCCTGAGCTAATGTCCATTTCCCCTTTGGCGCTTGCGCCTTGGGCCCTTTCTGGCGTAATGTTTCCATGTGATGTAAATTTCTTTATCGTGCCTGATTGAGACCCTTTAAGCCCTGCTCCCTTAGGACCTTTATTCTTCATATCCTCAATAAAATCTTTTGTCTTCTATATTCTCTAGATGGGGTTATATCTCTCCTCTTTGGTTTGTAATCCAGACAGGTTTACTGAGTTTACTTGTGCTCTCCTAGGGGGACATGGATCTCTTCTCTTCTAAACTCAGGGAATCCTCTCCTCTTCTCCTTAGCCCCTTGTTCCCCACTGTCACTCAAGAATCCACTACACAATACAATAGAATAGGCCCCCAGCAGGTCTCACTCACCCTTCTCTTCCCCAGATGGTGACTCCAAGTTTGGTCGGAAGGTCTCCACAACAGCTCTGTCCTGGGGGGGGATTCCTCCGGGCCTCCAACTCTGCACCTCGGTTTCTTTCCCTTTTATTTTTTTTCCTTTTGCCTCTGGGCTTCGTCCCAGGGATGCAGGGTGGGTCTCCTGGCGCTCCCGGGCTCCCTGACCCAGAATCGTAGAGTCAGCTGGCCGGGGGCCCCAGGCAGCAATAGACCGGGGGTTGCACACAGCAGCCGGGGACCATGAACAGTAATCAGCCGGGGGGGTTGAGGGCAGCAGAGAGCCAGCGACTGCAGCCGGCGTCTCGCCGTCAGTTCAGGCGGCCGGCCGGCTTTCTCCTCTCCCAGAGAGCCTCCGCGGCCGGTCACACACCCCCGCCACGTCACTCCGCTCTCCAGCCGTCCGGGTCCTTCCTCTCACCAAGGACCGGAGAGGCTGGTCCGTCGCTGCGACCCCCGTCTGCCTCCCATCTCCGGCTCTCAGGACTGCACTTCTCGGCCCTCCAGACTCCGGTGAGTCGGCTCCTTAGGGTCACCAGGGAGGTCGGGGAGCGGTACCTAGTCGAAGGCTAGCACCGCTCACTCCCCACAGCCGCCATGACCAGGCTCCTCCCCTCTGTCTAAAAATTCTATTATACCCTTTCATGTGACAACACTGAATTAATGACACTTTGCTACAATGTAAAGTAGTGAATGTACAGCTTGTATAACAGTGTAAATTTGCTGCCCCCACTGCCACAGGGCAGTGTTCCAACATGATAATGACCCCAAACACACCTCCAAGATGACCACTGCCTTGCTAAAGAAGCTGAGGGTAAAGGTGATGGACTGGCCAAGGATGTCTCCAGACCTAAACCCTATTAAGCATCTGTGGGGCATTCACAAATGGAAGGTGGAGGAGCGCAAGGTCTCTAACATCCACCAGCTCCGTGTTGTTGTCATGGAGGAGTAAAAGAGGACTCCAGTGGCAACCTGTGAAGCTCTGGTGAACTCCATGCCCAAGAGGAATAAGGCAGTGCTGGAAAATAATGGTGGCCACACAAAATATTGACACTTTGTGCCCAATTTGGACATTTTCACTTAGGGTGGTACTCACTTTTGTTTTCAGCGGTTTAGACATTAATGGCTGTGTGTTGAGTTATTTTGAGGGGACAGCAAATTTACATTGTTATACAAGCTGTACACTGACTACTTTACATTGTAGCAAAGTGTCGTTTCTGCAGTGTTGTCACATGAAAAGATATAATAAAATATTTACAAAAATGTGAGGGGTGTACTCATTTCTGTGAGATACTGTGTATATATATATTGATATTCTGGGGGATTACACCCACACTGGTGGCATGTGAAATCAAGGTCAGTCTTTATTTTTCAAATAATCACAAAAACAGCTTTCTGGCAGCAAAAAAGAAATAAAATTGTCCCAGCAACAGAATATATTAGTCCTTCACACTAAAATAATCTTTGTGGCTTACCGCCATCCACAGAGTAGGTCACTCCACAGCACTGTCACATGAAAAGATTATAATAAAATATTTACAAAATTTGAGGGGTGTACTCACTTCTGTGAGTATATATATTGTATAGCCTTCTGAACGACATATCAGACTGGATGTCACCCCACTTCCTCAAATTAAACCTTGCCAAAAACGAGCTCCTAGTTTTCCCCCCAGCCCGCGCCCCCCCCTGACCTCTCCATCACGACCAACAATGCCACCATCAGCCCCACCCCACAAGTCAGAGTACTAGGTGTCATTCTAGACTCCAATCTGTCTTTCCAGCCCCAGATCCCATCGCTGACAAATTCATGCAGACTCCACCTCCGCACTATCTCCAAAATACGTCCATTCCTAACTCCAGAAACTACAAAGCAACTCATTCACTCCCTTATCATATCATAAATTGACTACTGCAACTCCCTCCTTGCCGGCCTACCCCAACACAGGCTATCCCCGCTTTAGTCTATCCTGAATTCTGCGGCCAGACTCATCCACCTTACCAACCACTCTGTATCTGCCACCCCCCTTTGCCAATCCCTCCACTAGCTTCCGATTGCACAACGCATAAAATTCAAATTACTAACATTGACATACAAAGCTGTTCATAACACTTCCCCAAACTACATCACCGACCTGATATCCATCTACCACCCAAAACGCACTCTCCGCTCCTCACAAGACCTCCTACTCTCTAGTTCCCTGGTCTCCTCCTCCCATGCCTGTCTCCAGGACTTCCCCAGGGCTTCCCCATCCTCCGGAACTCACTACCCCAATCAATCAGACTGTCACCTACCCTTCTCACCTTTAGGCGCACCCTGAAAACCCATCACTTCAGAGAAGCCTACCCCGTCCTCACCTAAATGCCGATCTTCTCCGCTCTTCCCACCACTCCATCCCCCACAGCTATTCCTCCTGTACCACTCTCCTCTCCCTCCTAGATTGTAAGCTCCAAGGAGCAGGGCCCTTGAACCTCTCGTGTATTGTATAGTATTGTTACTGTACTGTCTCGTGTACTGTCTCCCATTATAATGTACAGCGCTGAGCAAACTATTGGTACTATATAAATACTGTATAATAATAATAATAATAATAATATACTGTATATACTAATATAAAAAAACAGAAAAAAGTTGAAGTCACCAAAGATAAATACAATTATTTAAATTTCAAGTGAATTTGTGTTGTGAGCAACATTTTATACATAGATTTCAGAACTTCCCCTGGGTTTGAAGTATAGTTGCATAGAGCTGGAGCAGGGTGCACAGCCCAGATCAGTGGAACACTGGTATTTTAACAAAATCCCGGGACAGTCCCGTGGAATCTAGGAAGACTATATAGGTAAGGAAAGTGGGAAACCAATCAAACCATCAGGACATAATATTCAGTGACACAGTGTATTTCTGAACATTAGTTCATATCGTGACTTACCCTCTAAATAACAAACACTTGATGTAAATAAACAAGGCATTGACAGATACTGTGTACTAAGTACTTTAATCTGCTATAAGAGTCAGATGTGCAGCCTTGTTCAAAGCTTTGTTGTTGACTCCAGTGCTCACAATATAGTGAAGACAGACCAGGCCTAGTCAATCACTGTTTAAATCACTTCCATGAAGAAATGACTTTCTAAAGCAAATTTATGTAGAACAGAATCCTAGCATCTGATCTAAAGTAAGTAACCTTTTAAGCAGATAGAGCTTCATCAATCTCAAGCTTTAGCAAGTGTAATTTATCTGGCTCTAATTTCAAATGTTGCTACACAATTAATCTTTGAACTCTAAAAGGTTAAGGCTTTGAATGTCGTCCATCTTCTCTTCCGTTAGTGATATCCTAAGTTATTTGGACAAAGTAAATTTGTTGTTCTTTATGTCAATAGTTCTTCTAAGAAATCTCCCTCCCTTTTAATATATTAGCTTAAGGTTTATTGTCTTCTTTATCATCTTCATTTAAGGGGAGTGACCAGCTAGTATTGTTTTCTTTTCAGAAGGATTCTTATTGGCAGATGATCATGGTATAACTTGTCCAGTATACAGATATGTTACACTAAAAATACACCACACAGTTGTGCTCAAAAGTTTGCATACCCTGGCAGGAATTGTGAAATGTTGGCATTGATAATGAAAATATGACTGATCATGCCAAAAAATGCTCTTTTATTGAAGGATGATGACCATATGAAGCCATTTATTATCAAATAGTTGTTTGGCTCCTTTTTAAATCATAATGATAACAGACATCACCCAAATGGCCATGATCAAAAGTTTACATACCCTGGAATGTTTGGCCTTGGTACAGACACACAAGGTGACACACGGGTTAAAATGCCAATTACAGGTTAATGTCCCACATCTGTGGCTGTTTAAATTGCAATTAGTGTCAGTGTATAAATAGTCAATGTGTTTGTTAGCTCTTACGTGGAAGCACTGACTAGGCTAGATACTGAGCCGTGGGGATCAGAAGAGAACTGTCAAATGTCCTGCGTAACAAGGTAATGGAACTTTATAAAGATGGAAAAGGACATAAAAAGATATCTAAAGCCTTGAATATGCCAATCAGTATTGATCATGCCAATAGAGCATATCAATGCCAAAATTTCACAATTTCTGCCAAGGTATGCAAACTTTTGAGCACAACTGTATATCCAACATGGACATATCTTTTTGGTCCTATGACTCTAATTTCTTCTTGCTGCAAATATTGACAATGGAATATAAATTTGTGGATATTACTTATCGTAATGTGAGGTGAACACCATTCAAGTTCCAACCAGGGGTGCAGCTACTGATCATGGCACTCATAGCAACATTTAAATGGCAGTGTCAGCTGTGATAAAACTCTTCTTGATCTTAGCATAAAGTATGCCTAAACCAAGGACAGGTAGCAGGAGTGCTGGCAGAATAATAGGGACTAGTGCAGTGGATAGAAGTTTTAGAGAGGGACAGCAAGACAGGGAAATTAGCTTTTGACGTTAATTTTTCCGCAAACTACTGTGTCTTCAAGAGTTCACCAGACAGCAAACTTTTCAGCATCATCCTACTTTCTTAGGCTAATGGGATATTAGTACATTGGTGCAAATTCTGCCCTTTCCACCACCACTAAAAGAGGTGGTCTGGTATTAAAAAAATACAAAAGTTGCAGTAGCCATAACAATGTTATCTCAATTACAATGTTTTGTCTTATTACATATTTGTTAGTGATCCTCTATATCAGCCATCACTAAATGGTGATCCGCGGTCCGGATGCAGACCGAGTCAATTTACATCCTGGACCTACTGTGGTCACACCATTTAGGAGCCGGTTCTTCCCCCCAGCTGCCGCTAGCACTGTCTTCTTTGCAGAGCTGACATAGGGATGCAGCACAACAATGGACAGAGGGCGGTAGCTGGCCAAGTCAATTGATTGAGTTCTAGGACTGCCCTGCATCATAGCAACCAATCAGTTAACTGGGGCAGGTCCTGACCTCTGTCCATCACTGTGCTGCCCTTCCGATGTTAGCTCGGGACTGCAGTGAGAAGGGGGGGTTCTATAAATAGGGTGAGAAGAGGAATGTGAAGGGGGGCTGGGGACTGCAGTGTGAAGGGGGGGTTCTATAAATTGGATAAGGAGAGGAATGTGAAGGGGGGCTAGGGACTGCAGAGCGAAGGGGGGATTTTCTATAAAGGGGGTGAGGACAGGAATGTGAAGGAGGGCTGGGGATTGCAAAGTGAAGAGGGGTTCTATAAAAGGGGTGAGGACAGGAATGTGAAGGGGGTGCTCTAAAGGGGGTGAGGACAGGAATGTAAATGGGGGGCTATAAAGGGGGTGAGGACGGTTATGTGAAAGGGAGTTCTATAAAGGGAATGAGCATAGGAATGTGAAAGGGGGCTGGGGACTGCAGTGTGCAGGAAGGGTTCTATAAAGGGGGTGAGGACAGGAATGTGAAGGGGGGTGCTATAAAGGGGGTGAGGACAGGAATGTAAATGGGGTGCTATAAAGGGGGTGAGGACAGGAATGTAAATGGGGTACTATAAAGGGGGTGAGGACAGGAATGTAAATGGGGTGCTATAAAGGGGGTGAGGACAGGAATGTGAAGGGGAGTGCTATAAAGGGAATGAGGCTAGGAATGTGAAAGCAGGCTGGGGACTGCAGTGTGAAGGAAGGGTTCTATAAAAAGGGTGAGGACAAGAATGTGAAAGGGGTCTGAGGATTTCAATGTGAAGGGGGGTTCTATAAAGGGTGTGGGGACAGGAATGTGAAGGAAGGGTGCTATAAAGGGGGTGAGAACAGGAAAGTGAAGGGGCATGATGTGAAGGGGGGTTGGAAACGGCAATTTTAAGTAGGGGGGTGATATAAAGGGGGGCCGAGGACAAGAATGTGAAGGGAGACTATGGGCTGTAATGTGAAGGGAGGAATGATGTGCAGGGGAACTGAGAACACTGATGTAATAACAGGACTGTGACGTGAAGGATCAGAGGCTAGGTTCACATCATTGCGTTCTGCGTGTAGGCTGCCCATTTATGCCACAGAGCTTCCTTATATGCAGAAACACAGAGAAAGAAGTCCCTGACCCTTTTTTTAAATCGCCCCATAACGAACTGCATGGTATTGCGGCACCATGCGGTTTGGCACTTGCAAAAACACACCGAGTTTGCCAATGCACAGAGGTGCCTTTAACCTTTTGGCTCTGGCTGAACGCAAATGTGTGGCCTCCCGGTGACTGGGCCTAGATGCCAAGAGGCCACACATTTGCGTTCTATTAAAAAAAAACATATCTGCTGAGAGCACGCACCCTTGGCGCTCCCAGCACACACGTTCGATACTCACAGAAAGGTCTCGATCTCCTCTTTCGATCGGGACCTTTCCCGATTATGTGACCACCGTGACAGCGAATCACGGCGGTCACATGATCCTAAATCCCCGCCTTGCCTCCCGGCTTCTGGAATCCTTAAAGGGCCGGGAGGTGCCATCGCCAAGGGGTTAAGAATCAAACGTGATTCGGACCTCTGCTGGAAGGAAATGTTTTCTGACTGGACCTTTGTGAATTTTAATTTAATACCCCTGCTGTAAATAATAACTCTATAACCCTAATACAAACTTGTTTTAAATGTCTTTTGTTTTTGCAAACCTATCTTATCAGATTCTTAGTTGAGAAAAGAAATGTGCTTGGCGGAAAAATTTGTTTTGTTTCCTTTCAGAATAGTTTGTTTATAATTTGGTTTTGTCATATTCCGTATGTTAGAATGATTTGTTTTCATAATTCATTTCCTACAATATATTCGGATTCGTTTCGTGCATTCATTATTTTCAAATAGATTCAATGTGACATTCGATTTTAAAAATTAAAATTTTCAAATTTGAAATCAGAGTTTCAGAAGCAGGCTATATTTGTTCTTTTCTATGCTATTTATTCTATTCTCTCTTTTCTATTCTGTTTTTTTAATCTTCTATTCTATTCTATTTTATTCTTTTCTATTGTATACTATTCTATTATATTCTGTTTTATTCTTTTCCTTTCTAAGCTATTGTATTCCTTTATTTTATATTCTATTTTATTCTATTCTTCTTTTCTATTATGTTTGATTCTGTTCTGTTCTATTGCTTTATTTTCATTTCTTTTCTTTTTTTCTTTTCTATTATGTCTTATACCATTCTATTCTAAATGTTTCTATTCTATTCTTGTCTGTTTTATCCTAGTCTGTTCTATTCTATAAAGCAGCATATTTAAGAATCATCATCTTATTTCACTTTTATATCTTACTATATTTATTGCAATATGTTTCCATTTCAAATTCAAATTAATTTTCAAATTTGAATTTGAATTCATCGTCAAATCCAAATTCATTTTCAAATTCAAATTAATTTTCAGATTGCAATTTGGATAATTTGTTTTGTTATAATTTATTTTGGATTCATTGAAATGTGTTACTCTTGTGATTTAGATACATCCTAATCTCCTATTAATGAAAATTTTGCCTGAATTTCGATTCGCTCATGTCTAGTTGAGAAGACACACTCTGTGATTTCTTACAGCTTCATGAAGACTGTATTAGGTATTCCAGGGTAATTTCAGAGTGATGGCTAGGCAGGTGGCAACAGAAGCTCCGAGCGAAACCATTTATTATCTTGGCTGTACTGCTAAGACACTGAAAAACATTTTATAAAATGAAGACTGGCAGTGGCAGTTTTATAAAATGGAGACTGGCAATGACTTCTCCAGTGCATCTGATGTCAGCTCAGGATCAGCATCAATTACAGCCTCTTAAAATGTAATATTCCTTAAAGTGATATTAAAGCTTCCTTTTTTTGTGTTTTAAAAAAAACAAACATGTCATACTTACCTGCTCTGTGTAATGGCTTTGCATAGGGCAGCCCTGACCCTTTTCTTTTCGGGTGCCCTGCCACTGCTCTTGGTTCCTCTCCCTAGACCAGTGCCCCCAATAGCATGCATGGGGTCTTAAGCCCTGCCCCCTACTCTCTCCTCATCAGCTCCTGCTCCTGTGTCTCAGCTAATGAGGAGAGAGAGAGACCAGGCACATCTGAGGCTCCCTTGAACATTGCTGGATCAAGAGAGGGCTTAGGTGAGTATTGGGGGGGGGGGAGATTTGCGGGTAACTGCACACAAAAGGTTTTTTACCTCCATACATAGAATGCATGATGGTAAAAAACCTTCAGCCTTTACAACCACTTTAAAGACTTGTTCACACCTTGGTTGCAATACATCAGAGCACATCATAAAGCATGATGTGCACTATGGAGTGCTGTGAAAAAAAAGCAGTGGGACCAACAGCTCTATGCATTGACGTGTCTTGTAACCCATTCATTTTCAGTGGGTTGCCCAAAACAATGTCCTGCAATGTGCATGTGTGAGTGGAAGCAGACTTCATGTATGATTGGGCCCTAGAAGGTGAAACAGGAAGGTGCCTCTAAGTGCAGTATTCCAGGTCGACTTTAATAAAAAGAGGTTAAAAACACTTACAATGTAGTAGTACAAACAGGCTCTAATGTAATCTGTCAGTAGCAGGGCTCTGTCCTCTGAGTGGAGTGGTGACGCGTTTTGTAGCATGAGCAGAGCTCCTTCAAGGTCTTGAAGAAGGAGCTCTGCTCATGCTACGAAACGCGTCACCACTCCACGCTCACGTCACTTCCGGTCTATGGACAGCATGCGTTCCAGCGTGTGCTCCAGTAGTCGGAACAGAGCGACGGCCATCTTTAACACCTCTCCTCAAGCTCCCCCTGCAGCTGCTGGCTGGCACAGTGGCTCCATCGCTCGGGGGACAGAGCCCTGCCACTGACGGGTTACATTAGAGCCTGTTTGTACTACTACATTGTAAGTGTTTTTAACCGCTTTTTATTAAAGTTGACCTGAAATACTGCACTTAGAAGCGCCTTACTGTTTCACCTTCTGCACAGAGTTTGTCTCCACTCTTTAGAAGTGCTGCTCAGTACCAGTTTCCCTACACACCATCCATCAGCTGCCATACTTCCACAGCATCATCCACCAATGCGCCCTGCTACCTACCTTAATGATTGGGCCCTAACAGCCTTTCTAATAGTTCCCACTCACAGCTCCAGGCCCCATTGCAGCTACAAGGGCTGCTATAGCTATAGTCATTTTAAAAAGTATTCATCAACCAGCAAAACTGTCAAATCAACAGACAGAGCTTTGATACATTCTTAAGACCAATTCTGTAAGATTTGAATGTACCAGGCTAAAAATGGCAATTAAACACAGGCTCATATGACAATTGTGGGACCGCATCTTTTATCCAATTTGATAAAGCCAAGTCCATCCAAAAGTGATTTTATATAGTCCTTTAACCACTTGCCTACCAGGCACTTATACCCCCTTCCTTACCAAGCCAATTTTCAGCTTTCAGCGCTGCCGTACTTTGATTGACAATTGCGCGGTCATGCAACATTGTACCCATATGAAATTTTGATCATTTTTTTTCTCACAAATAGAGCTTTCTTTTGGTGGTATTTAATCGCCACTGGGCGCTTTACTTTTTGTGCTATAAATTAAAAAAGTGCAAAAAATTTGAAAAAAAAAAAAAAAGTTTATTTGTTTCTTTTATAAAATTTTTCAAACAGGTATTTTTTCTCCTTCACTGATTTGCGTTGATGAGGCGGCACTGATGGGCACTGATAGGCGGCACTGATGGGCACTGATAGGCAGCACTAAAGGGCACTGATAGGCAGTACTAATGAGGTGGCACGGATAGGCGGCACTGATAGACAGCACTAATTAGGGGTCATGGATAGGCGGCACTGATATGCAGCACTGATAGGCGGCACTGATAGGTGACACTGATGATGGGTACTGATAGACGGCACTGACTGGCATCACTTCTGGGCACTGACTGGCGGCACTGACTGGCACAACCCCTGGGCACTGACTGGTGGCACTGACTGGCAGCACTGCTGGGCTGCACTGGTGGGTGGCACTGGTGGGCAGCACTGGTGGGTGGGCACAGGTGGGTGGCACTGGTGGGCACAGGTGGGTGGCACTGGTGGGCACAGGTGGGTGGGCACAGGTGGGTGGCACTGCTGGGCACATGTAGGTGGCACTTCTGGGCACAGGTAGGTGGCACTGCAGAGTGGCACAGGTGGGGGCACTGCTGGGCACAGGTGGGGGCACTGCTGGGCACAGGTGGGGGCACTGCTGGGAACGGGTGGGCGGGGCTAGTGGGCGCAACTTGCGGGTGTCACTGCTGGGCACCGATCATCAGGGCACTGATCATCAGTGCCCTGATGATCAGTGCCGATCCTCGCTCTGACAACTGCCGGTTCTCGGCAGTACTTTCCTCACGATCTGACAGCGTGAGGAAAGTGCAGCCGAGAACCGGCACTTGCCTTTCCCTGTGATCAGCGTGTCATTGGACACCGCTGATCACGTGGTAAAAGGCCGGTGGGATCGGCCTTTCACCACATCCCGTGATCAGCTGTGTCCGTAGGACACAGCGATCACGGAGATCGCCGGGTGCGTGCCCCCTGGGGCGCGCAGGAGAGCGCGTTCTGGGAGGACGTCATATGACGTCCACTCAGAACTGGCCGGCCGCGGTGAAGCCGTCATTCGGCTATGCGCGGTCGGCAAGAGGTTAATGTGCACATAATAGGGTTCCACCAAACCTGCACTTATTAACAAAAAACACAGTAAACTGTATTAGTGTTTATATTCCCTTTACCTCCTTCTTCTATTTACTTTTTTTTCTTTTACCATTTACACTCAACGTCCACTTTATTAGGTACACCTGTTCAATTGCTTGGTAACACACATTGCTAATCAGCCAATCACATGGCAGCAACTCAATGCATTTAGGTATGTAGATGTGGTGAAGACGACTTGCTGAAGTTCAAACCGAGCATCAGAATGGGGAATAAAGGGGATTTAGGTGACTTTGAACGTGGCATGGTTGTTGGTGCCAGACAAGCTGCTCTGAGTATTTTCACACACAACCATCTCAAGGGTTTACAGAGAATGGTCCGAAAAAGAGAAAATATCCAGTGAGTGGCAGTTGTGTGGACGAAAATACCTTGTTGATGTCAGAAGTCAGAGGAGAATGGGCACACTGGTTGCTGCGATATTCAGATGGTAGGGTCAGAATTTGGCATAAACAACATGAAAGGATGGATCCATCCTGCCTTGTATCAGTGGTTCAGGCTAGGGGAGGTGGTGCTGTAATGGTGTGGGGGATATTTTATTGCCACTAGCAAGGTGTACCTAATAAAGTGGCCGGTGAGTGTATATGTAAACTTAAAAAAATAGTTTGTTCTTTTTTGTACTTTGCACCCTTTGAATTTAGTATGTTCACCTTGTGTCCCAGTGGGCCTTGTCGTTGACCTTGTCCTGCCACAGTATGTATGCTAATAAGAATATACTGGACATAGTTCCTTTCTCACTCAACTTATTTTTTACTTCTCTGTACTGGCTTGCTGATAAAGCCTATAGTGGTATTCCCCCTTTCCTTTTACCTATTCCTTTAAAAAAATTGTCAGTCTTTTGGTGCACTTGTTTTAGACAAGTTAAAATGTTATATATTTTAAAATTCCAGCTTAATAAACATTTTCTCCTATGTCTTGGGACCTATACTTCAGTACCACAGATCTACAGCAGTGTAAAAGAATAGGTGTTGATGTGTTAAAACTGCACTAAAATAAATGCAACATAAGTGGAGCCATAGTCCATACTGATCATGCAGGTTTTATTTTTCAAATTAAATTAAGAAAATGAACCAACAAATCAGATTGGTTGCAGTTCGGAACTGCGGCACATCTGCTTTTTTCTTTGTTACAGGATACAATTCGTAAAGTAACCTTAGCTATAATGTGTCCAACAATAATGACGTTCATATTGTAAAAGTGAATTTATTATCAAATAATTGTTTTTTTCCAGGGTATCCCATAATTATTCTTAAATAGGCAACACTACAATTACCGTATCAAATGATGACAAGAAGACAAAGAAAATCTTCTTTACAAATATGAGGACTAAACAAAGCACTTATGTATTGTAGAAACAGTGATGGCAGCACCCTGTAATGCCTGCTGCAATCACTGATTGGAGATCAAGACTGCTGATTGGAACCTGCAATGAAAATACCTGATTTCTAGTACAATGTTCATTCACAATAGCAGAATTCCCATAATGATGGCATTGTTCGGCATAATTGGAAGTAGCTATTTTTCTATTATTTTCAATGAATGTAAAATCTATCAGCCCAATCACATCACAATTTGTTTTTCAGAGGAGTAGCTCTTTAGCTTTTATGTTGTATTTTTTTAGTAGCTGATATTCACATCAAATACACTGGATGATTGAAAGAGATTAAATTGGATGATTGAAACCAGAATATCATCCAAGCCAAAGTCAATTTTTAATGTAGGTACTTTGATGGAAAAAGTTAAGATTGATGATGGTTACAATCAATAGGGTTTATTGTATGTAAAGATAAAACTTCTTTTGATAGAGTAGGGAAGGGTTAAAGCCCGTCATTTTATTTTTTGCTGTCAGTGTCTTGCTGCGTTGACAAAGTTAGTAGAATTCCATTCTTAGACAGTTGTTAAAAAGTGCCTTATTAGAAGATTTAGTCTGATTTATGGTGATGGCTTTAAAATGTTGGATTTACCTTAACTCTCTGTCACTGGGACAAGCCAGGTGCTCACTGCGCATGCGAGAGTAGTGCTGCGCTTTGTGAATGGCTCCGTAGTCTTTTGGGACCTGTCACATGTCCCAGAAGACTACGGGGAGGACAACTTCCGTGTCAGATCTCCCAGGTGATCGCAGCAGAAGTGGAAGCAGGTACATATCAATATCGGGTACCCGCTCCCCCTCCCCAAAGGTGCCAATCCTTAATGCAAAGCTTCCCCTTTTGGGTGGAGCTCAACTTTATCCATTAGTTAAAGTGGTTCTAAAGCCTTACTTTTTTTTTACTGCAATGCATTCTCTGCATTAAGATAAAAAATCTTCTATGTCCAAGATACCAGCCCCCCATACTTATCTGATCTTGATCCAGCGCTGTGATCAAAAGCAGTGGTTCTATCCACTCTCTCCTCCTCACAGGTCAGATTGATAGCAGTGGGAGCCATTGGCTCCTGTTGCTGTCAATAAAATCCTATGACGAGAGAGGGGACAAACCCCCAGTGACTGTGCCAGTGGGCTCAGGAGTGAGCCCAAATGAGTACTCCCCTTAGCAAGCGGGTACTCAAGGGGGAACTCAGAAAGGGGAAGTGCCAGGAGCACCAGCAAGGGACCCCAGTACAGATCCCTGCAAAACTACTATAACATGTTTGTTATTAAAAAAGGTTTATAGGTTTATTATCACTTTAATTCTAATCAGCTGTTACTTTTCTGCTGATTTTCTTTCTTTTCTTTCTTTTTTTACCATTGATATTTCAACTTTTTTTTAAATTCATTTTGTTTGGTATTTTTTTCAGTTTCAGTGTCATTTTTATTAACCTCCCTAGTGGTCTGATTATGTCCACATTTCTGAGCTCAAAGCGGTACATTTTTTTGCATGGAAATATGTAGTTTTTTTATTGTAGGCCTGTAATTTTTAGGAATAACTCACTGAAATCTGTCCGAACAAGAGTCTAGTAAACATCCCGGGTATGATAAAATTTGAAACATGAAATCATAAATTATAATATAATAAATAATCATAAAAAATAATAATATAATAATACATTTAATTCAATAATGTAATCAAACCAAAAACACTGAAATTTGAAATATAGCGCCAAGTTAGCACCTCACTGAGCTTAGTCGCAAAATCATTTTCAGTGTCTGATGATGAATTTCCCCACAAATCATTATCACTCATTTCTGCAAGTGGTTCTGATTTACTATCGCTGTTCTCTAGCTGGTCTAAAACCGCTTTAGACCTAAAGGGACGCTTTTTGGATGCCATGGACGTTTCTCAGTTTCCAGGCAGAAAGAACAGTAAAAATGCAGGCAGGGCAAAAGACAAAGCACTCGGGACAAAATGTATGTGAAATGGTTTGATACAGTAATGTTTTACTATGTGATTTTAGTGTATTTAGTGAATGTCACTTTTTAACATTTGTGAATTTCCCGCCGGTTCTGTCCCCCGTACATCCCGATGTCGCAGGGAATGGAACCCGGAAGATGGATGCCGGCATCAGCTGGAGGAGATAGCCTGGGATGCTGCAGGGGGGACATCGCGGGAGCAAAGGACAAGGTAAGTGCAAGGGGGATCCCAGAGCAACGCTGCAGTGTATTCCCGAGTGTATCTTGGGGTTACCGCTTTTGGTACTGAAAGTTAACCCCGAGCTACACTCGGGAATACCACCAGGGAAGTTAACAGCAACACTGCTTAAAGTGTTACTAAACCCAGGACCCTGCATTCACTATATCTGGTCTCCCACAGTACACAGAACATGGAAGTGCTATTATTTTAGTAAATATAGACTGCTTAATACCTTTCTCATCAGCAGTTAGAGCAGTCTTGTGACTTCTACCAGCAGAGCAATAGTTAAAGCTTGTAGGAGGAGTTTTAATTTTTCTCTAGGAGGATGCAGAACCCCTGACTTCTGTCTGGACAGTGCTGACTGGCCCTGTGCTAATCACACCTCTCTAGCAATACACACCAAAGTGAGCATGTGCAGAGTGATCCCTAACGATATGTCTTATCAGGAGATAAGAGGAGGACATTGAAAGAAGGGGAGGATCAGAGAAGACTGGATCAAACAGCTTTTTACACATAGCTCGGTTCCACAGTGAGTATAATAAGCCTGCTTTACTGCATATACAGACTGGTTTTACTGTTGTGGGTTAGTAACACTTTAATTAAAAAAGGAATATGATGAAATGGTTAATTTACTTTTACTAAATTGAAATGTACTGCAATTTTAAATAAAACCATATATCCCATGTATTATTTCCAGTCTTCCTCATCAAAATTGTAAATGTAATTACAGACATTCTCACTGGAGCATGCTAAGTATATTCCCATTGCACACCATACTGGATTGGACCATGAGGTTTTTAGGGTGTTGTAGCAACTCCCGACTCGTATCTGTGTGGAACATAGATAACAACGTGTGGCCAGCACACCTAAGAGATTTGTTGCAAACTCCATACTATTATTGAGACATCACATACGAATGCAATGTTTCAGAGTCACGCAGGGCTCCTTCCATGCATGCCAGTGATTTCAACCAAACCTTATGATAATAAATCTTAATTTTTCAAAGATAGCTGAGCATTTGCTTGCATAAATGTATGGTTGGGGATATGTAATAACAATTCAGAATCCACATTTTGTAGAAAAGTTGTAGTTTGAACATGATGTAAATGATTTCAGAATATAAATGATTTTAGGATAAAAGCAAAATTGGTTTATATCTGTTTTTCCAATTGTGCACCAACATTAATGCTGATGCAATATATGTAAACTGTTTTGCCTGGCAAAATATTTGAGATTCTGTTCAGTTAGTTCTGTGATTTACAAACAACTGTCACACTACATATCCAGTAGACTGAGAACACCTTTTCTATTTCAGTTAAAGCCCAACTCTTGCCAACATGTTTTTTAGGATTAGACAGAGTGGCGAAGGAATAAAAACCTTGTCACATTTTTATTTGCAGTCTTTGTCCCCTTTGATGACAGTAAGAAATACCGAATTTGAAGCGACTGTCCCATAATCTGATCGATAGTACACAGCTTTCTAGAGCCGATAACTACAGTTCAAGCAAATTATCCAAAAGGGACAAGTAGGAAAATGTTCTTGTATGATACCAGAATGACCGATTTTCATTTAATGAGCACAGTATTCTTCCCCAAAAAATCAAGTGATCAAGACCGTGCATGCTTGGAAACGAAACAGTGCATTACAATACAATACATTACATCATCACTAGAGTTTTATTTTGTCTTACGAGAATTTTGTGTACCTTTTACTAACCTCTTCATTTTCAATATAAGACTAGCATGCAAAACAAAAAAAGGGCAATCACTCGTCAGATATTATCATTGTGTGTATGAGGCTTAACAAAAAAGGTTTCATTTTTCAGTGAAATGTGAAAAGGTTAGAACCTCTGTCAGGTTGTTATTACAGTCTGTGTTTTCCTGTCCCACTAATAATCTCATTACTTGTCCAGCTGTCACAGGGATAGAAAGAGAGGTATGCTCTAACATGACCACAGACCGTAATAAAAAACAGAAATATTTATCATTCCAAAGTCCAATTAATACTAAAAAAGAAGAATTTGAGTTGGGCTTGGTGTGGTCCTCCGCGTCACAGCCTGCTGATTGGACAATGAGGAAGCAGCAGATCACTGATGAAGTCATCTGCTGTAAAGCAATGGAGCCCTTGCTCAGTGTGTGCTGGTCCTCCCTCTCCTACTCCAGATACTGATATGCAAATTATTATCATCAACTAATATTAATACAGTTATTTATACATCTAAGTTCTATATAAAAGTACATTTAATAAAATATTAATTTATTCATAACTGGATTGCTTTTTATTTTTTTTTATATTTTCAGCTTGAAGGCATGCTCTAACAGGACCACAGACCATAATATAAAAAACAGAAATATTTATCATTCCAAAGTCCAATTAATACTAAAAAAGAAGAATTTGAGTTGGACTTGATGTGGTCCTCCGTGTCACAGCCTGCTGATTGGACAATGAGGAAGCAGCAGATCACTGATGAAGTCATCTGCTGTAAAGCAATGGAGCGCTTGCTCAGTGTGTGCTGGTCCTCCCTCTCCTACTCCAGATACTGATATGCAAACAGGGGTGGACTGACATCTCATGGGGCCCCTGGGCAATAGGGGATCATGGGGCCCCTGTGTCCTTGCCCAAACTCAAAAAAGCCTATGAAAAAGGTACCAGGGGCATCTCATGGGGCCCCCTACTGACCCCGTGCCCTCGGGCAGTGCCCGAGTTTCCAAATGTTCAGTCTGCCCCTGTATGCAAATTATTATGATCAACTAATATTAATACAGTTATTAATACAGTTACTTATACATGTAAGTTCTATATAAAAGTGCATTTAATAAAATATTAATTTATTCATAACTGGATTGATTTTTATTCCTTTTTATATTTTCAGCTTGAATGCAATTTAGGGGCACCTAAACATTTTACATGGAACATAAACTCACACTAACACAATACTAATGGATGTCACTGTTAAATCTTATTCATTAGGAGAAAGTCAAAGTCCAATAAATAAATAAAGAGTGGCTTCTAAAAAAGCAGACACAACCAGTAGGCTGGTTAAATTAACATGCACCATCTAGTGCCAGCCATTGATAGCCAACAACACAACAATCATATTTTCCCATAAGGCCGTACTACGCATGCAGCCATACCTGAACCCTAGATGCCATGTACCACCTACAGTGCTGAACTGCACTACCGTGGTAATATGCTCCACTCTTGTCTCATGATTTATGCCTTTGCTATCATATTCCATTATTCATGTCCACTACAAATGTGACAGTCACATAAATTGTAAAAATAACCTGACATGCTAGAAAAATGCTTCAAATAAAAAGGTTCAACATTTCCAATGCAAATGCTGTATAAGCCATTTTCCTTTCAATTGGCTCTTGCTTGCTTTTAAACCACCAGCTTAACAGTTTGGGCATGTATACATCTGCCAGTGTGACCCCATCTGCCTTTTGGTATCCTGTTGGTCTTTTTTTCCTTTAGACGGCGGTGGAAGGAGGGGCACTGTGGTGTCACAGAGTCATGAGATCTGCTCAGCCACCTGCTGGGCTATTCATTATGGATGGAGCGGAATCAAAAGATGTATTAGGAGGTAGGCTGCTTGATACCTACACAATGACAGTCACTCACTGGGGTTTTTTTTTCTTCCCACCTTCTTGATTTGGAAGAGTGAAAGTACTGAAATTTCACTTTACAGGGAAATTCATAGAGCATTTACTTAAAAGCAGATAATAATCAAGGCTGTTCTGAATAAAAGTTGACCCAAGAATCTCATGTCAGACCACCATTTCCTAAAGGTGAAGGTGACAACGGTGAAATCCTTCTATCCTGTCATGTACTAAAAATAAAGGCGAGTTCACATATACTGTTTAACATGGTTTCTTACTATTATTAAGGTCTGCACAGCTTAAAGAGTAAATACTTTTGAGGTAAGATACCTACAATCAAGTCATGTAAATCTTTGATCTTCATATAACAATGTAGATCATAATTTCTGTTTAAATGAGCTTCAATTAGTCTGTGCAGTTGGGATATTCCTAGAGCTGGAGCAATCTGTGCAGATTTCAGTTTTTCTTAATTCCTTCCAGAATAAGTGTCCTTTGCCCAAGCGCATGTTATTTATAACACAAATAATTATCAAAAGTATTCTTTGTATATATTTTTGTACGTTTATTAAACAAATTTTTCAGCTTCCACAAATCTTTAAATGTCCCTTGGAATGTTTTATTATTAGTGCTTATTAATGTACTAGTTTTTATTTTCTGTAATACTCTTGTGTACTGTTATTTAGGTTGGACACAGGCCAAAGGGTAATAAACCCTTTACAAACCACTGCAGCATGTTAATTCTATATAGCTGATTATCATAACATAACTGGATAGTTTTATTTGCTTCAACATGTTTTTCTTAATTGTACTAAAACAGTAACCTGGCTGATATGACTATACACTTGAGGTTAATTACAGCTACTCTTTGAGGTTAGGTTCACACTTGAGCGGGTTGGTGACTCGCGCTTGCATGGGCACGGCAGCCCATTCATTAGAATGGGCTTCCATGCCTGCATTTCTTGCAAAGAGGTTCATGAACCCACTAAGCAACTTATTTACTCCCTTGTTATCTCTCGCCTTGACTGTTGTAACTCCCTCCTCATTGGCCTACCTCATCGCAGGCTATCCCCTCTTCAGTCTATCATGAATGCTGCTGCCAGACTCATCCAACTTACCAACCATTCCATATCTGCCATCCCTCTCTGCCAATCCCTCCACTGGTTTCCTATTGCCCAACGAATAAAATTCATTAATAACATATAAAGCCATTTATAACTCTTCCCCAAATTACATCACCAATCTTGTCTCCAAATATCACCCAAACTGTCTTCTCCGCTCCTCGCATGACCTCCTGCTCTCTAGCTCCCTTGTCTCCTCCTCCCATGCTCATCTCCAGGACTTCTCCTGAGCCTCCCCCATCCTCTGGAACTCTCTACCCCAATCTATCAGACTATCACCTACTCTGCCCACTTTTAGGCGATCTCTGAAAACCTATCTTTTCAGGGAAGCCTATCCTGCCTTCAGCTAATAACCTAATCTTCTATTTCTCCTACCAGTCTATCACCCACAGTTATTACCTTTTGTACCACCAGCCCCTCCCTCTTAGGTTGTAAGCTCCAAGGAGCAGGGCCCTCCTAACCCTCTTGTATTGAACTGTATTGTTGCTGTATTGTTTCCCGTTATATTGCAAAGCGCTGAGCAAACTGTTGGCGCTTTATAAATCCTGTGTAATAATAATAATAAACCATTTTGGAAACACAGCGGCCAGGAAATCGCATGATTCCCACACCCGCAAATGTGCTGCGGGTTGAGATGCATGGCAGATGAATGACAGCCCCTGGCATATTTACAGACCAGTGCATTAAGGTTGCAGGCGGTTGCGAATGCAGGAACAGTTGTGATTTGCATCCGCAACTACCCCTAGCCTAAGTGCTCTGTAAGAAAATGGCACCAGTGATTGGTTCTTATTTTTTTTTACTATTATATCTAATTTCTATTTCTTTTATTTCTGGTCATTTCTTTACTGTTTTCTCGAAGGCATATGCCAGGAATTATTGTACGAAAATGGGTGGTGGTTGAAGGTCCACTATCACTAAGAACATTGAGGGGTATTTACTAAGACTGGAACAGCCAGAATCTGGAGCTGCTGTACATGGCCAATCAGCTTCTAGCTTTCATTTTCAAAGCCTCCCTGAACATTCAGAAGCAAGAAGCTGATTGGATACTATGCACAGCTGCGCCAGATGTAAATAAAAGGTGGCTGCTGTAAGCACCCCTGAAAGTATTCCAGCTGGTCTCACCTGCTGCCACTTTGCTGGAGAGCTTAAAGTAATATTAACTGCTCAAGTTTTTTTTTCAAGTTTATGTGCTGCTACAAAGCAGTGTAACATGCTCCAGAAGATGTCAAGGCTCCACTATGTGCCCAACACTCACATAACTCCTCGTTTTCTGCTGCTCATTTCTGGTCACAGAGCGCCACTTCCCTGAACTTCCAGAAAGGAGAGAACTGAGCACTGAAGATACAGTAAGGACAGGGACAAGAAAGGTATGGGAACTTGTGGTGGTGGTGTAATGGTGTGGGGATATTTTCTTTCTGCTAGCAAGTTGTACCCAATAAAGTGGCCAGTGAGTGTATTAATAATACTTATAATGATCATATTCATTCCATATTTGATTTCATTTTATGGCAGGAGGGGAGGACGTGAAGTGGACTGCGGCTCAAGGCAGTGTTAGGCAGCGCACACACGCACAGCTGTCTACATGGGAAACTACAAGAAGAAGGAGACACTGAAATAGCAGATTGATCTGCCAGATGAACTGATGCTGGTGTAAGTATTTACACCAGCATTAGGTTAAAAAAAAGGTTTATTATCACTTCAATCTGCATGTAAATGTTAAGAAAATTATACATAAAATGAAATCAAATATGGAGTGAATATAAAGAATATGATCATTATAAGTATTAATCATACACTCATTAGTCACTTTATTAGGTACACCTTGCTAGTGGCAAGAGAATATCACCCACACCATTACACTACCAGTAGCCTGAACTGTTGATACAAGGCAGGATAGATCCATGCTTTCATTTTGTTTATGACAAATTTTTACCCTACCATCTGACTGTCGCAGCAACCAGTCTGCCCATTCTATTCTGACCTCTTACATCAACAAGGCATTTCCATCCACACAACTGCCGCTCACTGGCTATTTTCTCTCTTTCAGACCATTGTCAGTAAACCCTAGAGATGGTTGTGCGTGAAAATTTCAGTAGATCAGTAGTTTTTTAAATACTCAGACCAGCCGGTCTGGTATCAACAACCATGCCACGTTCAAAGTCACCTAAATCCCCTTTCTTCTCCATTCTGATGCTTGGTTTGAGCTTCAGCAAGTCGTTTTCACCATGTCTACATACCTTAATGAATTGAGTTGCTGCCATGTAAGCCGTGTACTGGGGTGGGCTCCCCAGGATACAGTGAAGTCACGAACGAGGAAAGCAACCTCAACACCAGGTTTTGCCACAACAGAATTTTACTTAGATGTGGCAAATAAACACAACCACAAATGCTGGAAACATACAATAAATTTACATACACCCAGCCCAAAAACTGAGACCCTTGTGCTGCACAGCACGGCGCCTTCTGATGGATGACGGTAGAAAGCAAAGTAATTTACCTACTGGCGGGCACAACTAAGCTGCCACACCTTACCTGTTATTACCCTAAAATAGCAGGAATCAGTGTATGGGTGTATGGTATGGGCTAGCCTGCAGTGCAGCACAACAGCTTACAATCTTACACAAATCTACAGTATTCCCCCTCCCATAACTGGTCCTGTAGCACATGCCTGAGTATTCCTTCTTAGCAAAATGCCAGTCTGGCTTGAGTTTGTGGGATTTTATCAGCTCTCCAATGTGAAATGTCACTTTAAGTTGTGGAGTCCTTCCAATAATCAGTAACAACACTTGTGGCCTGACACAAACAGAGACCCTAACTAAATAACTATAGGCCTGTCTCAGTCTCTGGAGGTGCCCACACTGAAATGAGGTGCGTGCACGATCTTACCGACCTGGGTCTGTCTTGCATCCGCTGGTGACTCAGAACAAATGTCTCTCCAACAAGCATGCGATCTCATCAGCCTTCCTGGCAGCGATCTTCCTTTCTCTGAACAGGATCAACGTCTTGAACACCATCAGCTTCACTAGCTGAAGTTCTCACACCTGGATGCCAATGGATTCTCTGCTCACATGGCTCTTTTCCTTCACCATCATCAAAACATGGCTGCAGTCTCTCTTCCTGTTCACTGAGCTCCCATGTGTAAAACCCCACCCTTCCTGAATATAGAAATATCTATGCAGTCTGAGGCTGTGTTAGAAAAACAGTGACATCTTGTGGCTAAATCGCAGAATGTCAGTAAAACATTTCAAAACATTTAATTCACAATGAGAGCTGTTTCCCCATCTCACAGCCATGTGATTGGGTGATTAGCAATTTGTGTTACCAAGCAATTGAACAGGTGTACCTAATAAAGTGACCGTTGTGTGTATACAGACATCAGAATACAATACTAATAGAGATTATAGTTGCCCTTTAACAACCTCAGTTCTGGAGCCTTTTTTCATTTTCTGCACACATGATAAAATGCACAATTTTGGCATGAAGATTAGTCAAAATCCTGAGATAATAGATATCTTCTAAAAGCAGAGACCCTGGAAAATAAAACAATGGTAGTTGTAATTTTTTATGACACATGACATTCACGCACATGTTTATCAAACTTACGCTTTCAGTAAAAATGCACTAAAGTTATTTTTAGCTCACACAAACACAATATATTACCTTTTTTTTGGCAAAATATAAAAGATAAGATGGTGTCAAACTGATACCAAACATGCCAAGTCTTAAAACTGCAGACACCTGTGAAACTGCAATAAACTTGTCCATTGGGGACACATGTAAAAGCGTTTAAAAGTCATCAAGTGAACGCCACAGAGTTTTTGCTCTCACTCCAATGTGAGTGATAATTTATGTGGGGCAGGTAGGCTTTAAAAATATTTAGTCTTTTTTAAAATTTATTATATGTTACTTTAATTTTTTTACACTTTTTTTTACATGTAACTTTGATGCTGTTAAACAGGGGGCTGACAAGATTGTGGAGTGACAGGTTCTCTTTCATGAGACATCAGTGTTTTATTAAACATTAATATCTCCCCTGCAGGCAGCCTTATGAAGCTATTTGATCACAGATCCTGCGCAATTAGAAGCTTCCCCAGCAGTTACTGCCAGAAAATAACAGTGCTGAACCCGGAAGTGACTAAATACATGGTGCTTCTGGATTCATTCATTCATTCACTGATCTCCCTCTGTTCTACCCAGCAACAATGGTCATATCCATCACAGGCCCGTAGGAGGGACAGTGGAGGGCGGGAATTATAGCAGGGGGAAAGGGTTTGCATAAGGAGGCGGCAGGGCTTTTTTTCTCGGAGAATAGGTGCAGGAACTCCACCCTTCTGAGTCACTTCTTGTCTCTGCCCTCTACCCACCTCGGAGCACCGTTCCCTAGTTCCACCCTCTACCCACCTCCCAGTACTGTCCCTTTTAGAGAATATAGAGCCAAGTATTGTGGTGCTAAGTAATTTGTATGGAATTAGTTAATGATAACAAGAAAAGCAGTAAAATAGATCCCCTGCAGCCAACAACAATAGACTATCCCCAGCAACAACAGATTCCAACCCCAGCAACAATAGACCCCTGGCAGCAACAACAGATTTCCCAGCAGCCAGCATCAATAGACTCTCCAGCAGCCAGCATCAATAGACTCTCCAGCAGCCAGCATCAATAGACTCTCCAGCAGCCAACATCAAAAGACCCCTCCCTCAACAGTAGATCACTTCCAGCAACAATTGACCCCCCCAGCAACAATAGATTCCCACAAGCAACAATAGATCTCCCCAGAAACAATAGACAGCCACACAAAAGAGATGCCTTCCAGCAACAACAGACCAGCCAGCATCAGTAGACCCCTCCCTCAACAGTAGATAAGTAGATCACTTCCAGCAACAATTGACCCCCCAGCAACAATAGATTCCTACAAGCAACAATAGATCTCCCCAGCAACAATAGACAGCTAAACAAAATAGATGCCTTCCAGCAATAATAGATCAGCAAGCAGCCAGCAACAATAGACCCCTCTCCCTCAATAGTAGAACCCTTCCAGCAATAATTGCCCTCCCCAGCAACAATAGATCCCACTCCAACAACAATAGACCTTTGTAGCAGCAATAGACCACCATGCAAAAATAGACCCCTTTCCAGCAACAACAGAGCACCCAGAAGCCAGCATAAACCCCTTGGTGCCGGCGCCTCCCGACCCTTTAAGGGTATCAGAAGCCGGGGGGCGGGGTGGGGTTTTAGGGTCATGGGACCGCCGTGATTTGCTGTCACGGTGGTCACATGATAAGGAAAGGCCCCAAATGAAAGAGATCGGGACCTTTCCATGAGTACCGTTCATGTGTGCTGGGGGCGCGCAGGGCATGCAGTCTCAGCACATATGTTTTTCTTAATTGCACGCAAATGTGCAGCCACTCGGCGTCAAGGCCCAGACGCCAGGAGGCCGCCAAGAGGTTAATAGACCCTCCAGCATATCCCAGCACCCCTTGCCATCACATACTGTATATTCAGTGCTGGAGGTTCCCCCATGTTCCTGCTGACAAAAAGTCTCGAGGGGTGGAAGTGTTTAGATGGTTTTACAGTGTTAGCAGCGGGCTGTGTGTTTTAAAGTCCCTGCTACCAGCTGCTGGGACTCAAAGATCCAAAGTTAATTTGTACTGAAAGAAATGCAATATATGGACTGCAATTACTGACCTCTTCCTGAAAGTACCAGTCGCCTGACTGTCTCTGGCTTTGATACTTCCTGGCACTGAAACACCTGATTACTGGATTAACCACTTCAAGTCTGGACACTTTTACCCCCCTTCCTGCCCAGGCCAATTTTCAGCTTTCAGCACTGTCACACTTTGAATGACAATTGCGCGGTCATGTAACACTGTACCCAAATTAATTTTTTTGAGACAGATAAAACCTTATTTTGGTGGTATTTTTTCACCACTTGGATTTTTATTGTTTTTGCTATATAAATGAAAAAGTCCAACAATTTTGAAAAAAAAGTGTTTTCTTATAAAATGAATATGCTTTCTTCATAAATCTTGGCCAAAATGTATTCAGCTATCTTTTTAGTAAAAAGAAAATAACCCAAATTAGTTTATAACCAAAAATTATAATTTTTCAAAACATTCTTTTACATTTTTATTTTATTTTTTTATATTATTATTTATTTATGTTTTTTTTTCTTTTAACATACTGTCACCCTAGCAGTACAGTGTCACCATAGTGACACTGTACTACTTGTGGGAGGTGATGAACATTTTTTTTTTTACACTGATTGCTTTTACACCCATAAAGGCTGTAAAAGCAATCATTTCTCCTCTCTGACTACATTCTTGCAGCCATTGAGAAATACTGAGAGAGCTGTCATTGGTCGCATGGTACAAGGCTGTCGGGAATGGCCTTATACCATGTGATCTCTGTGATCATTCACAGATTTCACACGTAGTAAGCAATGATGTCAGAAGTGACATCTTGCTTACTACTATTCATGTGAAAGCTGATTGGCCAATCAGTGATCACATGATCTGGACCTCACACAGAGGTCCCATACAGTGAAGTCGTGCACGCACAGGCTGAAAATGCCGTTGCTGTTTATGAACAGCAACCCGCTCCTGCACTGCTCCCGTCCGGCCTTTTATATACATGGGTCGGACGGGAGGTGGTTAACATGACTGCAAGGCAACAAGCATTTTCAGAATTGCAGCCTAATGTTTTGCTCAATAGTGCTTTCTTTTAGGCAATTTTTAGGAAAACAAGGGAAAATTGTTTTCATGTCTTGTTAATCATTCAAATATATAGTATATTACTAGGATAATGGCATGCTCAGGCAGTGTAGTGTATTCTGAAGTATAGTGACCGCTCAGTCTCCAACAGATAACTATAGTCTCAGTTGCCTACAGTCATTCCTATAATGAAATAAAATTGAAACACATGGGGCCACTTACATAGTAGCAGAAAGGTGTGACTAATTGGCATTGATCACACAGTTGTTTTATGCAGCAATTGGAAAAGGGCAATCATGACTATCTACTATGGGGTACTTAACATAATAGCTATTGTGTCACATCAAATGTTCTATTACCGCTGAGTTTTGGTCATGCCTTTACTAGGACAATCCCTGCACACCTGAACCCTTGTAGTATTTCTATATAAATAATATTTTAAGATGAACATATTCTCTTTTATCCTAAACAGACACTACAATCCAAATAAGGAAAATAAAATGTAATATGAGCGTAGCACAGATTTCACTCTACAATATGTCTATGTCCATTTCAATGAAAGTCTTTACTTACTAGTATTTTTTTTATATTTAAAATGGACCTCTCATCACAGTAACTCCATCACAATGTTATATTGAGCACAAATGGGCATTTTTATGTATGAATGAAAACTGTTGTTTTCTAGTTCCCAGCCTAAGCAGCCTTGATCCCATGAACTGTAGTTACCCACTATTACTAAGAAAGAGATCCTGTGGACAGGTGTCTTTTATACACATAACCAGTTGTCGTTAGGAGCACCTTCTTAAATTGACAGGACTAATGTGTGTACCACATGAGCACATAGTCTGTGGGAGCCAGAATTATTGTTGGTTGGTAGGGGATCAAATACTTATTTTACGCACTGAATTGCAGCTCCATTTATAATATTTGTATCATATGAATTTTTTTGGGTATAAAATTATTTAAAACACCCAGAGCCTTATATATTTTCTTAATGCAGAGGCCCTGTAGAATAAAATGGTGGCAGTTAAAATGTTTTATGTCAAGCTATATTTGCGGATAATACTTGCGAGCCACCAACTTTATTATTATTATTATTATTACATCAAGTTTATATAGCGCCAAAAGGTTTACTCAGCGATGTAACTCTAATTAATAAAGTTTCGCTGACATCCAACACATCCTCTATTTATGTGTCAATCTAACCAAAATAAAAATATATAAATAATGTTGCGCTCCTTATCTAACAAATTAATACAATAATGTACCCTTTCAATAAAGCTAAAAAAATTTAAAAAAGTGATCAAAAAAATCTAAAGTAAAATAAAACCAATGTGATCAAAATACATAATATAACATCCAGTGCATAACATATGCCAAAAAAGTCTCTCTTTATATAACTTGTTAGATAAGGAGCGCAACATTATTTATATATTTTTATAAGCTATATTTGCGCAACTGTTTATCAAATCTATATTTTCAGAAAATGCACAATTAAGATAATTTAGATTGCACACAAACACAATTGGATCCCCAAATGTTTGTACAAAATAAAATAAAAATTATGGCACCTATAATAATCAATAAATGACACATTAAATTATTTTCCAGCTGATTAGTTTAGAGTTAACCATAATTAGGGACCTTGAATTATTGCTTTCACTCTGATGTCTGCTGCAATATTTAACATGTGAGGTGCAATCACTGTACATACAGTGGGGCAAAAAAGAATTTATTCAGCCACCAATTGTGCAAGTTCTCCTACTTAAAAAGATGAGAGAGGCCTGTAATTGGCATCATAGGTAGACCTCAACTATGAGAGACAAAATGAGAAAAAAAATCCAGACAATCACATTGGCTGATTTGGAAAGAATGTATTTGCAAATTATGGTGGAAAATAAGTATTTGGTCACCTACAAACAAGCAAGATTTCTGGCTCTCACAGACCTGTACCTTCTTCTTTAAGAGGCTCCTCTGTCCTGCACTCATTACCTGTATCAATGGCACCTGTTTGAACTTGTTATCAGTATAAAAGACACCTGTCCACAACCTCAAACAGTCACACTCCAAACTCCACTATGGTGAAGACCAAAGAGCTGTCGAAGGACACCAGAAACAAAATTGTAGATCTGCACCAGGCTGGGAAGACTGAATCTGCAATAGGCAAGCAGCTTGGTGTGAACAAATCAACTGTGGGAGCAATAATTAGAAAATGGAAGACATACAAGACCACTGATAATCTCCCTCGATCTGGGGCTCCACACAAGATCTTACCCTGTGGGGTCAAAATGATCACAAGAATGGTGAGCAAAAATCCCAGGACCACACGGGGGGACCTAGTGAATGACCTGCAGAGAGCTGGGACTGACGTAACAAAGGCTACCATCAGTAACATACTACGCCGCCAGGGACTCAGATCCTGCAGTGTCAGACGTGTCCCCCTGCTTAGCCAGTACATGTCTGGGCCCATCTGAAGTTTGCTAGAGAGCATTTGGATGATCCAGAAGAGGATTGGGAGAATGTCATATGGTCAGATGAAACCAAAATAGAACCCTTTGGTAGAAACACAACTCGTCGTGTTTGTAGGAGAGAGAATGCTGAGTTGCATCCAAAGAACACCATACCTACTGTGAAGCATGGGGGTGGCAACATCATGCGTTGGGGCTGTTTCTCCGCAAAGGAACTAGGACGACTGATCCATGTACAGGACAGAATGAAGGTTGCCATGTATCGTGAGATTTTGAGTGCAAACCTCCTTCCATCAGCAAGGGCATTGAAGATGAAACAAGGCTGGGTCTTCCAACATGACAATGATCCCAAACATACCGCCTGGGCAACGAAGGAGTGGCTTCGTAAAAAGCATATCAAGGTCCTGGAGTGGCCTAGCCAGTCTCCAGATCTCAACCCCATAGAAAACCTTTGGAGGGAGTTGAAAGTCCGTGTTGCCCAGCGACAGCCCCAAAACATCACTGCTCTAGAGGAGATCTGCATGGAGGAATGGGCCAACATACCAGCAACAGTGTGTGCCAACCTTGTGAAGACTTACAGGAAATGTTTGACCTCTGTCATTGCCAACAAAGGATATATAACAAAGTATTGAGATGAACTTTTGATATTGACCAAATACTTATTTTCCACCATAATTTGCAAATAAATTATTTCCAAATCAGCCAATGTGATTGTCTGGATTTTTTTTCTCATTTTGTCTCTCATAGTTGAGGTCTACCTATGATGACCAATTACAGGCCTCTCTCATCTTTTTAAGTAGGAGAACTTGCACAATTGGTGGCTGACTAAATACTTTTTGCCCCACTGTAGGAACACTGTATGCACACAGTTGTATTTTTGGGTGTGAGCATTGGGCAGGTGACAGATTCTCTTTGTGGATACATCATGGGTCTAATAGAGTGTTTGCCGTGGTCCGGGGCTTCCTGGAAGAGCCACAAAGCATGGAAACCGTGTGTGTGTGTGTGTGTGTTGGGAGGGGGGGTATTTTAGTGTGCAAATGTACAAAGATAGTTTTTGGCCAGAGTTCATATTTAAAATTATTTTTGTGTGTACATATTTGTATACACAGGCAAGACACATAAGAAAATATACTTCATCACTGCGTTGCACAGAACTCAACCTACTGATATGCCACCTCTCTTCCTAAAGACCAACAGGCATGCTGGTACATGTGGTTCCATAGTGTTAACCTGCAAGATTTTGCTGTTACCTGTTATCCCACAAGACTAGTTAACTACCTGCTGTTGACTCAGTTGTCTACACACCAAGCACAGCCAGACCTTTTTCCTTTCTATTTTAGCTGAGCATTGCCTGAGTATTCCTAGGGCCTGGTTCCCCAGTGCCTTAATATTTCCAAGAAGTTTCCTAGTGGACTAACGTCCTAGTATTCCCTGTGTTTCCTAGTGGAGAAGAATCATAGTAACGTGGACTCTTGGGAGGTAATTTACAAAACTAGAACAGACAGAATCTGTTCTCCTTTTGTACCAGCTTTCAGCCTTCCTGCACCTCTGTGAGCCCTTGTAAGTTTCAGCCTGACTTTTGTTATCAGTACCTGGGTCTGCAGTCTCCTACAGTGTCTCCCTTTGTATTCCTAGTTTGTTTCCTTCTCTGTGTCCCAGTACATTGTGACACACTACTAGTGTTCCTGTCTCTGTGCACTACATTGATTCCCGGCACTTATATCTGTTTCTGTACACTCCTGCTAGCCTGCACTGTATTTGCTACTGAGCTAATCCCAAAAAAACAACATGCATGTATGTAGTAGTGAACGACAATGAAAATGACCGATATGGTAATTTGCAATAAGGCGATCAATGTCCTTCAGTGTCAAACTCACTGTGAAAAGCAATCACCGTCCATCACAAGGGAAGATCTACCAGTGTGCTCTACAAAGTAATCACACATTGCGCATGTGCCTATAAGTGGTCAGACTATACCTGGTTGATATAGCAGTAACACCGCCTATATGGACATAGGGTTCCACCACTTCTCCTCACAGTTCCCCTTTGCGGACCACAAACATACAGTATATAAAAGAAAAGGAGGAGCCACACACTCCCTACAGTATAAATACTGCTGGGTAAAATTTATTAAAATGGTTAAAAGAACTCGAATAATGTACATAATCATAGTGCCAAACAGTTACAATATCCTGAGATCCAAATGATAGAATGTGTGCATGTGGGGTGACGTCATGATGCTTTACGCTTCCCAACGCGTTTCATCAAATATGACATCATTAGGGAACCATTTGGTCTACTGACCCGTAATCTCTGTGCCTCAGTGCTGCAAGGGGCTCTTGTATGCTTGTCAGTCCTTTCTGCAGCTCTACCCTTCCAAGGGCCCTCACTTTTGTTGTACATGTGGACAGGCTGGGTTCTCCTCCATCATTACCCACAGGTATTCTTCCTATCCTAGAATACTCATGCACTCCAGCTGTATCCTGGGTACCTGCATTCCCTGGCACCCTTGTGCATCTCCATGTTCCTTATACATATGTTCCTATAAGGTCAGCATATCTCTGCTATAAGATGCTCCTGTAATCCTGTCTACCTGTGGGTCCAACACTGCTGCACAATTCACCTGCCATTCCTGTGAGTCCTGTATTTTGTGTTTTCCTAGGTCCTTGTTTCTAGCGCGTGTTTCCTTGTAACCAGTCAGCAGTAGCTTGCTTTCCTAGGTACTTCTCTCTGTTGCTTCCTTGTAATAGGTCAGGTGTAGCCTGTAAAATATGAATGGGATCATGGGTCCTCTGTGCAGCCTGCATGCTGGATGGTGGTGTGCAGACTGAATGGAGGGCCCACAATTCCCATATGCGGCATTCCCATTCATGACAGTTTGCTAAAGTAAATGTCAACCCATCCACTAAAATATCTTGCACTTTATCAACAGCACTTCCTATTCGTTCTTAATTATGAGTAACGACATTGTCAATATGACTGCTGGAAACCTAGCCTTTATAGTAAAGGCATATCTAAATGCCCCCTTACTGGTCCCTTTTAAGCTATATAACTAAAGTTAAAAAGCCAGGAAGTACATTATTGGCTGCATTAGTTTGCCATTTCTGTGAACTGCGTACAGGTTTGGTTCACTTTGAACACATTCTAGGCTTGAACTTAAACATCATCCATAATCAGCAAATTTGTTTTTGTAAATTGTTAACACTCAGTACTGCAACAAATTTTCTGTTGCAATGTTGTGACTGTGGTAATAAATTATTAATGTACTTCATGGCCCTCCTATAGAAATGAATGGGTAATCTAATGTGCATGTGTGGCCTGGCAAAAAACATTTATGTGAAGAGATTGTGCAGCACTCAGGGGTCCCACACTAAATATCATTGTAGGTCATGAACAAGTAAAGTTGGACATACATGGGTCAATTTTTTGGTTCAACCAATAGGAAATTTACTAGCAGGGCAGTTGAACAGGAGTTAAATGGCAGATCAACTTCTGTTCAACCACAGTGTCCACACATGGATCAAAATTTGACCAGTCCCTGTTGAACAAATTTCAATCCAGGTATGGCCAGCCTAAGTAAAAGACTTGATAGTCTTGTTGGAGGCAGGAGGGACTACATTTTATGAATATCTGTGCTCAGATTAGAGTACTTAATTTATCCTTTAACTGGTATTATTATTTTTGAAGGTGTTGGGTTCATTGAGAGAGAATGCTTTTTTTTTGGTCTTTAGTGATTTGAATTCTACCACCAATCAGATTGACTCTATACCTATCACATATACAGTGGGGCAAAAAAGTATTTAGTCAGCCACCAATTTTGCAAGTTCTCCCACCTAAAAAGATGAGAGAGGCCTGTAATTGGCATCATAGGTAGACCTCAACTATGAGAGACAAAATGAGAAAAAAAAATCCAGACAATCACATTGGTTGATTTGGAAAGAATTTATTTGCAAATTATGGTGGAAAATAAGTATTTGGTCACCTAAAAACAAGCAAGATTTCTGTCTCTCACAGACCTGTACCTTCTTCTTTAAGAGGCTCCTCTGTCCTGCACTCATTACCTGTATCAATGGCACCTGTTTGAACTTGTTATCAGTATAAAAGACACCTGTCCACAACCTCAAACAGTCACACTCCAAACTCCACTATGGTGAAGACCAAAAAGCTGTCAAAGGACACCAGAAACGAAACTGTAGACCTGCACCAGGCTGGGAAGACTGAATCTGCAATAGGCAAGCAGCTTGGTGTGAACAAATCAACTGTGGGAGCAATATTTAGAAAATGGAAGACATACAAGACCACTGATAATCCCCCTCGATCTGGGGCTCCACGCAAGATCTCACCCTGTGGGGTCAAAATAATCACAAGAATGGTGAGCAAAAATCCCAGGACCACACGGGGGGACCTAGTGAATGACCTGCAGAGAGCTGGGACCAACGTAACAAAGGCTACCATCAGTAACACACTATGCCGCCAGGGACTCAGATCCTGCAGTGCCAGATGTGTCCCCCTGCTTAAGCCAATACATGTCCAGGCCCGTCTAAACGTTTGCTAGAGAGCATTTGGATGATCCAGAAGAGGATTGGGAGAATATCATATGGTCAGATGAAACCAAAATAGAACTGTTTGGTAGAAACACAACTCATCATGTTTGGAGGAGAGAGAATGCTGAGTTGCATCCAAAGAACACCATACCTACTGTGAAGCATGGGGGTGGCAACATCATGCTTTGGGGCTGTTTCTCCGCAAAGGGACCAGGACGACTGATCCATGTACAGGACAGAATGAATGTTGCCATGTATCGTGAGATTTTGAGTGCAAACCTCCTTCCATCAGCAAGGGCATTGAAGATGAAACGTGGCTGGGTCTTCCAACATGACAATGATCCCAAACATACCGCCCGGGCAACGAAGGAGTGGCTTCGTAAGAAGCATTTCAAGGTCCTGGAGTGGCCTAGCCAGCCTCCAGATCTCAACCCCATAGAAAACCTTTGGAAGGAGTTGAAAGTCCGTGTTGCCCAGCGACAGCCCCAAAACATCACTGCTCTAGAGGAGATCTGCATGGAGGAATGGGCTAACATACCAGCAACAGTGTGTGCCAACCTTGTGAAGACTTGCAAATAAATTCTTTCCAAAGCAGCCAATGTGATTGTCTGGATTTTTTTTCTCATTTTGTCTCTCATAGTTGAGGTCAACCTATGATGCCAATTACAGGCCTCTCTCATCTTTTTAAGTGGGAGAACTTGCACAATTGGTGGCTGACTAAATACTTTTTTGCCCCACTGTATACAGAGTTTATTTCTGGATTGCTTTACATATTTAGATGCTTTTTCTTTTGAGCAATATTGTTTGATTTTTCTTTCAAATCTAAAGTTAAGTTAACAAATTAACATTCTTTTAACAAGGAGTCTAAAACCAACAGAAGAAAATAACTTGTTTAAACATTTCATTTGTTAAGTAACCCTCTCCATACCTTTACAGATAACGAAACAGATAATACGCAAAGAAGAATACAATCCAAGCCATTTAATTATTCTTATTACTTTATAATTATAAGTAAATTACAGAGCTAATCATATTCTATTCTGTTCCTTTCAGACAACAGGTTATAAATATACTGACACAATGCTTTTAAACTGCTGAAAGATTGTGTTTGTCAAGACTGAAGCATCTCAGGCAGTTACCCTGGAATTAAGGCAATTACTTTTGTTGCATTTTGACAGTAAAACTAATGAAGTGAAATCGAGGAGCACAAAAGGAATTAGTTGCAGAACAATGGGAGGATTAAAGAGAAAACAGCTTCTAATAAGCAGACTTTACACCTGAGGATTGAGGAGAAGAAGCCACACAGAAAGGATTACAGGACTTTCACTTTCATGGAAGCTACTGACCACTTGCCCTACTGATACCTTCTAGCATACAAAGAAAGCCCTGAACCCAAGGGACTAGAGGCTATCAAAATGCATGTACTAAGTGACCCTTTGAGATGATGTGAGCATCCTAATAATATTCCAATTTACCCTACACCTTACCGTTTACAACTAAATTTGCTAGATAGTTGTGTATTGCTGTATTGTTCTCTTTGCATATGTTCGTACTATGCTTGTTATTTTTTTCAGTCAGTGTATAGAACCCAGTTTAACATAAGACCTTTAGTGGTCTGTTGTTGTTTAAAAATTAAGTTTATAACACATATTTTGGTCCACTATTTTTTTCAATCTTCCAGAATAATAAAAATGACAGTCATCTCATTGGTACTACAAAAAGTCAAGACATCAAATAAATGTCAACTAAACAAATTGATCTCCAGACAACATGTTATTAAAGTTGAACTTAATACAAAAATAAAAATGGATGAACAGGAAGGATTTATAATGGAGAAGAGACATGATATATCTCTTCTGCAACAAAGTTACTTACCTGCCTGTCTGCCTTGGAAAAGTGAGCTGCGTGGGAGTGACATCATCTCAGCACAGCCAATGAAAGCAGCCGCTGATCAATACCTGGAAGCCAGCTGCCCTAAGATGTCCACGGCCGTGAGCTCTGGGATGCTGCATCGCTCGACTGAAGGTGAGTATAGTTCTACTTCAATCTCCTCGGGTTCCATCACTGATGTATTAATAACTGGTAAAAAGAATAATGCCGTAATAATATAGTTTGGTTTTTATGAATATTCTTTTCTTTTTTTTACTTTTTCCATTATTTTGGTTGCTAGTTTTTTTGTAGTGTAAACAAGAGAAGATATCTTTGTTTTTTCCCAAACAAACAAATGTGCAGACATGCTTGAACATCTTTTTGACCAATTCTATAGAGTTTGTTGTACCCAAGTTCTTTTTATTGATACTTACAGGTAATTATGCAAATTTGAAGTTCACGGTTGCGTGAGAACATGCCTTCTTGAGTCAGGATTTGTATTTAGACATCATGCTGTCCTCTAAGTGATGATGGCCTTTTGTAAAGCTCCCTCCATTATGTCATGTGAATATTGTAATAAAAACTACTGCTAGAATGTGGTCTTGGAGGCAATATGTGGTCATAGACTAAAGGCCACCAAACAAGAGAAATGTGAAATGGTTTCTCAAGATAATGAATCATCAGAATTGGCTCAATTTATCTACAAAGGACTAGAGGTTAAAAAGGAGGAAACAAAGTAAGAAAAAGTGTTCATTTTATAGCATATTGTTATCTTACCTGCAACTCTTATTGTGTCAGCCTCAATCCATTACGATAGGTATTACACACTACCAAATACAAAAATGGGGAATCGAAAACCAAGGCAAAGAAAACCCTACTGAAAATGAAAAGAACAAAAGAAACATAATAAATAAAATGCTCTCATTCTCTTTTCTAAACTAAGAAAACTGAGAATAACTTAGTCAAATCTATGTGTGTCATAACTTGCAATATATTTTTAAAATAAAAAATAAAAATCCTAGTCTCTGGTAATCATAGAATCCTTGGCAAAAGTTAACACATTTATTAGGAGTAAAATGCAATAAAATATATAATCTTTCATAAGTTTGTTTGAACTGTAGTAATTATCTTTTTGTCCAAGCCACACACCCTGTTGATTCCTTCCTTTTATCTGTCTTCAAGATTTTATTTCAGCAGCTGCCCCCACCATATTCCACACAATAAAGAGCCTGCTTACCTGGGCAATTCATTCAGGGACAATTAAGCAGAGTGGAAAAAAGTAGCATCCAAAAATGTCTGCTTAAATTGCAATCAAATGTCTGCAGCCATTGATTTGCAGCCCAGGGCCAGACATGGTGTGTGATTGAAACTCCGGGCCTGTTACAGCTGGAAAACACTTTTGATTCCTGTCCTCTTATTCTGTACAAGATATAGCTGGAGGGACATTAGCAATCACTTAATTGACATTGAATTAACCATGAAATGCAGTATAACTCCTCTTCTCAAGTATACTCCAGAATGCTTTAATAAGGCTTTTAATTATTGATTATAACTTACGATGTAGAGATGATGATCCACTGCTTAAGTTAGGTGCCCTTGGTAAGTCAGGTAGCATCGTTAATTGTGACCTTCCAGATGAAGGGATAATTATGGCTGTTCGTTAGATGGTGCCGTTAAAAGACTCAATACTATTTAAAGGATAAAGACTTTTGCTCCTTCTAAGTACACTTTACTCTTAGGCAAGATAAAGTACTTCTCGGAATGGTTGTCTAAAAAGTGCTTATTCTTGGTGAGACAGTCAGTGAAGGTCCTGTCACAAAAATGTAGTCTGCAACCTTTTGTTGTGGTGGAGGCCAACACTGAAGTGCTGAGAAATGTGCGACAAGAACCAAACAAGAAGGAAAAGCAGCATCAGGCTTAGCTTGCCTTTAGGGGAATACTAATCAATCAGTTCAAATTCCAGATCTGAATAGAGGCTTCTGATTGTTCATGATAAATATTGTGGGATAGAGTCAGGATGGGGCTTAAAGTATATGTAAACCTTAACAGTCAACTTTTCTTATCTGCTCTCTTTTGGTCTGATTAAAATATCACTGGACAGTTTTGTTCTGTCAGTTCAATAAGTACAAAAAAACCTGTTATACAGTATATATATTTGTCGTTCTTTGATTTATATACACATAGCTACAACAAATAAATAACCATTTTAGTTCTCTAACCTGAATACACCGTATGGACTAGAGAAATTTTTACATTTCTACTACAGGTCTGTTTATTCAACAGTAATTTTGTTAACTTAAGATAATAAAGCAATAAATACCCATATTTTTGGGCTGAGCAAGGATCTCTTTTGGCAAAATTGTCTTGCAAAATGTATATAATATTATGATTATTGTTATTTTTATTTATCTATGTAATCTATAGATGATAGGAGTAGGAAAAATAAAAAAAATGCTTTTCTTTTCCTATATATTCTGTAATTCGTCCTATTTATAATAACACTAAAATTATGTTTCTGGTACAAATCAATTTTATACATTTCTATAAATGTGACACTGAAAATATAAATTAACAAAATAAAAAAAAATGACAAAATAAAAATAAGGTAGTAATAAAAAATAGAAATAAACAAATAAAAGGGCAGGGTGCATGACATACCCACTAGTAACTTTGTTGAAGTATATTTTAGGGCATATCGTCAATGCCTAAGGTCCAGAAGTGGTTCATACATAACAAAGAATTTAAAGAACACTGTGATCTATCTTGTTAAACAGCAACAGCAGTCGTAATCAAACTTGAGGCTGTGGTTTGTCTGACTGAAAATTAGAAAAGGGAAAGATCACTAAGAGTCATTCACTTTAAGCTATTGGGGTCTGTAAAAAGCCATATTTTTTGCAGGGTGTAAAAATATATATGTAAACAAAAAAAAATGAACTCGTAATGGACACTTTTCCTGCTAACTAAAAATTATTTTTGGGCAGGCAACATTATGCACTGAATAGACTGAGCATGTTTATTGTGAAAGTTGACATATGATTTTTTTTAAAGAAAAGTATGTTTGTGGTTTTATAAATTCATACAATAAAATTATTAAAACCCCAATAAAGGGTCAAGGCAAATTATTTCCACTATTTAAAATCAGTGTCTTAATTATTTAACTGTTATTTTAAATTTTGTTGGTGAGGGTCTGTGTGTAATACCTTGTCATTAATTCAGAAAATACAGTCACTGTCCAAGTGCAAAGTATTAAGTGCAGAGCAAAAGAATTATTTTAAAAGGACACATTTTGAAAGTATTTGTATAGTTTGTAATGTTTAGATATCTAAATAAAAATACATGAAATTCCCTACGTTTCAAAACCGAGGAGGTCTGTTAAGATGCAAATAAGCAGATTTCCTAAAGAAGACATATGGCATAATTTGTTGTCTGTGACCACTCTGCATCAAGATCATTGGTAGTCAGGGAGAGTAGTGCTGTGTCTGTACCTCTCCCCGTCACTGACAGCTGACACAGGCTGAGGGCCCATTAACATTGTATAGCACTTCGCCTCAATGCACGCCTTTTTGTGCATTGAGGTTTTATTTTACATAAATCTGCTAAATACTGCTCCCAAGTACGTTCTCTTCATAGGTGCTATGGCATTTAACTTTCATAGTAAGTCTAACTGGAACTATTGACTCTATAAACAGGCGTTCTCCAAAAAGTGTGTATTTCTTTAATATTTAAATATAAACATTACGTTATTCAAAAAAATTAAGGTTAAAAGAACAAAACTAATGTTCCTTTTTAAAGCAGAAATCCAGCCTTCCCTTCGACTGGCACAGTTTACAGGCTCCTCTCCTGTACTGAAATGGCTTACTCTGATTTCATTGCACACTAAAGCCATCTTTAGGCCCCCTTTAGGAACCTTTTCATCTTGAAAATTTGTATTGAAATATTCAAAGTTTATATAAGAGGTTAAAGGGTGAGTAGGGGGGCCCCAGAGTTGCCACCTTCTCAAGGACCCCATTTGGAAGTAAAGTAGTTTTGAACACACTACGTTGTAGCTAGTTTCAGAAATGATATTTCTTACCTTTTTTACAAGGTTAAAAAGTTCTGTCATGTGGCTATGAATCTCTTCTTTCTGATAGTGAGGAGCAGGGTTATAGGCCATAGTCTGTTCAGCCAGAGGCAGGCTGTGAATGGGAGGGCGTGTTGGCTGAACAAACTATGAAATGCAGGCATGCCGTGTGTCTGCAAAATGTCCTGTACCTCTGAATGGGCAACCAAAGAATGCAAACTGACCATGCTAACACAAATCAGCTTCGGTGCTTTGTGTGGTCAGTTTAGAGCAAGGAAGAAAGGTGACTGGCAGGATCAACCATGATTTAAAACATACAAATATCTGAGCATATAATACATTTATATGTGTGTGTGTATATATACCCACTTACAAAGAAATGCAGGGTCTATAATTTTTATCATAGGCATATTTTAAATGATAGAGACAGAATATCAACCACAAATCCAGAAAAAACACAATACAAATGTTATAAATCGGGTTGAACTTTAGTGAGTAAAATAAGTATTTGATCCCCTGCCAACCAACAATAATTCTGGCTCCCGCAGACTGGCTATATGCTCATGTGGTACACAGTTCGCCAATGAACATCTAAATGATTCAGACAGAAAAGACTGGGAGACAGTGCTGTGGTCAGATGAAACCAAAATTGAGCTCTTTGGCATTAACTCGACTCACCGTGCTTGGAGGAAGAAAAATGCTGACTATGACCCTAAGAATACCATCCCTACAGTCTAGCATGAAGGTGGAAAAATTATGCTTTGGAGCTGTTTCTCTGCTAAAGGTACAGGCCAACTTTGTCTCATTGAGGGGCCAATGGACAGGGTCATGTATTGTAACATCCTGGATGAGAATCTTCTTCCCTCAGCCAGAACACTGAAGATGGGTCGTGGATGGGTCTTCCAGTATGACAATGACCCAAAACATACTACCAAGGCAAAAAAAGGATTGGCTCAAGAAGAAGCACATTAAGGTCATGGAGTGGCCAAGCCAGTCTCCAGACCTTAATCCTATAGAAAATGTATGGAGGGAGCTGAAACTTCGAGTTGCCAAGTGACAGCCAAGAAACCTTAAGAATTTAGAGAATATCTGCAAAGAAGAGTGGACCAAAATCCCTCCTGAGATGTGTGCAAACCTGGTAACCAACTACAAGAAACGTCTTACCTCTGTGCATGCCAACAATGGTTTCTCGACCAAGTACTAAGTCATGTTTTGCTTGGGGATCAAATACTTATTTTACTCACTGAACTGCAACTCAATACACTGCTCAAAAACAATTAAAGAAACACTTTGAAAACACATCAGATCTCAATGGGGAAAAATATCATGCTGGATATCTATACAGAGGACTGAATTCAAAGACACTCTGAAGATTGAAGTGAAAAAATGCAGCAGGATAGTCCATTTTGCTGAAATTTCATTACAGCAACACAAAATGGTAGTTTGTATGACCCCCATGTGCTTGTATGCATGCCTGACAATGTCGCTCCTAATGAGACGATGGATGGTGTCCTGGGGTATTTCCTCCCAAATCTGGACCAGGGCATCGCTGAGCTCCTCGACAGTTTGACAGTGCAAAACATGATATCCCTGAGGTGTTCTATTGGATTTAGGTCAGGCAAGCGTGGGGGCCATTCAATGGTATCAATTCCTTCATCCTCCAGAAACTTCCTGCATACTTTCGCCACATTGTTGTGCACCAGGAGGAACCCAGGACCCACTGCACCAGTGTAGGGTCTGACAATGGGTCCAAGGATTTCATCCCGATAACTAATGGCAGCCAAGGTGCTATTGTCTAGGCTGTAGAGGTCTGTGCTTCCCTCCTTTTATAGGCCTCCCTAGACCATCACTGATCCACCATCAAAACGGTCATGCTGAATGATGTTACAGACAGCATAACGTTCTCCACTGCTTCTCCAAACCCTTTTATGTCTGTCACATGTGCTCAGGGTGAACCTGCTCTCATCCATGAAAAGCACAGGATGCCAGTGGTGGACCTTCCAATTCTCGTGTTCAATGGCAAATGCCAATCAAGCTTTATGGTGCAGGGCTGTGAGCACAGGGCCCACTAGAGGACCACCTCAGGCCACCCCCATGAAGTCTGTTTCTGATTGTTTGGTCAGATACATTCACACCAGTGGCCTGCTGGAGGTAATTTTGTAGGGCTCTGGTAGTGCTCATTCAGTTCATCCTTGCACAAAGGAGCAGATACCGGTCCTTGCTGATGGGTTAAAAACATTCTAAGATCCTGTTCAGCTCTCCTAGATTAACTGCCTGTCTCCTGAAATCTCCTCCATGCTCTTGAGACTGTGCTGGGAGACACAGCACACCTTCTAGCAATGGCACGTATTGATGTGCCATTCTGGAGGAGTTGGACTGCCTGTGCAACCTCTGTAGGGTCCATGTATCGCATCATACTACCAGTAGTGACACTGACCCAAACCATATGCAAAACTAGTGAAAAACAGTCAGAAAAGATGAGTAGGGAAAAAATTTTAGTGGCCTCTACCTGTAAAGTCATTCCTGTTTTGGGAGTCATCTCATTGTTGCCCATCTAGTGCACCAGTTGTTAATTTCATTAACACCAAAGCAGCTGAAACTATTTCACAACCTCCTCTGCTACTTAACTGACCAGATCAATATCCTAGGAGTTTAATTGACTTGATGCTATACTCTGATTAAAAAGTGTTCCTTTAATTTTTTTGAGCTGTGTACATGTATACACAATATTTAGGGTGCCATATACTGTAATTCAGCTCTGGTTGTATGAATCACAAGAATGGCTGAACAGAAAATGTTTTCTCTACTAAAAATCTAATCTAATTATATATTAAACTGTATATTTAACCTTTAGCCTGGAGTACCACTTTAAAGCAAATTTGCTTTATTCTCCTCATGTCTAGCAGCATATAATTACCTTTACCTCCTCCCTGCCATTCGGCTCACCGCTGGGAGCCAAAGGAATTGCCAGATACTTCTGGGTATGGAAAACATGTGACCACTCCATGTGACAGCGCTGATAACAGACCTGTAGCTTATATGGGACTTTTCTTTCACTCCTGGTGGCTGAACCAAAGCAGTGGGCATGTAAAAAGGTCAGTATATGGGTCTCTGGAGGTCTGCATTAAAGTAAACCTGTTGCTTTGGTTCTGGGCATTTTTGCAGTCAGTGAAATCACATCTTGCTGATGTACAGTTGTGCTAAAAAGTTTGCATACCCTGGCAGAAATTGTGAAATTTTAGCATTGATATTGAAAATATTACTGATCATGCCCAAAAAACTGTCTTTTATTTAAGAATAGTGATCATATAAAGCCATTTATTATCACACAGTTGTTTGGCTCCTTTCCAAATCATAATGATATTAGAAATCACCCAAATGGCCATGATCAAAAGTTTACATACCCTGGAATGTTTGGCCTTGGTACAAACACACAAGGTAGCACACATGGTTTAAAATGACAATTAAAGGTTAACTTCCCACATCTGTGGCTTTTTAACTTGTACTTAGTATCTGTGTACAAATAGTCAATGGGTTTGTTAGCGCTCACGTGGATGCACTGAGCACCTAGATACTGAGCCATGAGGAGCAGAAAAGAACTGTCAAAAGAGCTGAGTAACAAGGTAATGGAACTTTATAAAGCTGGAAAAGGATATAAAAAGATATTAGAACCCTTGAAAATGCTAGTCAGTACTGTTTAATCACTTATTAAGAAGTGTAAAATTCAGGGATCTCTTGATACCAAGCCAAGGTCAGGTAGATCAAGAAAGATTGCATCCACAACTGCCAGAAGAATTGTTTGGGATACAAAGAAAAACCCAGAGATAATCTCAGGAGAAATACAGGCTGCTCTGGAAAAAGTTGTTTCAAGGAGAATAATACAGTGATACTTGGACAAAAATTAGCTGCATGGTGAAGTTGCTATAAAGAAGCCTTTACTGGGCCAATGCCACAAGTAAGCCTGGTGAGGCGTGTCAAGGTACTGTTGGGTATATATAGTATCGAGTGTTTTTGTGGTTTTGTTGCAGTAAAGGTGCAGTAAATGTCAGGATTTCTGCCAGGGTATGCAAACATTTGACCATGTGTTGGTCAGTATTAGCTAAAAAAATCAGCTTGGATTAAGATTTTTAATAAAAACATAGACAAGAAATTGCAGAAAAAGTCCAGTTGGCTTTGCCGTTTTTTTAAATTAACATTTTTGCTTGAGTGCAAAGGGGACTTTATGGTTGGCTGTATTTGGCGCAAAATTCACAAGTTCCTACCGCAGCTCCTGTCTCTCCTGCTGAGGCCAAACTCTCCGTCATCTTGTGCCCACTCCATGCAACACTTCTGATAATTGGCCTTTAAATCTTGAGGAAGGAATGTCCACACATATGAGTAGAACTGATGCACTTTTCTGATGGAAATCAGGGAATGACATAACAGTCACATCACATTGACATATATAGCAGAGTCACTTGACATTAAGGAGCAGGGGTGCACTGACAACTCATGGGGCCCCCGGGCAATAGGGGATCATGGGACCCCTGTGTCCTTGCCCAAACTCAAAAAATCCTATGAAAAAGGTACCAAGGGCATCTCATGGGGCCCCCTACTGACCCCGGGCCCTCGGGCAGTGCCCGAGTTTCCAAATGGTCAGTCTGCCCCTGTTAAGGAGTCAATCATATTTAGCATAGTAGTCACATGTGAAAGCATATGCAGCACCTCAGCAGCCATCTTTCTGACAGTATCTCCTCTTCTTGGGGCCATTAGTACTCACAGGACTGTGCTCTCTGTAGTCTTCTCCTTGCTAGGTTCTCCTCCAGGGAAGCAGCCTTACACAAGGAACTATTGGATTTGTCCTTAAAGCCTTTTGCAATCCTCTCTAACCCCCGCCTCCATAAGGGACATAAGGACTACAGCTGGCTCTTTCTGCATGCAGGTCTACACCTCCCAGCCTTCTGCCCTGTCCTGGGCCTACATGTACTGGTGACATCCACATAGGTGTGGGGAGTTTAGCTCCAATACCCCAAGAAGTGTCTGTGCTCCTCCATACCTGACATACTGTATATGGGTGCAGGCTCACCCCTGACATCACTGCAGGAGGGCTTTTCCTAAAAGAGGCCTAGCACCTGATGACACTCTCATGCTGTAACCAGACACTATTCTGTTACAGCGTCACCTAGTGGCCAAGTAGCTAACTGCACCTGCCTACATGAGGATAGACCTATGTTTATTTCAAGGATATTTAAATTTACTAACTGTTGATTGACTACCTCTGCTGAAATTCTCTCCTTTTGAGGAGTAGCAATTGATTTGTTGTTGGCAAAAGGCAGAGGAGATTTAAATCATGTTGATGATAAAAATTTCTGATGATTCCAAGGATGGAGTGCTCCTAAAGTCTATCCTTTTTTTTTTTCTTGCCAGGTTGACAGGTTGAATATCTTTTGGTAGGAAAGGTGGCAAATGTACAACAGTCAGAGAAGTATTATTTATTTATTTCAGGTACTTATATAGCACCATCAATTTATGCAGCGCTTTACATATATATTGTACATTCACATCAGTCCCTAACCCTCAAGGGGCATACAAACTAAGGTCCTTACATTCATACATACTAGGGCCAATGTAGACAGGATCCAATGCTAAAAGCATGTCTTTGGAGGAAACCCATGCAGGCACAGGGAGAACATTCAAAATCCAGGTAGGTAGTGCCGTGGCTGGGATTCTAACCAGTGACCCTAGTACTGCCAGGCGGAAGTGCTAACCATTTAACCACTGTGCTGCTCAAGTAGATCCAACTTTATGCTTTTTCAGAAACTGAGGGGTTACATCTAGTCCACAGAACACAAGGTGTGGCAGTCTTGTCTCATCACCTGTCACAACCCATGAACATGACAGTACCTGATGCCATTCTAAGTCAGACAGGTAGTTAGATTAACACAATAGACATCTGTCAAAAAATATGTTCAGGATCCCTGCCCCTAGTGCAGCGAGGATAGGAGAAGGAGTCAAACTGCGCCTAATTTGTTTTATTAGTCAAATTGCCATCATTAGGCACCAAACCGCCTGAAGGAACTCAGCAGTGGATTCGCTCATTTAAGGTAGCGTGGCGTGTAACTCTAGCAGGTGCAGAAGTCGAACCAAGCAGTAAATTAGCCTGCGGCTCTATTCCAGATGTCCTATGGATCGTGCGAAAACCTGCTTAGAAAATTTGGTGCTTTCTGGATGTGTGTTTTGTCTCTTTAACCTGTTGCAGAACTCCCATGAGGTAGGGAGGCAGCTGGATGTAGGCCGTGAAGAGAACATCTGGCCGACTCTGCAGAGGCTGTTACTGTACTCTGCTGTTTGATGATGAAATGATTAGACTGTATTAGGAGCTGCGTGCATGAGATGCAGAACAGGATGACTGGAGACAGAAAACAAGAAAAGAGAGCATTATTATAATACTAAACAGTTCAATACCTGAGAGAAAAGAAATTATGAAGCTGTTTCATGAGTATATTGGTTCATAAATAAAGTTGAAGGACTGTCATCAAAATATGGTACTGCTCAATGTGAACTGGGTAAAACCTCTGCTTTCAAATTTCTATAAAAGGCCCTTTATAATTCTGTAATATATTCATTTGTTTTTCTTCTTCTTTGCAGCCTTTGCAGAAGTCTTTGGATCTGACTTTATTTGACATATGGTACATAGCTGCCTTAGACAGAAGAGTGTGTAGGAAAGCAGGCCGTGGTTATGGGGTCCCATGCCAATGCATTAGCTTTCAGGTCTGGGAGTTTGCGACGGTAGTTTTCAGCACAGAGCTGTTGGTGTTCAGAGTGATGATATATATCCTAAACTCCACTCACTTTCATTTTCCTGTAACCGCTTCAGCTTCGAAAGATTTCACCCCCTCTATGACCAGGCCATTTTGTTGCTTTTTAGCACTTTCAAAACCACTTGCCCTCCAGAGGATTTACCCCCCTTCCTGACCAGGCCATTTTTTTGCATTATGGTGCTGCTTTATTTTAATTGACAATTGTGGGGTCATGCAGTGCTGCACCCAAATTAAATTTACGTCCTTTTTTTTCTAACAAATAGAGCTTTCTTTCCATGGTATTTGATTGCCTGTGTATTTTTTTTTTTTCACTATAAAAAAGATGGACAATTTTGAGAAAAAAAACAATATTTTTGTCTTTTGGCTTACCTACTCTACCAAAACTAAAAAATTGGGCTATACATACACTCAAAGAATAAGGTTGGTCAAATCGAATTCCGCTGTAACCACTTGCCCTCCCGAGGATTTACCCCCTCTTCCTGACCAGGCCATTTTTTGCGATACTGCGCTGTTTTAACTGACAATTGTGTGGTCATGCAACGTTGTATATAAATGAAATTTGTGTACATTTTTTCCCCACAAATAGAGTTTTTTTTCTATGGTATTTGATCACCTCTGTGTTTTTTATAAGCAAAAAAGACCGACCGTTTTGAAAAAAAAAACAATATTTTTGACTTTTTGCTATAAAACATGTTCAGTAAACAAAATAAAAAAAAATAAAATTTCTTCATACATTTAGGCCACAATGTCTTTGCTACAAAAAATCCCAATACGTGTAATCTAATTGGTTTACGTGAAAGTTATAGCGCTTACAAATGGTATATATACTGGGATTTTTTCTTTTCTTTTTACTAGTAATGGCCAAGATCAGAGACTTATAGCGGGACTGCGGCAGACATTCTGACACTGGGGGGAACTGACTTGGTGTCACTGACATTCCCAATGGCACCAATACAGTGATCAGTGCTAATAAAGAGCACTGACACTGTACTATTATTGGCACTGTGCAGGAAGGGGTTAACATGTGAGGCGTTTAATGGGTTAACTGTGTACTGTGTGTGTGTTTTCAACTGTAAGCACACTGCTTTGCAAGGCTCTGCTATGCAAAGCTATACAAAACAGTGTGCAGGAGCTGATAGGGGAGAGAACTGTATTGTTTACATACAGTTCTCTCCCTCCGTCTGTAATGCTCCTCGATCATCGGGTGCCCGTGTGTAATCACCGGCAGGGACCCGGTGATTGACAGCCGAGGCCGCGAACAGCGGCGTGGGTAGGACCACACCTGGAAGTGCAAAACCATGAATATATATGTGATTTTGCGCACCCGTGCTGCCCTGTAGCAGTATTACTGTTATAGGGCAGACGGGAAGCGGTTAAGTAGTAATTGCACAGTTATGCAGCGCTGTACCCAAATTAAATTTCTATAATTTTTTTCACACAAATAGAGTTTTCTTTTGGTGGTATTTTTTACAATATCAACAAAAACACATTCTATAAATATAAATCAAAATGCATACTAGCTGGAATAAAGTATTTAATGTGGATGTAAAGGCTCAAGATTTTTTTACCTTCATGCATTCTATGCATGAAGGTAAAAAACCTTGTGTGTGCAGCATGCAGCATCACCCCAGCCCCTCTAATACTTACCTGAGCCCCATTGCAATCCAGCAATGTGAATGAGAGCCTCAGCTCTCCAGGGACTTTCTCTCTTCATTGGCTGAGAAAACTTCAGGATCCATTGTCAATGACAGCCACTGTGCCACTGAGGAGAGAGAGGGGGCAGGGCCAAGCTGCGGCTGTGTGTGAATGGACATGCAGGGCAGTGGCTCAGGAGCGAGTATGATTGGGTGCCTCATAGCAAACTGCTTGCTCTGGGGAGCACTCGGCAGGAAAGGGACCAGGAGCGATGGCGAAGAGGAGGATTAGGGTTGCTCTGAGTAAAACCATTACACAGATCAAGTAAGTATAGCATGTTTGTCATTTTGTTTTTAAAATGCCTTTAAAATCACTTCAAGACACTGTATGTATCTGTTATTACACTTTTCATACGTGTCACTGACTTTTAAAAAGATCTTTTGAGTGTTAAAATGTCATTATCACATGCTGTACAGTATATGTAGACTGTTATTTGTATTGCCACAAGAGCATATTGAAAAAAAAAACAATTATTGGACATTTCCAGCCTCAGAAATATTCTTTTTCTTTGACAGTGATGCCTTGAAGACATTTATTGCTTCTCATTGTCCCCAATAGACTGGCAGATTGTCTTCCAAGTAGTTAAAAGTGTTAGATATATAATGTGTTGGTACCTTTGGGCCTGCTTGTGGGTTATGGTTTTCTCAGCAGTCAAATATTTTATTAGCGCTAAAGTCTTCATGGTGTTTATATGTCTGTAGATACATTGAATTATCTGATGCTGTGATTTTTTTTTTCCGACCAGGAATTGCAAAAAATCAAGAACATGCATCTATACTTAGAGTCCTATGGTTGAATGAATTGAACATAGTTGATGCCTACTAAAAGCAAAACATTCAGCGATATGTATGTCCTGCATTTGCATTTGTTGACACACTTGGGGGCTTTACTAAAACTGGAGAATGCAAAATCTAGTTTAGCTCTGCATAGAAACCAATCAGCTTCCAGATTTTATTGTCAAAGCTTAATTGAACAAGCTGAAGTTAGAAGCTCATTGGCTACCATGCACAGCTGCACCAGATTCTGAGTGCTCCAGTTTTATTAAATCTCCCCCACTGTTTTGCAGGAATGCTAATGCTTCACATCAGATGTCTGGAGTATTATTGCTCCAAAGCCCTGCTTGTGACCTACAGGTTTTGGTTGGTGTATAGGACTGCTGCAGTCACCGAATAAAAAGCAGAATCAACCAATTGAAAAACTATATCCATATACCAGCTGTAAAACAGAGTTGGTGGAATTATTTCTAGCAGCAATAAAGTGACTGTAGATATTATTTTGTTAGCTTCTGGAAATACAGTTTGACTTGGTGTCAGACTCTTGTAATCAAATGCTCAGAAACACTCATTGGGTGAGGGAGCAGCATAGATCCAGACTGTCCCACATTTGGAGGGACTGTCCTTCTTTTGGAACCAAATCCCTCTGTCCCTCTTTCCTCCTCACTTGTTCCTCTTTTTGATCTGATATATGGACCACTATGAAAATAAGGTATTATTTAACTATTTTACTACTGTTATACTACACTAAACCTTTCATTTTACCTCTAAACTATTGCATTTATTATTATTAAAAAGAAGTATAAAAGAAAAATAGTTTTTTGCACCTGTCAATTTAAAGGATTTAAAAAAAAACCAAACATCTCTATACTTATCTGCTCTGTGCAGTGGAATTTCACAGAGTGACCCTGATTTTCCTTTTTTCAAGTCCCCCACTGATACTCCTGGCTCCTCCTCTCTGTTCAGTGCCCCCATGGGGAGATGCTTCCCATGGGGGCACGTGTGCATGCTCTCTTCTGAACCACGCTGCTATGTCTATTGACACAGTCAGTGGGACTTGGCCCTGCCCCTGTTCCCTTGTCACTGGTTTTGATTGACAGCAGCAAGAGCTAATGGCTCCCGCTGCCCCAGCAAAGCCAGTGAGACAAGGAAGTGAGGGAAGAGAAGAGCTGCAGATGTGTACAGTGCTGGATCGAATGAGAGCTCAGGTCAGAGAAGGGGGGGGGGGGAGTGAGGGGTTGAAAACAGATGCCTAAACAATGTTTACCTAATGTAAGGAATGCATTAGGGTAAAAAAAAGTTTAGGCTTTAGAACCACTTTAAACCCTTCATGCCTAAGGCTAAAACAAATCTTACATTTTGCAACTTTGACATGTGTTAACAAAACTGTACATATCATCACGGCTACTTTGTGCATCCAGGTGGATTATACCTTTTTTTCAGGACAAATTGGGCTTTCATTTGGTGGTAAATGGTAATTTTGTTTAAATGTAGTTGTAAATTTCTTGCTACTACCAAAACCAACCACCAGAGAACAACCCAAAATAATTGTTGTTTGTACTCATAGTATGGTCCAGAAACAATAGTATGAATCTTGTTTATTTTTATCCTGCCACTAACTGACACTGATACTAATTTAAAAATTAAAAAAAATCCTGAAAAAAAATACTGACCCTGACCCTTACCTTGACCTTTGACCCTAACACTAACCCTGGCACTGACCTAGATCAAACCTTGATCTAGGTATTTACATTTTTTAATTATTATTTTTATTTATTTATTTATTTATTTTTATAAACACTTATTTTTTATTATCAAAGGAAATCTGACCCAGAATTTTTTTTTGTTTTTGTTGTATATTTATTGCTACTACTATAACCAACCACCAGAGAACAGCCCAAAATAATTTCTCCTGCTCCTAACGATCACAGCGATACCACATATGTGTATGTTAGTTGTTGTTTGTACGACCCAGAAACAATAGTGCGCATTTTGCTTTTTATTTTTTTTTACCCTGCCACTGCCACTGATACTAATTTAAAAATTAAAAAACAAATCCTGAAAAAACAAAAATACTGACCCTGACCCTTAACGCTGATCATTGACCCTGACCTTAACCCAAATACTAACCCTTGCACTGACCTAGATCAAACCTTGATTTAGGTATTTTTATTTTTTTTAATTATTTTTATTTATTTATGTATTTACCTTTACAAACACTATTTTTTATTATCAAAGGAAAAATAACCCAAAATCATTTTATTCTAATTTAGTTGTATATTTCTTGCTACTACCATAACTAACCACCAGAGAACAACCCAAAATAATTTCTCCTGCTCCTAACGATCACAGCGATACCACATATGTGTATGTTAGTTGTTGTTTGTACCCGTACTACAACCCAGAAACAATAGTGTGCATTTTGCTTATTTTTTATCCTGCCACTGCCACTGATACTAATTTAAAAATTAAAAAAAATCCTGAAAAAAATACTGACCCTGATCTTTGACCCAGACGTTGACCTTTGACTCTGTCCTTGACCCAAGCACTAACCCTTGTACTGACCTGGATCAAACCTTGATCTAGGTTGTTTTATTTTTTTTTGTTATTATTTTTTATTTTTTTTCATAAACACTTTTTTTTCTCTCTGAAAGGACAGAGATAAATGCAATGGGTTTGATTTACTAAAGGCAAATACGCTGTGCACCGCAAGTGCACTATAAGTGCACTGAAAATGCAATTGCTCTAGATCTGAGGGGAACATGCAAGGAAAATAAAAAACAGCATTTTTGTTTGCACATCATTGGATGAAAGAAATCATTCGCCTCATTTTAGAGCTTCTCTTTGGATCTAAAGCAACTGCACTTGAAGTGCACAGTCTATTTGCTTTTAGTAAATCAACCCCATTGCATCTTTCTCCTCCGTTCAGAGAGAGAAAACAAGGGGGCGGGCTTTACAGTAACTGATCACTGTGATATCCAATCAGAGGATTTCACAGCGATCATGTGACCCGGAATCGGGAGTTGGATCGTTAGAATGGGACCTGAGGCTCTCACTGACACCTCGGTCTTTGTGCCAGCACAAAGATAGGTACGCAAATTATCAGCCTCACGAACAGAATCCCAGTCCAGTGGGGCCGCTACTTTGCGTATGCTCGGCTCCAAGGGCTTAACCAATCATTTTTTGCATGTAAATTCTACATGATTTGTGTAACTTGGGGTGTGGCAGGGGTGGGTCCTTTGCCTACATGCTTTATGCTCTACCCCCAGTTCACATATATGCGGCTGTGCGGGCCACGTTTGGCATGTGCATGAGAGCCCGTTCATTTGAATGAACTCCTGTGTCCCGTGACATGCAGGAAAAGAAGTCCCTGCAGTTTGGAAAACGCAGCCCGCACAGGAACATTGGTTCCCAGTACGGTTGCGTTTCCCAGTGCGGGGCGGCGTGCCATTAGAATTAATGACACCCGCCTGCGGGTTTGCAATCCTCTGTGCAGGTGATGCGGCTGCACGGATTTTCATGCAGATCCGCAGCAGCACCACCCGCACATATGTGAACCTAGGGTTACAGTTTAATGTGTCCCTATTTCTCATTTCGGAAAGTTGGGAGATATGGAGCAGGGGTCTCCAAACTAAGGCCCTCCAGCTGTTGAAGTACTGCAAGTCCCATCATGCCTTTGCCTCTGGGAGTATTGCCTGTGGCTGCCAGAGTCTTGCAAGGCCTTGTGGGACTTGCACTTCCTCAACACCTGGTGGGCCATAGTTTGGAGACCCTTGAACATCAGAACTGTGAACCAGTCATGTAAATGTGGCAAGAAGGAGCACGTTGACAGGAGGAGAGTTCAGAGATAGCAGAGAGATGATCTCACCAATCTGCTGCTGCTTCCTCACTGTCCAATCAGCAGGCTGGGGAGATGACAACACTGTATTCCCCTAACTAAAAGGTGGGTAGTAGGTAAGGATTCCATTTTTTTTTACAGCAGAAACATTTACTGAGGCTCTTAGTTTGGTGTCAGGGTGACTTTAAATGTAACAGGGGAAGCGGTGCCATCTTACAGGCAGTGCAGTGTGCTGTGTAAAGCTAGGGCAGAATAAACAAAGATTCAAATGCTTTGACAGATAAAACAGTCCCCTTTTAATATTGTGTATACATGTGTTTGCCTGCAGTTCAGCTATAATGACAGGTATAGCCGGTATTATTAAATAACACAGCGCAATGGAGTGCAATAACCCATATTAACCAATCTAAATGTGACTTCAATTACTCTGTTTACTCACAGCTGCAAAGAGCTATTTCTGTGCTGGTTCACATGGGTTTCTGCACACAACTTCTTTTTGCTAGTAAATGAAGGTAATTTGCTTTGTCACAGTCAAGGTGTAAAACAGTTAGCCTTTTTTGATTGTGGATGATAGCATGTGAGTTTAGTGGCAGCACCTCTTCTCTTCACCTATTTTTCATCTGAAGACTAACAGTGCTCCCAGCTTCCCCTGTATTCAAACACTGAACGCTCTTCTGATCTGTTCCAAATATTCACCTCTCCAAAACAATCAGGAACCGAGCCCAGAATAAAGACGTTTCCATAAATATAATTAGATTACTATTAATTAGAGTTGTTAAGTGCTAGTTACGCTTCTGCTGGTATCACCATTTGGAGGTTTAACGAACAGCCCCAATGGGGCTACTTCTGTGAGATTTTAATTAGGTCTGGCAATGCTTTTTACCCAGGCATTCTCTGCACATATATACCATCGCTCATCAATATTTAATTTAATTACCACTGTTGCCGTGCGAGACGCATCTGACTTAAGAGACAAAATATGCTTATTTATTAATGAGGTAAAACATATACAACTTGTCAGTTTTTGTTACTTTAGTCCCTTTTTTGTCACACTGAGATACACAAAAGCAATGACAAGACAAACCTAATACAGAATTGCAGAACATCTCATCTTTTTAAAATATTAGAAAATTACAGTATCTCCCAGAAGTGAGTACACCCCTCACATTTTTGTAAATATTTGATTCTATCTTTTCATGTGACAACACTGAAGAAATTACACTTTGCTACAATATGACGTAGTGAGTGTACAGCTTGTATAACAGTGTAAAATTGCTGTCCCCTCAAAATAACTCAACACACAGCCATTAATGTCTAAACCGCTGGCAACAAAAGTGAGTACACCCCTAAGTGAACATTGGGCCCAGTTAGCCATTTCCCTTCACCAGTGTCATGGGACTCATTAGTGTTACAAGGTCTCAGGTGTGAATGGGGAGCAGGTGTGTTAAATTTGGTGTTATCGCTCTCACTCTCTCATACTGGTCACTGGAAGTTCAAGATGGCACCTCATGGCAAAGGACTCTCTGAGGATTTAAAAAAAAAGAATTGTTGCTCTACATCAAGATGACCTAGGCCAGGGGTGTCAAACTGGCGGTCCTCCAGCTGTTGCGAAACTACAAGTCCTATCATGCCTCTGCTTTTGGGAGTCATGCTTGTAAATGTCAATCTTGCAATGCCTCATGGGACTTGTAGTTTGGCAACAGCTGGACATCCGCCAGTTTGACATCCATGGCCTAGGCTATAAGAAGATTGCCAAGACCCTGAAACTGAGCTGCAGCACAGTGGCCAAGACCATACAATGGTTTTACAGGACAGGTTCCACTCAGAACAGGCCTCGCCATGGTCGACCAAAGAAGTTGAGTGCATGTGCTCAGCATCATATCTAGAGGTCTTTGGGAAATAGATGTATGAGTGCTGCCAGCATTGCTGCAGAGGTTGAAGGGGTGGGGGGTCAGCCTGTCAGTGCTCAGACCATACGCCGCACACTGCATCAAATTGGTCTGCATGGCTGTCATCCCAGAAGAAAGCCTCTTCTAAAGACTATACAAAAGAAAGCCCAGAAACAATTTGCTGAAGACAAGCAGACTAAGGACATGGATTACTGGAACCATGTCCTGTGGTCTCAAGAGACCAAGATAAACGTATTTGGTTCAGATGGTCCAAAGCGTGTGTAGAGGTAACCAGGTGAGGAGTACAAAGACAAGTGTGTCTTGGCTACAGTCAAGCATGGTGGTGGGAGTGTCATGGTCTGGGGTTGCACAACCCCAACCACACCTCCAAGACGACTACTGCCTTGCTAAAGAAGCTGAGGGTAAAGGTGATGTACTGGCCAAGCATGTCTCCAGACCTAAACCCTACTGAGCATCTGTGGGGCATTCTCAAACAGAAGGTGGAGGAGCACAAGGTCTCTAACATCCACCAAATCCGTGATGTCGTCATGGAGTGGAAGAGGACTCCAGTGGCAACCTGTGAAGCTCTGATGAACTCCATGCCCAAGAGGGTTAAGGCAGTGCTAGAAAATAATGGTGGCCACACAAAATATTGACACTTTGGGCCCAATTTGGACATTTTCACTTAGGGGTGTACTCACTTTTGTTGCCAGCGGTTTAGACATTAATGGCTGTGTTGAGTTATTTTGAGAGGACAGCAAATTTACACTGTTATACAAGCTGTACACTCACTACTTTACATTGTAGCAAAGTGTCATTAATTCAGTGTTGTCACATGAAAGGGTATAATACATTTTTTAGAAAAATGTGAGGGGTGTACTCACTTCTGGGAGACATCATATATATATATATATATATATATATATATATATATGTATATATATATATATATATAGAGATAGAAAGATAGATATTCTGGGGGATTACGCTCACACTGGTGGCATGTGAAATCAAGGTCAGTCTTTATTTTTCAAATAATAACAAAAACAGCTTTCTGGCAGCAAAAAGAAATAAAATTGTCCCAGCAGCGGGATGATAGTCCTTCACACTAAAATAATCTTTTAGTACATTGTAGCACAGTGCCATTTCTTCAGTGTTGTCACATGAAAAGGTATAATAAAATATTTACTAAAATGTGAGGGGTGTACTCACTTCTGTGAGATACTGTGTATCTATATCAGATATAATCAGAAAAGGAAAACCCTTGGCTAGTTCATCTTTGCTGCCATAATGCTATCTAGAACTTTTTGGGCACTAATATGAAAGCTGTGTCAGGGATAAAGAAAGTTACTGCTTATATTGCATGCCTGACCGTTGTACTTCTATGCATTTTTCTTAGCAATGAGGCAGCAGGTTTCTTTGTTTACGCAATATTTTTTGCATATTAGTTTCTCCCATACTCCCAGATTTTATTAAATATATTAGCTTGCATTATGTCTGTTGGAACAATAAATACTGCTGATTCTAAGTTATTAGGCTGGGATTTTAAGGTATAATTTTACATCTACCTTAAGATGGATTTTTATGAGAACCCACTAGCAGTCGACTGCAGGCTGAGAGAGGAAAAATGTGAGATGCACAGCATGTACTACCCAATATTTGTAAGCAGAAATTCGCTAAGGACAACTGAGCAGCCATTTTCTATACATTTGTATGTACAGTATTTATCCCACATGCATCTTGTTAGAGATTAGTCTTTCTTGTGTTATCAGTGTAGCACTAACCTCGGAAAGAGCCACTGATTTGTGTCCCAAGTTTTTTTTCCACTAGTGTAGCAGCAGCCAGGCAAACAGCAACATTCACTCCTTTGGCTCAGTCTAGGAATTGCCTTTTTAAAGTTTATTGAAGATTAACTTGCATGCTTCAGGAAGCTGTGGGATACCTCAGAAAAATGAACAAGAATGTGAGGACACTCTAACCTTTGCAGCTTCTCAGAATAGTACCTTCAGCAATAGAACATAAAGTGGACAGCACTGGGACACCATAATCAATGTCCCAGGCCAGGCAAGCCTTAATGTTAATGCACCAGGGGTTACTAGAAGCAACGGTCACTAGGACCCTTCTCTCAGGTCTGTACTAATGTCGCCCCCCCCAGACTCATGCAGCTTCCCCAGTGAAAGTGATCATCAATGAAACCCCTCTTTTAGCTCCTAAAGTATTTGCAGTAGAATAGACCCCCCCCCCCCAGCTATGCACAGCTAGGACCTCAATGAGACAAGCATATTATCCAGCTAGACTGCCAGGAAAGGCAGAAGCACTTCTGGCTGGAAAACTCTCCTCCTGGGGAAGAACAGGGCAGTTCCAGGCTTCAGATTGGATGCTCATCCCTAGCCAACATCTGGGCATTCTCCCCCAGGGATTGGCTGAGACAACATAACTATTCAGCTGCTAATTTGCTTCATCCAGCCCCCTGCTTTCTAGAACTACACAGAAGGCAAGGGGAAGCCACCAAACCCACAGCCTGTGATACTCAGACTAGAGCAATCACAAGCAGCTCCACTGATTACAAGACAGATAAATAACTAAATTTACCTAACCTAGCACCTATCTAGGAGGATGCTACATCAGTTTCAGGTCTTTTGTGTCTCCCAGGTCATAGGGAAATCAGCGAAACTGGTCCAGCCACAGACTTCAACTCTTCCTTGGAAATTCCAATTCCCAGGTTGGATATTAGATATAAATTCGGCTATCTGTTCAGGATCTTCTGTCAGTAGGATGCCCTTGTTGCAACTGCCAGAGCATTGTCACATGACCATATCCCCTCAATTGACTCCTCTTGTTTTGAACTAGTAATGTCTCTACTGTAAGATCCTCCTGGGCTATCAGGCCCAACTATAATGCAAAAATACTTCATTCTGTCACGTGCATTCATAAAAAATGAGTGTATTAGCACAGTGATAATATCAGAGAATGGGAAAGATTTGGGATGTGGTATGTTGTTCTGGGATCATTTTCCAGCTGGACACTGGAGGGTAAGGGAGCTGCAAGTAAGTATTGCTGCTGCATGCCGCAGTACATTTTGGGCACATGCAGTTGTCCTTGTTAGGGCCAGCATTGATGGGCTTTTGTTTGTATCAGAACAGCTTCTCTTAAGTTAGGGGGCATACAAAAGCAGCCTGCTGAAGCCTAGATGGCGGTCCAGTTGTAAAATATAGATCAGGATGAGGTCAAATACACCCGTCAATGAACTCTGAATGATCTCAAAAGCATCTCCAAAAGCTCACAAACGCAATCTGAACGCACTTAAAAGTAAACTGCATTTGCCCATAGACATAAGCCCTCACTGTGCAACGGAACAAGCCAAAATGCAGGTTACACAGATTGCTAAATTGCAAAATTATTTGCACCCTAGGAAGATCTATACATGAATATTCAGGAAACACTAATGGTGACATAGGATATCGAAAGTGGTATGATAATATTACACATGTTCTTAATTCATCTAAGTGGATAAATGCTCATAATTGCAAACCCTAATAGGTCTTCAGACCTGAATTAACACCTAGCTGCTAATGAACCTATGACATGACCATGTAGGTTTTTAGCAATAGATAATGTTATTAGTTTGTCACCTCACTGGGGGAAAGCCATCAAACGGATACTTGTAGACTTTGCAACTGCTAGGCATGGTTTGGAGCATTGCTCATTTTCAAATGATTAGAAGTAGCACGTTTCATCTCTCATAAGATCCAAGATATTTGTTGTGGGGAGCGTTATTACTTCTGATAGTACATACTGTAAGTTTGTATGGGGATAGGAAGTAATAACTCCTGCTCTTGCAGAGCCGCCCAGGAATCAACTAAATGGTATATGGACCCTAGGCCACGTTGTGTTTGGAATTGCTGCATTTGAAATGATGCACTGGTGTCGTAAATCCTAAGCCCACATCAGCCATCCGCCTTGGCTGGTCAGTATAACTAAATCAGTCTGGTATATGTTTTTGCACTTCCTCCAATATTTTAGACCTTTTTGTAGGCACTTTACATTATGTACTTGTAGCCCTTTTTTGAAGTGGGGTTATAAGAAATGGCCTTCCCCAAACAGGATATTGTGCTAAACCTGTAAAAAAGAGTACCAGTACCTTCACCAAGTACAAGAGTGTGTTTGATAATAAAGTTGGAAGTGCCTCCACCCAGGAAAGGGCCTCTGTAAACAGAGGGGATTCCCTTCCTGGGAAATGAACCAGTAATCTAATCAAAGTAATTAGAAGCACCAGAACTATAGCAACCATCATATAAAATTCACTAAATGTATACAGATGCACACCATTAAGGAAAGAATACAAGCTTTATATAAGAAAGAATAATAATAGTACCTACAGTACATCCAAAGTACAAACAGGTATTATCAGCAAAGGGTCCAACAAGAGTCCTGGTGGAATTGTGCACCTATACCCAGGTATATATAATTATTAAGGCCCTTTCACACAAGTGAACTGATTAGGTCCACCTGCCAGTTTTTTAGGTGGACCCAATCAGACCCTCCATTATCCTTTAACCACATGCCATCCGGAAGATTTACCCCCTTCCTGACCAGGCCATTTTTTGCTATTTAGCACTGTGCTATTTTAATTGGTAATTGCACGGTCATGCAACGCTGTACCCAAACAAAATTTATGTCCTGTTTTTTTCACACAAATAGAGCTTTCTTTTGGTGGTATTTGATCACCTCTGTGTTTTTTTTGTTGTTGTGATATAAACGAAAAAAGGCTGAACATTTTTAAAAAAAAATATTTTCTACTTTCGGTTATAAAAAAATATTCAATAAACTAAAAGTCAGTCATAAATTTAGGCCAAAATGTATTGTGCTACATATCTTGGTAAAAAAATCCCAATACATGTTTATTAATTGTTTTTTGTTAAAGTTATAGCGTCTACAAACTATGGTATTTATACTGGCATTTACACAGCTTTTACTTTCTGACTTCCCATCACATTTTTGAGGTGCTAAAATGCCAGGGCAGTAAAACCTCCCCCCCAAATTACCCCTTTTTGGAAATTAGACACCCCAAGGAATTTTCTAAGAGGCATGTTGAGTCCATGGAAGATTTTATTTTTTGTCACAAATTTCTGGAAAATTACAATTTTGTTTTTACACAAAATTGCCACTTAAATTATATATTGCTCATGTATGCCTTGGCTATATGTGGAATAACACTCCAAAACACATTCTGCTACTTCTCCTGAGTATGGGGATACCACATGTGAGAGACTTTTTGGCAGCCTAGCAACATACAGGCCCCCAAAATCCAATGACCACCTTCAGGCTTTCAAAGAGTATACAGTCAGGTCCATAAATATTGGGACATCGACACAATTCTAACATTTTTGGCTCTATACACCACCACAATGGATTTGAAATGAAGCGAACAAGATGTGCTTTAACTGCAGACTGTCAGCTTTAATTTGATGGTATTTACATCCAAATCAGGTGAACGGTGTAGGAATTACAGCAGTTTGCATATGTGCCTCCCACTTGTTAAGGGACCAAAAGTAATGGGACAGAATAATATTCATAAATCAAACTTTCACTTTTTAATACTTGGTTGCAAATCCTTTGCAGTCAATGACAGCCTGAAGTCTGGAACGCATAGACATCACCAGACGCTGGGTTTCATCCCTGGTGATGCTCTGCCAGGCCTCTACTGCAACTGTCTTCAGTTCCTGCTTGTTCTTGGGGCATTTTCCCTTCAGTTTTGTCTTCAGCAAGTGAAATGCATGCTCAATCGGATTCAGGTCAGGTGATTGACTTGGCCATTGCATAACATTCCACTTTTTTCCCTTAAAAAACTCTTTGGTTGCTTTTGCAGTATGCTTTGGGTCATTGTCCATCAGCACTGTGAAGCGGCGTCCAATAAGTTGTGAAGCATTTGGCTGAATATGAGCAGATAATATTGCCCGAAACACTTCAGAATTCATCCTGCTGCTTTTGTCAGCAGTCACATCATCAATAAATACAAGAGAACCAGTTCCATTGGCAGCCATACATGCCCACACCATGACACTACCACCACCATGCTTCACTGATGAGGTGGTATGCTTAGGATCATGAGCAGTTCCTTTACTTCTCCATGCTCTTCTCTTCCCATCACTCTGGTACAAGTTGATCTTTGTCTCATCTGTCCATAGGAAGTTGTTCCAGAACTGTGAAGGCTTTTTTAGATGTCGTTTGGCAAACTCTAATCTGGTCTTCCTGTTTTTGAGGCTCACCAATGGTTTACATCTTGTGGTGAACCCTCTGTATTCACTCTGGTGAAGTCTTCTCTTGATTGTTGACTTTGACACACATGCACCTACCTCCTGGAGAGTGTTTTTGATTTGGCCAACTGTTGTGAAGGGTGTTTTCTTCACCAGGGAAAGAATTCTTCGCTCATCCACCACAGTTGTTTTCCGTGGTCTTCCGGGTCTTTTGGTGTTGCTGAGCTCACTGGTGCGTTCGTTCTTTTTAAGAATGTTCCAAACAGTTGTTTTGGCCACGCCTAATGTTTTTACTATCTCTCTGATGGGTTTGTTTTGTTTTTTCAGCCTAATGATGGCTTGCTTCACTGATAGTGACAGCTCTTTGGATCTCATCTTGAGAGTTGACAGCAACAGATTCCAAATGCAAATAGCACACTTGAAATGAACTCTGGACCTTTTATCTGCTCATTGTAATTGGGATAATGAGGGAATAACACACACCTGGCCATGGAACAGCTGAGAAGCCAATAGTCCCATTACTTTTGGTCCAAGGTTTCAAGTGGGAGGCACATATGCAAACTGTTGTAATTCCTACACCGTTCACCTGATTTGGTTGTAAATACCCTCAAATTAAAGCTGACAGTCTGCAGTTAAAGCACATCTTGTTCATTTCATTTCAAATCCATTGTGGTGGTGTATAGAGTCATACATGTTAGAATTGTGTCGATGTCCCAATATTTATGGACCTGACTGTATTTCCTCATATCACTTCCTCACTACCTATCACAGTTTTGGAGGCCCTAAAATGCCAGGATAGTACAACTTCCCCCCAATGACCCCTTTGTAGAAAGTAGACACCCCAAGGAATTTTATAAGAGGCATGGTGAGTATTTTTTAGATATCATTTCTGTCACAGGGTTTTGAAAAAGAAAAAAAGAAAAGAAATACATTTTTGTTTTCTTTCTTCATTTTCCCAAAACATGTGACAACAAATGAGATCTGCAAAATACTCACCATGCCTCTTGGCAAATACCTTGGAGTGTCTAGGTTCCAAAAAAGGGTCATTTGGGGGGGGGGGGGGGGGTGCATTTCAGGGCCAACATTAGAAGCTTATGCCACACATCACCAACTCTTCTAACCACTTGAAGAACAAGCCTTTTCTGACACTTTTTGTTTACATGAAAAACCATTTTTTTTGCTAGAAATTATATATATTTTTTAAAGCAATTGCCCTAGACAATAAAATGGTGGGTGTTGGGCATATACATTCACCAGACAGTTTATTAGGTACACCTGTTCAATTGCTTGGTAACACAAATTGCTAATCAGCCAATCACATTGCAGCAACTCAATGCATTTAGGCATCTTGACATGCTAAATACGACTTGCTGAAGTTGAAACCGAACATCAGAATGGGGAAGAAAAGGTAATTGAAGTGTCTTTAAATGTGGCATGGTTGTTGGTGCCAGACAGGCTGGTCTGAGTAATTCAAAAACTGCTGATCTACTGGGATTTTCATGCACAGCCATCTCTAGCGTTTACAGAGAATGGTCCAAAAAAGAGAAAATATCCAGTGAGTGGCAGTTGTGTGGATGAAAATGCCTTGTTGATGTCAGAGGTCAGAAGAGAATGGACAGACTGGTTCAAGATGATAGAAAGGCAACAGTAACTCATGTCACTATAGACCAAAATCTCAGGAATGTTTCCAACACCTTGTTGAATCTATGCCATGAAAGATGAAGGCATTTCTGAAGGCAAAAGAGGGTGCAACCCAGTACTAGAAAGGTGTACCTAATAAAGTGGCCGGTGAGTGGATGTAACAGCAGAGAACACGGGCATATGATGAATCAGGTCTGTGGACCAATATGACCGCAATTCATTCTTTTTCCTAATGCCCATGTTGAGGGTTAGGTCCAAAAGAGTTTTAAATTCAGAAATTTACAATTTGATAGGTTTCCATGCAAATGATCTGGCAAGAGCTGAATTTGGGTGGGCGGTGATGTATTGTTGTGTGTATAAATTGCTTTGGCCCACAATCAATTGATACAAACCTTTACTGAAAAACAGCAGAGGGGCTAAACTCTAGTGCTGGCAGTGAATGGGGCTGATCCTGCTAACACTGCATTTTTGGGGATGCTATACAAAAGAGGCACTAGTATAGGTCTGTTCGTGATCAATATATTGATCTGTACAAACACTATACTAGTAATGGCAGTGATCAGCGACCTATAGCATGAGTGCAATAGTGTGAGGGCAATCTAATGCTAGCTGACCCTGGCTGGGAAGGGAGCTTACAGACCCTGAAGCTATTCGATGTCGCTAGTGGCAGTAATACAGTGATCAGTTAAAAAATCTATATACTGGCAATGTACTAATGGCACTGTCTGGGTGACAGGGTGATAAAAGGGTTAACAGAGGCGACCAAAGGGTTAAATGTGCTAATCTAACGTGTGTGTAAAATGTAGTGCTTTTACTTACAGCGTTCTCTCTTCCCTCCCTGGACCGAAGGGGGGTCAGGGGTGGGCGCAGGCGCATTCACACCCTGAAATAGAAAGCGACATAAGGGTACACTACTCTGCCCAGAGCAACAAGCGGTTAAAAAAAACCTTTAAAAATGTTTAAAAAAAATTCTCAATACAGTATTTATTTTATTTTTAACATTTATTTATTTTTTAAATACTTAGGGGTGTGATCATGGGGGTTTTTTTTACATATTGCTTTTCAGGAGCAATAAAGATTATTGCTCCTGCAATGCAAAGCTTGCTTTGAACTGTCATGAGTGAGTTAAGATCAGGACAGTTCAAAGCAATAGTGATCTGTGATTGGCTAGAGCTGATCACATACTACAAGGCGCTATGATTGGCCCCATGTACCATGTGAGAACTGTGGGCCAGTCACAGCTCACCAGGAATAGAAGCAAAGCTGCCATGAATCAGATTGATTCATAAAGACTTTGCTAACATTGTGATCATGTACTCACATAGCGATCATGTACTCACATAGCGATCACATGATCACCGGGTCCCATTCACCGGGTTCTTCATTCCACTGTGTCCTGTGTTAGTATAGCCAGAGTGACATACCCATATGTAGATTTGCCTGTAGCTACCACCCGTCTGCAGTACATTGCGGGCTGGCGGCAAGTGGTTAAGGAGCGGCCTGCATTCGATCTAATCCTATCCACTAAAAACAGACAAATGGGGATCTATTCCCCATCTGTCTAGCGGATTGGTTCAGATGGCAGTCAAGTGTAAATGGACAGATGGTCCGTTTACATCCGACTGTCCATAGAGGACAGTGCGCTGTGTCCACACACGAGAATCAGGAGTCCAGCTCATGTGGAAGGGATCTAATGAGGATACCTCCAGATGAATGTTGCAGAAGAGTTCAGTTGCAGGGGCCCCTGAAGATGACCATGCTGCAGCATCTGTCTTTTTTGTCAGAGACCTCAAGATCAGCAGTGATGAGGAGATCCTCCAACCATTGTCCAACCATGCTTGAATGCAGATTCTCACACAGATTCTTACAGCAGAAATTAGGTGTGGCACTCAGAGTCAGCCTGTCTACTCTGCAACTAGCAGTTTCTAATTTGTTGTGCAACTGGACCTCTAACTACAAGATGTGGCAATCAGATGCCTGACCTAGCTCTAGCCTATGCTGATAGTTGAGCCCTAAGTTAAAACTAGTTTTAGAATTCCAGATCAGAAAGGATGGGGTTAACTAAAATAACAAGACCATTATATAAACTCTATTGCAAAAAACAGGTTCACCTATTAATATACTGGAAGGTGACTACTACATACATACAGTAGCAGATCTAGCTATCTGGTAGTGTGCATGTGAGATAATAGCAATAAGACAGAGATGTTTCTGTCACTAGTATATATATATATATATATATATATATATATATATATATATATATATATATATACACATACATACAGTTGTGTTCAAAATAATAGCAGTGTGTTGGAAAATGTGAATAAAGCTCAAAATCCTTCTAATAGCTTTTATTTCCATGCACAAAAATGCATTGGGAACACTACACATTCTATTCCAAATCAAAACATGAAGAAAAATATATCAAATTTGTGTTGCTCCTCTAAAAAAATTGAAGAAAAGTGAATATTAGACTGTTCAAAAAAAATAGCAGTGTTTGTATTCTTTACAAACTCAAACATTCACTATATAAACTGAAAAATGTTTGAAGATTTTGCTTTCCTTTGAATCACTTAATTAATATTTAGTTGTATAACCACTGTTTCTGAGAACTGCTGTACATCTGTGTTGCATGGAGTCAACCAACTTCTGGCAGGTATTCCAGCCCAGGATGATTGGACTACATTCCAGAGTTCTTCTCTATTTCTTGGTTTTGCCTCAGAAACTGCATTTTTGATGTCACCCCACAAGTTTTCTATTGGATTAAGATCCGGGGATTGGGCTGGCCACTCCATAACGTCAATCTTGTTGGTCTGGAACCAAGATGTTGCACGTTTACTGGTGTGTTTGGGGTTGTTGTCTTGTTGGAACACCCATTTCAAGGGCATTTCCTCTTCAGCATAAGGCAGCATGACCTCTTCCACTATTCTGATGTATTCAAACTGATCCATGATCCCTGGTATGCGATAAATAGGCCCAACACCGTAGTATGAGAAACATCCCCATATCATGATGCTTGCACAACCATGCTTCACTGTCTTCACAGTGTACTGTGGCTTGAATTCAGTGTTTGGGGGTCGTCTGACAAACTGTCTCCGGCCACTAGACCCAAAAAGAACAATCTTCCTTTCATCAGTCCACAAAATGTTGCGCCATTTCTCTTTAGGCCAGTCAATGTGCTCTTTGGCAAATTGTAACCTCTTCAGCACATGTCTTTTTTTCAACAGTGGGACTTTGTGGGGGCTTCTTGCAGATAGCTTGGCTTCACATAGGCGTCTTCTAATTGTAACAGTACTCACAGGTAACTTTAGACCTTCTTTGATCTTCCTGGAGCTGATTGTTGGCTGAGTCCTTGCCAGTTTGGCTATTCTTCTATCCATTCAAATGATAGTTTTTCGCTTTCTTCCATGTCTTTCAGGTTTTGGTTGTCATTTTAAAGCATTTGCAATCATTTTAGCTGAGCAGCTTATCATTTTCTGCACTTTATATGTTTTCCCCAATCAACTTTTTAATCAAGGTACGCTGTTCTTCTGAACAATGTCTGGAACGACCCATTTTCCTCAGAATTTCAGAGAGAAATGCACTGTAACCATCATGTACAACATTTGCTGCCTTCCTTCCTTAAATAAGGGCAATAATTGCCACCTGTTTTTCAAAGAATGAATGACCTCACTAATAGAACTCCACACTGCTATTATTTTGAACATGCCCCTTTCAATTAGTGATTCAATTACACAGAATCAGCAGCATGCATGTCATGACTGTTGGGTCTGTTGGATTTCTATTACTCTACTATGCCTGCTAATAAATTATTTGCCATGTAGAAATATCATTTCAGGTTAGTGATGTCTGACTGCTATTATTTTGAACACAACTGTATGTATATATATTGTGGGAACTCGCTTCAAGTGGTAGAGCTCTTCTCGCTAAAGCACACAGCAACTCGCTTCTTTAAGGGCCTTTTTGCCCAATTTTATTTAAAAGAAAGTTCACATAACACAAATGCTTCCCACGCAGGGGTATCCACCATCAAGAAATACCAACAAAGATTCAGCCTCCTGGCTTGTACACAGTTCACTGTCTGTCTCCTGCAGACTCTTCCCAAATTATAGCCACTAGCACACAGCTAGTCTGGCTTCCGCCTGACTCCAGGCAGAGACCCCCTGTCTGCCCAGGGTGGAGCCCTCCTGACTCCATTTGCCGGGGTGGAGCCCTCCTGGTTAGGCCTCTACAAAAAGGCCTGCACACACCTGTGCAATCAGTGTGCTGGGGGTTCTCAAAACACGGACCCCGGATTGGAGATTTCATCCCTCCCAGATCTCTTTGAAATCTCCAGGCTCCAGATCCCAAAACAAACTTAATGAATAAATGAGGAAACCGAAAAGTCAGTTTCCTCTGCAATACATTAACTCTCTGGAGCCCCTCAACCTGCCTGGTTGAGAATCCAGGGTTTTCAACTTGAGTTTGACCGTGGCAGGACACCGCACTGCCACATATCCCCCCCCTTTGTTTTGACCCCGTAGGGGGCGGAACACACAAACCTAAAACCTTTGCTTTATACCTTCTGTGCGGGCTATCACCTGTAAAGGTCCAATCCTGGCCGACTTCATTTTCATCAAAGGGAGACACTACTCCCTGCCCCAAGAGGTGACTTCCCCTGTCTCCCCTTACTTGGGCTCTACTACTTCCCCATGCCTTTTTACGAGTGCGCTTCCAAAAGCGCAGTCTTTCTAATTTCCTTAAGACTATGCTAGTCCTTTTACCACTAGGGGGTTTACAAATCTCAGTACCCTTTGTAACCTGGGGTTGCCGCCTAAGCTTTAAGTGCCTGGTACCTGTAATATTACAACGTGCTCCCTCAAATTCCTCTAGACCATCCCTTTTTGCTTTATTTAATTTTGATGGGGTTATATTTTTAGACACTTGAGTAATAGAGGTGGGCTCTTTTATTTGGGAATCAAACACTTTTAACATCCCCTTGTTAAGCTTTGGGCCAGTTCCCTTAGACCTTTCATTCTTACAACTTGGGCGTTTACTGGACCTTTGGAAAACTTTTCCAGAGTGACCTTCCTGAACCTGTAGGGGGCCTATTTCCAGACTCTTAACCTCTCTTGTGCCTGTTAAGCACTCATTACCTCTTTCAGGATGACAAGCTACCATGTCAACCTGACCTCCAGGTCTACCATTCTTTTTGTTATCATACATAGTAATCAGACAATACAAATTCATCAACACATTTCCCTTTTTATCATTAGCCAAAAGACTCTTGTCAGAACTCAGTTCACTAGTAGTTGGCAGGGCAGTTTCTGGAGAGGAATTACACACAGCGGAGTGGGTGTCTCCCATGGAAACGTCACTACCCATTGACTTCGCTGTCACAAAAGACTCTGCCAGCAACTGTCCTGATGCCAAACCATCCTTACATAATTCTGCATTTGGGTAGACGACCCCAACCACATCACATATACATGTGTCTTCTGGCACTTCTGCCCAAACCTCTGTCCTGTCCAACAGTACTCTGGTGTGCCTCTCATACAGATTACTGCTATGAAGCAACCCAGCCATGCACTGAAAGACAATTTTCACCATTACCAACAAGGATGGTATCACAGAATTCCTATATTGACCATGTTTGTTTTGTATAGCCTGTAATACCCAGCTCCAATTAGTGGGACTCCACTGTACCAGCTCTCCCGAACATGGAAGAGACAGCAAGGTATACACCGGCTGTACACTCCAGAAGGCTAACATTTCCCTCAGCAGGTCTGTTATAAATAGACAGCCCGATTCTACACATAAGACCTTCCTGGAGACATTGAGACACTCATTTACTGATGCCTCAGAGGTGGTGCTTCTTAACGAGGCTTCCTCTCGGCTGGAGGTACCCAACACAATAACCTGGGGCTCTCCCAGAGCGTAACCAGGTGTGGGATTCACCCAAATACTCTGGGGCTAAGTGTCAATGAGCTCTTCCACATCTTCTCTATGGATATCAGTTTGGTACACCACACCATTAACTCCTTTATGGGCTGTGGGCAAAATTCCTGCTGAGCGTTTATCCTCAACGGTGCCTTTTACCAGCGGTGGGTTAATTTTGGCAGTGACAGGAGCGCCCTGGACTAATAGCTGCTCCACAGTCCCTCTTTTCAGCACAGCAGAAGTTGTGTCCACTTCATTGTTGGCAACAGAGGTATCTTTTATTAATGCCAACAAGCTTGTTGCCCATCTGTCCCAGTCCATTGTCCCTGTGATCCCATCAGAGGTACTACGCAGTACCACTCCAACCGCTGAAGGAGACACAGAGGGACAGAGTGGCTCTGTATCAGACCCATTACCTATATCTTCATTATCCATATCACAATGGGAGACTCCGTTTCTAGGCACAGCAGGTTGCAATTTCCTACTCTCACCACCGTGACCTAGTGGCGTGTCATTCACTACAAAAACTTTAGCATTAGTGGATTGCATTAACCCATCATCATTATGAATACGTTCATACCTTTTAGATTCCCCATTGCCACACTGAAATAACAAATTCTCATCATTCAGTTCAGATACACTCTGATCCACCCGAGCAACACCATAGTTATCCTGGGTTACCTTAACCACCGTTGCTAGGGGAGATAACACATCCTGCTTAGTGGTCACCCCTACTACATTTAATTCAGCATTCTCTTTAGATGACATTGGTGCAACCCCAATATCAGTACTCTTCACATTGACATTTTTAACCGTTGCCTCCCCACTAAAAGCATTATACAGAGGCAAGTCTTTCTCACAATCACCAGCAGTGGGTTTCCCAACTGGGAGTATCCCAAATTTATAGCAGAGAGTCTCGAAGTCAGTCTCAATCATTGCATTAATATCTCTCACATTTTTTTTCAAAAGTACCAGTCTTACCCACCACTTCAACAGGCTTCACCTTCACTTGAGTGCGTGGGATCTGGATCCCTTTGGTCATCTCCTCTGCTTGGCTTTGGCCAGCCAGTTCATCCATGCAGCTATAGGATGATACTGTGGCAGGCACTTATGACTCCTTGGCACCCCCTGCAGGCACAACAGGTACTTCCTCACTGTTGCTAGAGGTGGCTGCCAACATTTTTAAACACAAATCTGGGCTTGCAGATGAAGACTTTTGCCCAGTAGCACCCTCATCAGTGGTATTCCATAATCTGGGGCAGGTAAAGATACCATGCCCAAACTGACCACATTCCAGGCAGGGTATAGTTCCACAGATAACCTTCTTGGGATAAGGAACCACATTTCCCTTGTAGCCCCTTCTCCTGGTTGTCAGGTTTTCTCCTGTTGCTATGGGAGATGGCACTCTCCCAGCTGAACTTTGTAGGTTCCTCCAGATGTGCTGAACTCTCATCTCTGCGTTGCCAGAATCCTCTGCAGACGACACTTCTCTCACAGGGTCCGCAGGCCTGAAGTCACATGTGTTGCTATGGGCAACCACATTTTTCTGAAACTTTTGGGCAGCCTGCTGCTCCTTCCTGGAACTCCAAGCAGGCTTCCCAATTGCATACCCAGACCTTTGTCTGGTTGTGTCACCTTGCACTGGAAGCTGGGATAAAGAGCACTTGGAGACAGTGTGCCCCCATTCACTGCACCGCAAACAGCGCTCTTGCGGCAGTATCTTGGCCGAACTTCCAACACTGCATCCTCTTTCAGGCTTAGTACTCTGCACACAGAAAACTGGTTTCCTTTCAGCAGCATTGCCAGGGACAACAGCATGCACTTCCCAGTGTGGCAAACTCTGTGCAGCCATATAGGGGGCTTGTTCTGGTGATAACAACCCCTCCAGCCACAGGGCTCTGTCTCTCATTTCAGAAAATCTTGCTTCTTTGAGTTTTGACCGCCCCATCTTTGCAGTCACTCCACAACACTTTTGCACAGTCCAGCAACACAATGGAGCACTGTCTCTTTAAGGAAAGTTCCTTTTCTCTGCAGGATCTCCTCACCTGCACACACAGATAGTGCAGAGTCATGCACCAAACACAGTTCAACACATGAACTTACTTCCTTGCTGGGATCTCTAGTTCTGCCCGCATCCTCCACCATATGTGGGAACTCGCTTCAAGTGGTAGAGCTCTTCTCGTTAAAGCACACAGCAACTCGCTTCTTTAAGGGCCTTTTTGCCCAATTTTATTTAAAAGAAAGTTCACATAACACAAATGCTTCCCACGCAGGGGTATCCACCATCAAGAAATACCAACAAAGATTCAGCCTCCTGGCTTGTACACAGTTCACTGTCTGTCTCCTGCAGACTCTTCCCAAATTATAGCCACTAGCACACAGCTAGTCTGGCTTCCGCCTGACTCCAAGGCAGAGACCCCCTGTCTGCCCAGGGTGGAGCCCTCCTGACTCCGTTTGCCGGGGTGGATCCCTCCTGGTTAGGCCTCTACAAAAAGGCCTGCACACACCTGTGCAATCAGTGTGCTGGGGGTTCTCAAAACACGGACCCCGGATTGGAGATTTCATCCCTCCCAGATCTCTTTGAAATCTCCAGGCTCCAGATCCCAAAACAAACTTAATGAATAAATGAGGAAACCGAAAAGTCAGTTTCCTCTGCAATAAATTAACTCTCTGGAGCCCCTCAACCTGCCTGGTTGAGAATCCAGGGTTTTGAACTTGAGTTTGACCGTGGCAGGACACTGCACTGCCACAATATATATATATATATATATATATATATATATATATATATATATATATATAATGTAAAGCGCTGAGCAAACTGTTGGCGCTATATAAGTCCTGTATAATAATAATAATATACATATTGTAACGGGGTTAGCTCGGCAGCGGGTGTGTGTGACCCCCTGGATGGGTACACAACACAAAAAGACAGGCACAGCACAACCACAGTGGAGGTGGAAAACAAACAGGTGCAATTTATTTACAATATTTACAGAAAATGGTAAACCAAAAAAAGAAACATCAAAATAAATCCTGGCCAACTTGGCTACTTACTGCAACAACAGCTTTCCCTAGCTACCCACTAGGTACAGCCTGCTGTTATACCTAGTTGCTAGTATTTGGAGGCTAGCCACACAGGCTTTGGTCTCTCTGCACACAGATAAGATGTCAGCTCCCCAGTCAGTTCAGACACAGATCTGCTTCCAGGTTGGAGCAACTCCCTAAGCATTCTGGGAAGTTTTATACAGGTCTTAATGAGCCCACTACCTTCAGCTGGGCTCATTACCTCAGTGCTGAAGGACTCAGCACTTCCCTCTAGTGGAACAAATCCCCATAAAGCCTGAACCTCGGACAAATGTATCGTCCATCCAGGACGCAACCAGGTGATTTCACCTGCCTACTGTCACAATATATACACACACAAAATGTAGTGCCCTCCTAGGTAGCTAGGGGGAGCTAGACTCAATTTGTTACACAGGGGCTGAGTAACAGCCCAGGTGCAACAGTCAGAGGGAGGTTAAATTTGGGTCAGAGCTGAGAGGCTCTGCAGGCCAGCTCCCTGAGACTTCCCTCTGCTCTAGAACATTAGAGACAGTTCTAGAAGCAGTGGGTGGAGGTAAGGAGTGGCTGATCGGTACTCTTGAGGGATACTGACCAATCCCCAACAGGAGGCTTGGCATGGGATCAGGACTGTCCTTAAAAGTACCTGCTCAGCCTCAGGAGAGTTGTTACAGGAGAGTTGATGGGGATGGGAGGCTAAAGGGCAGGAGCATAGGAGGGAGCCAAGATGGATAGGGGCTCACCTACAGGCAGAAGGACCTGAGAAGGCTGAAAGCTTGGAACTTCATCGGCCCCTGGATAGAGAGACACCTGTGTGGCAGGTAAGGAGCGGCCCAGCTAGAAGGCCTGGTAACAGACACTAACCCACCTGCAACACAGGAGAAGGACTAAGTGAGTAAATCTGCACTCCCTGGGTTAGACAGGGGAAGGAGGCACTCTAGTGGGAAACTGTATTAGCTTGCCACCCAGAACTATTTCATTCTTTCTTGAGTGGCAGACACTGGATCCCCTGTCCAGGGATTCCTCTAGGCAGCCAGATAGAGGAGCATCTGGGATCTGGGGTACTACAGGAGATGCTGGCTAGCTCTCCATAAGAGAGTGTTTGCTGTAACCACTTGTACATAGTTCAGGATGTTGTCCTCTGTTTCTCAGTTCCACTGGGAATCCCGTACACCCCTTACCCCATCCAAGTTCTAAATCCCCTAATAAAACTTCAAAACAAGCTCAAGGACTGATCACTGACCCCTGAATGTGAGACTTCGTTGAAATGTGTGTTGCCTGGCTGTGCAGGACTATAAGGGGGACCCAAAACTTCAGCAAATCCTAAGGTGGTAGTGCTAAATATATGCAGCACTACCCCCTTAAGGGTTGCTAAGTAATTTTTGGGTTCCCTGTCAATCTAAACCTCTTGTTGAAGGCCCAACCTCTGCTGACACCACCGTGCACTCATGACCAAAACAAATCCTAACTATAAAATGGACTCACACACAAGTTAGTATAGACCAATATGAAGTTTATATTGGAATTAAAGGTACTTGGTCAAAAATATCAAAATGACACTGATATCTGCAGCAAATATAATCACTCTTGGTAATTGCGAGTAAAAGTAAAGACATTCACAGTAAAGCAACAATAACTGTTTGCAGGCCTGCTTTCAGAAACAATCCACTGCCTCCAAACTGAGGGGAATGCTGAATCCCTAGTGAGCAGGAACAGAACTAGATGACACAGATTAGATGTGAAGGAAAGAGAACTCTCATATGAAATGTAGCACTGTCCCTTTAAGAACACCACTTCTGCGCACTTGTTGGGGCCCAGTTGGTATGAAGTTTAGTTGAGGTGTGCAATATTGCTCCTTAGAATGGTAACACAAAGATAGTGAGGTAACAAGGGAGATTTAACACTTTTCCTCTTGATGGTAGCGAATTAGGGTGGGGTCCCTTTTAAAGCACTAAACATAGGACAAGCTTAAAGTAATAAATAGCAACAATTGGCATAAGTGTCTATGGGCAAAGGCAGCTCTGAATATCAAAGGCAAAATGAACAGAAATAGGAATCTTGCTTTAATAGTAAAATGTAAAAGTGAGCGCTATCCAATCAGCAGCTAAGCACTCAAGGTAACCAACATAAACCTTACAAATAGAAAAGATAAAACAGTGCAGCGCTAAACAGTCCTCCTTTAGGAGGAGCCAGGACATCGTGATGCTACGCCGCCGGAGCCATGTGGAGGCCCTGCGGCCATCTTTGACTCTGGAGGGTTAGTTCATCTCTACAGTCCTGATGCTTTTTTACTCACTTGTACATGTTTGCAAACCATCTTTTTACTTAATAAATATCTGATTTTGAATACTACATTATGGGCATCCTTCCCTGACTCCTTGTGAGGAGTATTTATTTACAGAGCCGCTTTTGAGATCCAGTTGCCTTACCCAGAGAAGGAAGTTATCCTGTAAGCAGGCAGCCTCTTCTACCCATCCCTTAAAGGGACCTCTGGTTACCTGGATCCGAGTAATCTGTTACCGGGCATTTGCTGACTACTACCCTGAGTGAGGATCACCTAAGCCCTGACCAGACCTATATCTGATGAGGAAACCTCTGGATGTGATACTTAATGCTCATAATTATTACGCATCTGGTGAGTGAGGAATCCTGCTTTGCTGAAGAAGAAAAACTTGTTGTTTCAGCTGGCACTGCTGTATCCTGGCCTGCAATTGCATGTTCTGGGGTCAGCTTTTATAATAAATTGCAATTCAAGTTTAGCTCAACGATGGCAGCTGCAAGAACTGCAAGAACTGGGGTAACTATATGTAATGTTCACATCTATGTGTAGGTAGATAACTGAGGTGGCAAACTGTCAGTATTCACCTGGTTAGCGGGTGCATGGGTCTCTCTCACCCAATCAGAGTAATCTGAAAGATCGTAGCAGTCTGTCTTTCCTGGCAGATGGGGTCTGTCCACAGACTCTCCAACTCAGACTTGGCATCCCATCTGGTCTCCTGCTGTCAGATTGGCCTACTGGGCAGCTTGGCAGACCAGGTGGTCAGTAGGCTCTTTACACTCTTCCTTTCTCTCCAACCCTGGCTCCACGGCCTAGTTCAGCACTTCAGCTGTCAGCACCTTCTCCTTCAGTCTCTCCCCGCACTCTCCTGGCCATTCTTCTGGGCTTTTAATATCTATATGCCCCTGCCCACACGCTACTTTTCTTGGGAAATGTAGTCCCTGACTGCCCGGCTCTCTAGCTGAGTCCTGCTATTCAGCATACACGTTTTCCAGTGGGCTGTTCTGTCCATGTGAGTGACCCTGAATGGTAGGCCACCACCATTTAATATTCATCTTAATGCATTGCAAGTAATAACATTTCAATGGGTTACACACACATATGAACAATATACACGGGTCAGTTAAGTAGCAGAGGGGCTTGGTAATCAGTTTTAACTGCTTTGGTGTTAATGAAATTAATAACGTGCACTAAATGGGCAACAATAAGACATCTTGGAGAACTAACCACAGATTTTCTCTGGATGTAGGCTGCTCAAATCCTTTTATCTCTTTATGTAATCCCGGGCAGACTCAATGGTGTTGAGATGAGGGCTCTGTGGGGGCAAAGAGTCACTTCCAGGACTCTTCTTTACGGTGAAGAGAGTTGTAAATTACATTGGCTGCATGTTTGGGGTCGTGGTCCTGCTACAGAATACATTTGAGCAAATCACACATAACACTGGTGGTATGGCATGATGGATAAGTATCTACTTGTATTTTTCAGCATTGAGGACACCACTGATTCTGACCAAATCTACAATACTTGCAAGTAACCTCCACAATGCTTCACTGTTGCCTGCAGATACTCATTGTTGTACCGCTCTCAAGCCCTTCACTGAACAAACTGCTTCCTGCTCCATACATATATTCAAATTTATACTCAGCAGTCCAAGCACCTGCTGCCATTTTTCTGCATACCATTTGCTATGTTTTTGTGCATAAGAATGTTGAAACAAAGCTAAACCACTCAACTAAGCACAAAATCCTTGTACCCACCGTACCCCCTATAGTATTAAATACATTACATACAAACCAAGAGGAATAAAATTCAGTGCCCAAAAGTGGTTTTGGTGGGAACCAATAAATACATGACAATCATATGTTGGAAGGCTTGATTCTTGACTGTAATTAACTTTAAAAGAACAGATATTATTGGATGTCCTAACATAACTAACCGACAGAAAGACTTCTAACCAGCAAAGTAGAAAAGTTTGATTGTTGGTGGTTTAATTTAGAAGCATACTATCACAAAAACCTGGTAGCGTGGAATGGAATCTCTTCATGGAAGTGTCAAATGATTTTACATTTTCTAGCTTGATTAGTAATTAAAAAATGATATCCTTGGAAGGATTTACAGTTGTTAAGAGAAATAACCATTTCTACTTCCCGTTTTAATATTTTTTTTAAATTTAAAGCTCAACTCCAGCCCAAATACACTGCTCGAAAAATTAAAGGAACACTTTTTAATCAGAGTATACCATCAAGTCATTTAAACTCTTTGGATATTGATCTGGTCAGTTAAGTAGCAGAGTTTTAGCTGCTTTAGTGTTAATAAAATTAAAAACAGGTGCATTAGTTGGGCAAGCTGCTCTGCAGCTTATGAGGTGCAGAGGTGCAGGGAAATCTTACCAATGGGACACAGACACCATTATGATCCTAAATGGTTAGCAGTTCTGTCTGGCAGTACTAGGGTTGTTGGTTTGAATCCCAACCATGGCACCACCTGCCTGGAGTTAGCATGTTCTCCCTGTGCCTGTGTGGGTTTCCTCTGGGTACTCTGGTTTCCTCCAAAGATATGCTGTTAGGTTAATTGGATCCTGTCTATATTGGCCGTAGTATGAGTATGTGTGAATGTAGGTTAGGGACCTTAGATTGTACACCCCTTGAAGGTTAGGGACTGATGTGAATGTACAATATATATACAGTGGAGCAAAAAAGTACTTAGTCAGCCACCAATTGTGCAAGTTCTCCCACTTAAAAAGATGAGAGAGGCCTGTAATTGGCATCATAGGTAGACCTCAACTATGAGAGACAAAATGAGAAATCCAGACAATCACATTGGCTGATTTGGAAAGAATTTATTTGCAAATTATGGTGGAAAATAAATATTTGGTCAATATCAAAAGTTCATCTCAATACTTTGTTATATATCCTTTGTTGGCAATGACAGAGGTCAAACGTTTCCTGTAAGTCCTCACAAGGTTGGCACACACTGTTGCTGGTATGTTGGCCCATTCCTCCATTCAGATCTCCTCTAGAGCAGTGATGTTTTGGGGCTGTCGCTGGGCAACACGGACTTTCAACTCCCTCCAAAGGTTTTCTATGGGGTTGAGATCTGGAGACTGGCTAGGCCACTCCAGGACCTTGAAATGCTTCTTACGAAGCCACTCCTTTGTTGCCCGGGCGGTGTATTTGGGATCATTGTCATGTTGGAAGACCCAGCCACGTTTCATCTTCAATGCCCTTGCTGATGAAAGGAGGTTTGCACTCAAAATCTCACGATACATGGCCCCATTCATTCTGTCCTGTACATGGATCAGTCGTCCTGGTCCCTTTGCGGAGAAACAGCCCCAAAGCATGATGTTGCCACCCCCATGTTTCACAGTAGGTATGGTGTTCTTTGGATGCAACTCAGCATTCTCTCTCCTCCAAACACGACGAGTTGTGTTTCTACCAAACAGTTCTATTTTGGTTTCATCTGACCATATGACATTCTCCCAATCCTCTTCTGGATCATCCAAATGCTCTCTAGCAAACTTCAGACGGGCCCGGACATGTACTGGCTTAAGCAGGGGGACATGTCTGGCACTGCAGGATCTGAGTCCCTGGCGGCGTAGTGTGTTACTGATGGTAGCCTTTGTTACGTTGGTCCCAGCTCTCTGTAGGTCATTCACTAGGTCCCCCCGTGTGGTCCTGGGATTTTTGCTCACCCGTCTTGTGATCATTTTGACCCCACGGGTGAGATCTTGCATGGAGCCCCAGATCGAGGGAGATTATCAGTGGTCTTGTATGTCTTCCATTTTCTAATTATTGCTCCCACAGTTGATTTGTTCACACCAAGCTGCATCCCTATTGCAGATTCAGTCTTCCCAGCCTGGTGCAGGGCTACAATTTTGTTTCTGGTGTCCTTTGACAGCTTTTTCGTCTTCACCATAGTGGAGTTTGGAGTGTGACTGTTTGAGGTTGTGGACAGGTGTCTTTTATACTGATAACAAGTTCAAACAGGTGCCATTGATACAGGTAATGAGTGCAGGACAGAGGAGCCTCTTAAAGAAGATGGTGCAGGTCTGTGAGAGACAGAAATCTTGCTTGTTTGTAGGTGACCAAATACTTATTTTCCACCATAATTTGCAAATAAATTCTTTCCAAATCAGCCAATGTGATTGTCTGGATTTTTTTTCTCATTTTGTCTCTCATAGTTGAGGTCTACCTATGATGCCAATTAGAGGCCTCTCTCATCTTTTTAAGTGGGAGAACTTGCACAATTGGTGGCTGACTAAATACTTCTTTGCCCCACTGTATGTAAAGCGCTGCGTAAATTGACAGCGCTATGTAAGCACCTGAAATAAATAAATAAAATAAAATTATAGGTGTTCTAACCTTTTTCTTCACCTCCTTTATAGCACTCTGTTCATGAAGTTTACAGAATTTATATACTGCATGATAACTCCTTGTCTAGGCGTTTCCTGTTACAGAGAGCAATACTCTGTCCCAGTTTCCCACTTGTGCACCTACATTGTCACATGGGCTTCTGCTGGAGACTACTAAGTGGCCTTATTAACCTCTTGGCGCTTGCCGAACACAAATGTGTGGCCTCCCGGCATCTGGGCCTAGATGCCGAGCGGCAGCACATTTGCGTTCTATTAAAAAAATATATATGTGCTGAGAGCGAGTACCCTAAGTGCTCCCAGCACACAAGTTCGGTACTCACGGAAAGGTCCCGATCTCCTCTTTCAATCGGGACCTTTCCCGATCATGTGACTGCCGTGACAGCGAATCACAGCGTTCACATGACCCTAAAACCCCACCTGCGTCCCGCCTTCTGCGTCCCGTCTTTCTACCCTCCCTCCCCGTAGTCTTCTGGGACACATGACAGGTCCCAGAAGATGACAGGGCCATTAAGGAAGCGCAGTGCTACTCACGCATGCGCAGTGGGTGCCCGGCTGTGAAGCCGCAAGCTGTCACAGCCGGGTGCCCACACTGAAGATGCCGGTGCCTGGAACACTAGACGGCTGGTGAAACAGGCTGTGGGGAGGACACCGCAGGATCGTAGGACAGGTGAGTGACTGTTTTTTAAAAGTCAGCAGCTACAGTTTTTGCAGCTGCTGACTTTTATTTTTTCATAGTGTGACTGGAACTCCGCTTTAAACACCATGAAAAGATAACATTTTATATTACTGATATGTGTCTGCTGTACCATGTAGTTGTATGAAAAAGTATCCTGTTCTCTTTGTATTGATTCCTTTGTGTGAAATCCCTGGTATTCCTGCCAGTCTCTCTGTTTTCCTTTTAAAAAACTGACCACACTAGACAAAAAAGTAGTGTGATCAGTTTTCTAGCTATGCTGGGAACTCAGCCTTCTCTCCTTCAATGATCAGACTTCTGCTGACATGCCCCCTCTCTGCACAGCCATTCACTGGGAAGATCATTGTGTTGTTGTTTCTGCTCCCTGAGCATCCTATGCAGCTGAGAACAGAGGGAATGTGATCACTTAAATAAAACGGGAAACAATGTATTTAGAATGTTTTTATATATACAGTATTTTTTAAACTAAATGAGTTGTTTTACAAGGTGTGAGTTTACATATATTTCAATTCAGAGAATGCATTAGGGTAAAAACATTGTGACTTTAGAACCACTCTAAAGTTTACAGTTACTTCAAGTGCCTAATTTGTAGATATTTTTTATATACGGAGCCCTGTGCTCCAGACAAAATAATAAACATTGTGCAGTCGTTTGTGGATGTGCATCTGTGTTCTGTTCCATTCCCATGCACCATCTGCTTGTGCTGCACTAACATCAGAGGGTTTACAATACATTACAGGGGCTGCTATGCAAGGTACTGTAGATAATAAAAGGGATCCACTTGCCCTCCAGAGGATTTACCCCCTTCTTAACCAGGCCATTTTTTGCGTTACTTTAGCTGACAATTGCGCGGTCATTCAACGATGTACATAAATTAAATTTATGTCATTTTTCCCCCCCACAAATAGAGATTTCTTTAGGGGGCATTTGATCACCTCTGGGTTTTTGATTTTTTTGCTCTATAAACAAAAAAAGACTGACAATTTTGAGAAAAAAAACAACAATATTTATGACTTTTTGATATAAAACATATTCAATAAAAAAATAAAATGTAGTCATAAACTTAGGCCAAAATATATTCTTCTACATGTCTTTGTTAAAAAAAATTAAATCCGAAAACATGTAAATTATTTGGTTTATGTGAAAGTTATAGCGTCTAAAAATTGCGGTATATATACTGGAATTTTTTTCTTTTTTATACTAGCAATGGGACTGCGGGACTGCAGCGGGCATTCTGACACTCAGGGAAAATTGACGAATGGCCACTGACATCTCCAGTGACACTAATACAGTGATCAGTGCTAATAAAAAGCACTGACACTGTGCTCAAAGGGTTAACTGTGTGCTGTGTGTATTTTACTGTGTATTGTGTTTTACTAGGGAGGCATGCTGCTTTGTACCTTTCGGCTGTGCAGAGATACAAAATAGCATGTCCATGTCCATGCTGACAGCAGAGAGACCTATGTGTTGTTTACACACATGTCTCTCCCCTGTCAGCTTTCCCCAATGATCGCTGGGTGCCAGCAGGGAATCGCCGGCCGGGACCCGGTGATTGACATCCCTAGCCGCCGATGGCGGCGCGGGTAGGGTGGCACAGCGCGCCCTTTACCTGGAAATGCAAATCACAAATATATACGTGATTTTGTGCAGCCCTGTCGCCCTGTAGCAGTATTTCTGCTATAGGGCAGTGGGCAAGCAGTTAAAAGCTGACCCCTGTCAAACCAGAAAAAAGGAACCCCTGTGGACCCTTCTTTTTCTCTTTTTCAAGTGCTTAATCCTCAGAAACATAACTTTCTCTTTAAACCTGGATTCACAGATATCAGATATGATTGGCACAGGAACCGCACCGCATTCCTGTGCAAATCACATGCGATTTGTTTGCGATTACATTTTGTATGGCTCTGATCGCACCGCACCCGCACCAAAAAGCTGCAGGATCCTTTTTTGGGTCTGTGCTAGAATCGGATCGCATGGGTATTCACACCTATGCAAGCCGATTCTGCACATCGCACTGCGTTTTGCGGACCAAGTGGTTTACTTAACCTCCTTAGCGGAGTTCCCGAGTGTAGCTCGGGGTAAAATTTCAATACCAAGAGCAGTAACCCCAAGCTACACTCGGGCTTACCATGCGGCGTTGCTCAGGGGGTCCCTGCAGCACTAACCTTGTCCTTCGCTCCCGCGATGTGTCCCCTGCAGCGTCCCCGGCCATCTCCTCCGGCCGATGCCGGCATCCGACTTCTGGGTTCCGGTCCCTGTGACGTCGGGATGTACGGGCGGGAAATTTGAAATTTTTAAAAAATGTCATTTTTGCTGTCATTGCTGTTTGAATGCATTTCACATATATTTTGTCCCTAGTGCTTTGTCCTGTGCCCTGCCTGCATTTTGACTGTTCTTTCTGCCTGGAAACTTAGAAAAGTCCATGGCGTCCAAAAAGCGTCCCTTTACGTCAAAAGCGGTTTTAGAACAGCGATAGTAAATCAGAACCACTTGCAGAATTGAGTGATAATGATTTGTGGTGAAATTCGTCATCAGACACTGAAAACGATTTTGCGACTTTGCTCAGCGATGTGCGAATTTGCCTCTGTATTTCAAATTTCAGTGTTTTTGGTATGATTATATTATTGAATCAAATTTATTATTATTATATTATTATTTTTTATGATTATTTATTAAATTATAATTTATGATTTCGTGTTTCAAATTTTATCATATACGGAATGTTTACTAGACTCTTGTTTGGACAGATTTCAGGGAGTTATTCCTAAAAATTACAGCCTACAATAAAAGACTACATATTTCTATGCAAAAAAATGGTACCGCTTTCAGCACAAAAAATCGGAAAGAATCATACCGCCGAGGAGGTTAACATACACACCCGCAGTGCTTCGCATGAACGGGTTGCGATTCTGATGCGGTGCGGAATTTGCACAGAAAACATTGTGAATTGCGCACCGCATCAGTGTGAACCAGGGCTCAATGTTTATACTGTATATATAAGGCCAATTTATATAGAAGTCGATTTAGTTATAAAGGTGCGTTTTCTAGCCTGCAATACTTGCCAGTTTAAATCTGAGTGGATGCTGAGGACAACAGTTCCTATTGCACTCTATTTAGGCTGTCTATGTGAATCCATTCCATTAAACTTCACGGCATAGTACCTTGCTGATACCTATGAAAGCACTAAATCACAGCCGAGAAGGAGTTAGTGCAGCTGCCACGTGTGTACAGACTGGAGTCCTAGGGCTTTTGTGAACGAAAAGGTTTGGGAGAGCGTAAGCTTTATGGTTCCCATGCCTCAGGGAGAGTAAACTAACATTCAAACATGAAGCTCAGTCCTCGAGCTAGAAGCTGTTACCGGATATAACCCTGCTACTTCTTCTACAAAGGCTCAGTATCACTGTGTTGCTGTTACATCTTATGTGTATTTTATAGAAAATACAATTTAAATGAAGCATTTGATGCCTTACAAGGTGACATAAAAGAAATAATATATTTTTAAAAAATGTATTTTTTATTATATAGCATTCATCAGAAACTGTTTGTTGTAATACCCATAGTTCAATGTGATTTGTCTGTTTTGCACATCGCACCGCATTTAGCGAACTGATTTCGGTGTGTCGTTAACTTAAAACACCCCCCCCCGCAGCGGTTCATATGAGCGAGGTGTGATTATGATGCTGTGCAGAAATTGCACAGAAACCAGTGCAAAATCAGCACCGCATTGGTGTGAACCCGGGCTGAAATGTATGTAGGAAATAGTAAAAATGTGAATTTTACCTAAATTAATTTTACACCATCTGTATTCATGATGTCTTTAAGCAGCTATAACAAGCTGTACTGAACATTTCCGCTGCAAATATAGCACAACTGGGACAACAGAAAAGTTTAGTTTTGTTCAAGGCCAGATCCACCTGATTCAATATAACTAGGAGTGATGCCTTCATAAAAAAAATAAAAAATAAAATGATGGTGCATGTCTCTCCTTGCACATGGGCGTCATCATTGACTGATGATATGCGCAAGGGGTCCAAAAACTGTGTGTAAAGACCTGAATACTGTTGAGTATAGGCGAGTAAAGGTGTGTAAGTGTATAGACAAGTACAATTTTTCTTCATTGCCAGTATTATAATATACTCACTTATGCTCCTTTATACTCATATAAACATTATAAACAAGTAAACACGCAAGTAAATTACTGCACTCAAATAAAAAACTTTTTTTTTTTCTTAGGGTCCTTTCACACTGGTGTTCCATTTGACCGTTTTGCATCCATCTATTGATGGATGAGAAATGACCATCAATGTATCTCTATGGAATAACAGATGTAAACGAATGATCATCTGTTTACATCAGCATCTGTCAACATCCTTATGTTTAACAGATCAAAGCCTTATTTTTATTTTGTTAAAAAATCGGAACGGGCGAAGAATGGATGTAAACGGACAAACATTCCATATTTTCATCCATTTTTGCATTGCTAATGGATGTAAAACTGATGTGAAAACTGAATCCATTTTGACTGAACTGATAAAACTTGTCCTTTTTTCATCAGTTCAGTCATGTTTTTTCAAAGAAAAAATGGATCAATTTTTCAACAGTTTTTTTACATCCGCTAGTAATGCACAAACAGACCATTTGTCTGTTTTTTATCCGTTCATTTTTTTTAGCAGAACAAAAATAAGGCTTTGATCCGTTCCAAAAAACGGATGTTGACGGATGTGAATGTAAACAGATGTAAATGGATGATCATCCGTTTACATCCGTTTTTCCACAGAGATGCATTGATGTTCATTTTTTTGCTTTCATCAATGGATGGATGAAAAATGGACAAAAGGAACGCCTGTGTGAAAAGGGCCAAATGGAACTCCCATGTGAAAGGATCTGCTCTGTACTCATAATGTTTTACTCCTGTGTGCAACAGGCCTGACAGTCAGGACAAAATTTACATAAAACAATAAAAGTCACGTTTACAAAGGACAGTACAGGGACCTACTAATATGGTCCAGCCACAGCTTACGTTCCCTATTTAAAGGACAACTGTATCTGAATGAATGCAACTGTGCTGCCCAAGAAGAAGGGGAACCAGCCAGGACATTTTCCAAGCAAGGGCGATGAACAGGGCCATATATTAATTATTGCTGGATTGAGGAAGAAGGCAAATATTTTACACTGAAGGCTACAGTGGGATAAGAGACCAAATATTTAACGGCATCTATACTAAAAGTATTGTTTTCTAATGGAAGTGCAGTATATTCAATAAGTGGTCCTGTAAATCAATCCTCTTGCACTTACTCTGTGTCAACATAACTACATCCTCATACAGCAGTACCATTGTTACTTTAGGAATTTCCTGTGAAGGATCTGGGTATAAAAGAATCTCTATGTATGTGCATCACTCTTTTAAAACAACTGATGCTTTATGCCAAATTATGTTCCTCATTCAGGCTGAATTGTGGCACTGGAATGACTTCATAGCATGGCCGAGGATGTAGCAAGATGTGGTAAATGAACTGTTGCAGAAACAAATAACAGACAAAATCAAAGGAGATCACTATTTGTCTAATACCAAAATATAATACAAGTTGTCCAATGATTTATTGCTGACATTAAACTCAGAATTGATATGTGATGATGCACCATTGTTAGTAAATCCATGAATTTCCCTTTCACTGACTTTTCGTTAATGCTTTTGCTCTATTATGTTCCAAAAGTCCAAAAAAGACCTATAGCACCCCAGGGTACTGCATTTTAGCAGGCTAAGGTTTAATATTCCATCCATTATCTATTTTACTGGATCAGGTTCTTTGAACAAAGGCCACTGCCATAAGGTCATACTGGTTGAATACCTTCAGTGGCCATCTACAACACATTTTCGTTAGCTGCATACTATGGATTTTCACTTTACTTTATTTACTTATTTTTCTCTGTCACATAGCTATGCCAGTGTTTTTACAAATTATTTTAAAACGCATTTGCTACCAGTCCTCTTAGCATTTCATGGTTACCATCTTCAGGTTTACTTTTTGACATTTTGTGCAAAATGATATATTGGAGTCTGATCACCAGTTGACCACACCTCTTATTTTACCTCTGCAATCTTTCACCTTACTAAAGAAGGGTTTACATAAAGTGGGCCATACCTTATACAATATTCCTGTTCAATTTCCTTTAAATTTACTTTCAAATATGTAGTACAAGGACCTGTCTGACTGCATACAAATTGAAAGTGTTTAGGCTTGACCTCATATTATATTATTGTAAATCTAAAGGAAAATTGTACAACAGAATTGTATAATATATGGCCAGTCTTAAAGTCAATTTGTCTACATTTGGTGCTTTTACTAATAATTATCGATTATTTGAGTCTGTGCAAGTGAAATGGTGGAAGACATTGTTTGAAGACGCTAAAATAGAGAAACCTCATAGTTGCATTAGTATGTGCTACTCTTTGGATACGTAGTTTTCACTTACATTTCAATCCAAAAATTAAAGTAACTGTATCTCAGCTGTTCTACCAATTGCTTCTAAATTTGGATAGAAAGAAGGGTTTATGAGAAATTGATTTCACTGGTGGCAAGATTTGAAGTGGATAGTCTCTTTAAAATGGAGCTTCACCTGAAAAGGTCCTCCTCCTTCATCCTTCCTCTACCACATTTGGAAGTTTTTTTTTTTTTCCTGGGAGCAGGTACCTCTTTCTGACAAAGAATTAGCAAACACAAATGCTCCTGCGCTTGGGGATGGACTTGATGCAGGCTACAACCACATTAGGAATGTCCTGAAACATGCACACCTTGCTGCCCTCAATAGACTGGGGAAATCCAAATATACTGAATGAGGAAAGAACAAACAGAGGGCGCACAGGCCTAGTGCAAAAAAGGAGGGGCTCTGAGGAAGAGGCAAGTCCTCAAAACGCGTCAGCCTATTGGATGTCTTCACTCCCTATTGCGGATTGTTACTCAGCGCGGTGTTGACCCAGCTGTTCTTTTATGACGTGCCTTGACTTTATTGTCAATTGTGAGTACAACGCCTACTTTATTTCTTATTAAACATTTTTTATGGTAATGCACTAGGCCTGTGCGCCCTCTGTTCTTTCCTCTTTCTGACAGGTACGTGCTCGAACTTCACCTAGGTGAAAAAAAAATTAGGCCATTTAAGAGCAATTTTATGGGACAAGGACAAGTCTGAAATAGTTGGAAGGAATTTCTGTAACCCTCAGGAACAATTTAACCCCCACTGAACCCTTCAACCCCGTCAAAAATCTCAATAAATTCACCTTTTTGCCAAAATTTTATATTTTGCTAAAATCTCCAGGTTTTTTTTGAAATTTCAGAGAAATGAGAAGCCTCAATTTCACTAATTTCTATTCCTAAATTCAACCTAAGAAAAAAATTTTTTCCAAACATTTGCCTGCTATTTGCAGTGATGAGCAAATGGGTACTACAGTAAAAGGTTTTCTTTCCTGTACCCACAAACACTCTAAGAATTTGCAAAACTAACTTGTCGTGGCTTCTATCTCCTCTGTTATGTCTTCTGACTCCAAGCCTAATTCAGATTGGCCTATTGCACGTTAGATCTGGTGTTTACTTGTATGGTCACTAAGCACAGTGCAGTTTTGTACCGGGCTTTGGATCGAATGGGAAGTGTTAAAATGTTTCTAAGGTTTATATTGCAGGCTATTTCTTTTTTGAAGCTCATCACCCACAATTTTCTTTGATCACCATTTTCATTGACACAAAAAGTAAGAGGAAATCCAAAATGTTACAGTCTGAGGAGTTAGGGTAAAGTCATCTTAAAAAAAATCATTGCATTGACAACTATCTAATGTAGGATTTACCATCACTTTTTGGGGGTCTGGAAATGAAGGGGAATCAGTAATAAGAATCTGACAGAGATTTTGAATCTTACCACCCCTATCAAAAGCAAAAAACTCCACACACCTCTGCTGAGGAAACATTGATGATTCCGATATACAGTGGTTTTAAAGGTTCTGGGAACCCTGGGAAGATGACTCTCTGCTTATGTCACTGTGTACTATATTGCCATACACCAAATAATTCTGAATTTCAGTGCTTTAAACTGCAATGAATAATAACACAAAGCACACGATTTAAAAATTATAGTTTGTGAATCTATCTATCTATCTATCTATCTATCTATCTATCTATCTATCTATCTATCTATCTATCTTTCTATCTCTCTGGTAAGTTTTATGACACTGACTGTCTCCCTAGCTCTATCAGTATAACAATGGCAAACCTCTAGAGGTTTGTATAAAGAGAAAAGAAGGAAGAGTGGTGGACAATCACCATTTTATTATTTTAATTTTATTTTTTTTGATCATTCATAGAAAAGATAAGACATCAAATTGGTGAGTCTGCTTTATTCACTTCATATGGGTTTGAAATGGTAGATATCATAACAGAGACAGTTGTCTCATTAGGTATACATTTCTATTGTTTGTATTTATATATGTAAGTATTGACTTTATGGTGCCATGCAACATAGCAGAAGAGGTAGCAGAACACTATACATAATAGTTATAGAATAAATACAATTATGGTTACCCTAATCACTGAGATCCAGATGCTTTATAGAAAACATTCATATGTTGAAACAGTATCCATACATCTTCCATGCTGACATTCTTCATTAGTTTAATTTTGGAAAGGAGAACATATCTGAGATGATACCTTGCTTTACTGTGTACAATTGCTGATATTGTTGGTTTTAGCCAATAGCGTAACCATGATCCTGATATGTAGAGGTGAAGGGCACTCATGCCCAGTCACATGAAACTGATTCAGCTATGAAAACAGTAGCTGGAGACTTCTCACAGTGTTTTCTTATGACTTCTAACTAAAGTTAAAGTATTTTCATTGGTAGGTGTACCATGGAAAGGTTTATGTTCAAACCTGAGATGTAAGGATTTAATGACAAGTTGTTATCATACAACAAATTCATTAAGAGAAGCTAAGATTTATGCAAAATACTGCACCTGGTCACTTCTGTTTTCCTTAGCTGCAGTTTGAAAGCCTGCTTCTAGGCCACACAATTAAAAATCGCTCTAATGAGAAAGCTGTGGTATAAGCTACCATAAAAATCAATAAGCTTTTACAACCACCAGATACCCTGGACCAATACAACTCAACTGAGAAGTACAGGCTCATTATGAACAATTAACAAAATGCATACCTTTCCCAAAAACTACATGGAGGCTATAATAGTTGATTAAAAGGCAAGGCCATAGCTTTATTGAACGTTTCAATGTGTAACGAATAACCAATGCCTGTCACAGTTACATTTTGAGCACCTGTAAACAATAAACTAACATAGGAGTTGATTTACTAAAACTGGAGAGTGTAAAACCTTGTGCAGCTCTGCATAGAAATAAGTCAGCTTCCAGGGATTATTGCCAAACCTTATTTGAACAAGCTGAGGTTAGAAGCTGATTTGCTACCATGCACAGCTGCACCAGTTTCTGAGTGCTCCAGTTTTAGAAAATATCCCCCTTAGTCTAAGAGGCCTGTCCTTACCATCAATTCCAGACAGGAATTAGACTGACCACAGAATATAACTTGAGGGCAAAACCCATTAAAGCAACGTCAGTTGTTGGCAAGGTCAAAACCACCAATAAAGCTGTGATGAACCAGCACAGAATGGGAGGAAGGGTTGGCAACTCAGGTCAGTGGAACACACCTCAGTGCAGCCTTTTCTAGGGTTCAGGCTTCACCCCTTTACCTCATGTCTTTGTAGCCAATCCTGACAGAGCCACTTAACCTCTTTCTTTCCAGTAAACATCCACTGCAATGCCATGCTGTTTTCATTATTGCAGGTCAAAAGCATTTGTGAATAAGCCTAATGGCTGTCAGATCCCAGCAGGTTTTAAATGTCAGGAACTGATAACTCACCACTTACCTGCAAAAAGACAGAGATTTTCTTTTTGCTCTTCCTCTGAGCAAGGATCCAGCACAGTGCAACTAAACTCTCCACCGTCATGATTCAACATAGAAAAAAACGGCTTCATTTAGATTGTAAGCTCGAAAGAGCAGGGCCCTCAATCCCCTCATGTTTTGCATTGTATTGATATTGTTCTGTCACATGTTCTGTCCCCCTTTGTAATGTACAGCGCTGAGCAAACTATTGGCGCTTTATAAATACTGTATAATAATAATAATTTAAAATGTTAACATCATAAAAAGGTATGCATAAACCAGCCGAAACTTTTTGATGCGTTTTGACAGAGACTTTTTCAGAGGCTTCATCAGGAAGCTTAGGGGTTGGAAGGTGCTTACAGCATGGCTGTATGTGTGATAAGGAACTCTGTGCTAAGGTATAATGTTCTAAAGGTTCTTGTGCCAGACTGCCTGGCACCCAGCCTGAGTGCTTCCATCAGAGAACTGCTTCCTCGCTGCTGGGACACAGGACCAAGGTATTATAGCTGGGCATTGCACCCAAGGACTAAACAACACTAGCTTAGGTGCAACTGCACCTCAACATTATTGAATATTCACACAGAATTTATACCACACAAAATCAGATAAGAGCTTGATCACATACTCCTACACAATGTAACCTGTAACACAGCATAGTGTTTGAGTCTAGGAGGGGGGTTGAAGCAGTCAATGCTGGTTTGGGCACAGAAACCCCAAATCTGTATCTTGGTCCTCCCGATCTCAGAGTCTTTGTGTTTCAGGGAGACTTGGATTTGAATCTGAAGTAAAACTACTCCAAAGTTCCACCCCAGGCACACACCTCCCAAAGAATAGAGCCCTCTCAGGTGCCAGGGCCCATAATCAGTAGGCAAGAGGCTAGTCCCTAGTCCCCTCCAAAAGCCCCTGTCCGGTTGGGTGTGTTACAGTTCCTATATGCAAAGCTGCTATGTACCTCCTATACTCCTCAAGGGAGTGCAAATTAATGTAAATAAAACTAGTCACCACATTAAAAAAAATTAAGATTTTTTTTCAAACTCCTCCTTCTATCCTTTTAAATCCAATGTATAAAGTGCTAGTGCTACATCCCATATATGAGTAAATAGTGCTGTAAAAAAACTTGCAATAAACCATGTAAAAATGTCCTCCCAAAGAACAATATACGCACATAAAAGTGCCGGTGCTGTAAACAATATGCTGTGATCAGCCCTCTGTGCATACCAATAAAGTACTTTTCCAAATGTCTGCGCTTGGTGTTCCTTATTTTCTCCATACCTGTGACCCACAACAACCAGAACTTACCTGTGCTTTTTCACCACTCCCCTTGTGAGCAGCACTAACTGAATAATGACCCCTTATGTTAATAAAGAAGGTCAGGTCTTGGGTTATCTTCTCACCAGTGCTTCCACTTCCATTGCCACTTGGGTTCAAAAGATTAAAGAGGAGACCTGCAATACTGTAATTCAACTTAATAACTCAAATAAAAAACTATTTCTGCACTTACAGGGTTCATATGTCAATACAGCCTCTGTGGTATTCAGCGGCATCTTCACTAATAAAAATGGCCATGCGCTCCACTGCTAGGAGACTGGTCACAGCATATTGTTTACAGCACTGGTACTTGTATATATTTATATTGGTCTTTGGGAGGACATTTATTCATGTTTTTTTTGTACAATTTTTCTGTTTACATCACTATTTACTGATATATACAGGATATAGCACTAGCATTTTATGCATTGGATTTAAAGGGATAGAAGGAGGATTTATAAATAATCTAAATATTTTTTTGTTTGTGGTAAATTATTTATGTTAGCATGGCTGTCTAATCAGAGTGATTTACATTTAGAGAAGATGTCTAGTGTAAGCCCTGAAACACCTGCATTTGCAAAGTGCTTATTGAACAGAAAACTTTTTATTCCAACTCTTATAGTTTATTAAATTAACAAATGTCTCAGTTTAATAATTTAATTAGAGTATATTGCTTCTAGCATGTTTTCTGAAGATGACTGACAGTCCTATAGTAAGATGAACTGGATTGCTGCCATCAACATTACAGATTACTTGATTTGGGACAAATTGGGGTCTTCAGCTGCCATTCTGCAATGATGGGCCTATGATGTGTCCCTGTGCCTTTAGGGGAAATGGGTTACCTCCAAGCATGCAAATGTATATAAGAATTATATATACCTGAGAGTTGCACAATCTGACCAATCTTGTGCCATATATGCCTCACAACCACAATAATTCATGTGCATTTACATAAACTATATTACCAGAAGTATTGGGATCAGGTGTTCCAATCACCTCCATGACCACAGGTGTATAAAATCAAGCACCTAGGCATGCAGACTGCTTCTACAAACATTTGTGAAAGAATGGGTTGCTCTCAGGAGCTCAGAGAACTCAAGTGTGGTACTGTGATAGGTTGCCACCTGTGCAATAAGTCCATCTGTAAAATTTCCTTGCTCCTAAATATTCCACGGTCAATTATTAGTGGTATTATAACAAACTGGAAGCAACTGGAAACATGGCCATGGCCGAGCAACTGAATTCAAGCCTTATATCACCAAGTGCAATGCAAAGTGTCGGATGCAGTGGTGTACAGTACCGCCTTTGGACTCTAGAGCAGTGGAGATATGTTCTCTGGAGTGACAAATCATGCTTCTCTGTCTGGCAACCCAATGGACATGTCTGGGTTTGGCAGTTGCCAGGAGGCCTGACTGCATTCTTCCAAATGTAAAGTTTGGTGGAAGGGAGATTATGGTGTTTGCTTGTTTTTTTTCAGGCATTGGGCTTGGCCCCTTAGTTCCAGTGAAGAGAACTCTTAAAGTGTCAGCATACCAAGACATTTTGGACACTTTTTGTACTGCACACCAGTACACAAAGCAAGGTCCATAAAGACATGGATGAGTGAGTTTTGGTTGGAGAAACTTGACTGGCCTGCCTGACCTCAACCCAATAGAACACCTTTGGGATGAATTAGAGCAGAGACAGCGAGGCAAGCCTTTTTGTCCGACATCAGTGCCTGACCTCACAAATGTGCTTCTGGAAGAATGGTCAAAAATTCCCATAGACACACTCCTAAACCATGAGGACAGGCTTCCCAGAAGAGTTGAAGCTGTTATAGCTGCAAAGGGTGGGCCAACTCAACATTGAACTCTATGGACTAAGATCAGGATGCCATTAAAGTTCATGTACGTTTAAAGCCAGGTGTCCAAATACTTTTGGCAATATAGTGTATAATCATAAACCTAAAAAACTGAACAACAAAAAAATTGTGAAACTAAGTGCATATCTAAATGAATGAGATCCTTCAATTATTCACAGTCCGTGTCACAGTAATGTGTCTATGAAATTTTACTCTTCAGTATTTATACTGTAAATCCACCTTCCTAAAAGAAGTGTTCTGTGCTGTTCTGCCAGTAGAAAGCCACCCATGCTCCACACAGAGAAAAAACTCACCAGAGTTTCACACCCTCATGCAGATTAGGGTCATAGAATGCTTGTAATTAGGTGAGGCACCTTTAAGCCGATTATCCTCACACCAAATTTTTATCAGGGCAATAAAAATTACATAAAGAACAACCCTCATTGTACAACACATTTATTCTATAATAGCACATACATATTGTGACGGACACGGGATCGATGCCACCAATATGCGACGACCATGGCTTCAGATCCCAGCCCTTCTCACCAAACTCGTGACCGAAGGACTAGCCAATCTAAAACCGCGCTGTCACGTGCGTAACAATGCCACACCCAGCTGCACCCTGCACAACGATTTTCCAGCTAATTGGACCTCAACCGATGTACAGGCAGCCTTAATGCGCTTGTTACTGGATCAGGTTAATTACACAATTAACCCTTTACACTGCCACCACCTCCTTTTTTGTACAGAGAAAGAGGAAACTCGGCGATATCAGCTATAACACTATAATGGTTGAGATAATCGTCTGTATAAAACGGTCGGTTATACAGAGGGTTAAACAAACACAGTAGCGTTTCTTTTAGAGGCAGGAATTCGTAAATTGCAATTAAGAGCTATAGAAACAGTTCAACACTTTCAGAAGGAAAGATTGATTACTAAAAGGTCAAACGGGTGCAATAAAAATATTTACAGAAAAAGATGTAACTAAGATATATGTATAAATCTACAGAGACCAACAGCACAGCAAAGAGATATCAGAGAGAGGTGAAAGGGTTAAGGTACTTGCCAAAGTCCTGGGTTAGCAGATCCAAGTTTCAGAGCGAAAGATCACAGGTCTCCCCAGGTGGTACTGATGTTAAAAAGGGAGACCTCTTCAACTTCCCTCTCTTAGACCTGACAGCCCAATTTGTAGTTCCCCAGCAGGGGGTGTCTCTGAAGTCAAGGACCAATACCCCATTTAGGGCGTGGAGGTCTGGGCGGATACCTCAACTAGAGCCAAAATCTCTCCTAACTCATATTTTGGCCCATAACTTTCCATCTGTACAAGTGACATTCCACCCGCGGGTAGATTATTATGCAGACACGTCTGAGGATTGATTAGATATGAATTATGAAATTATACACTGAACGGTTCACAAGATCTACTTTTTTGCTTTCCTATATATTCGAGACAAGGTGAGTGACCTACCAAACTGTTCGTCTTCTCGTGGCCAATCTGACGATATGTCCGGTTTTTATGTAAGTCTCTCATATTCCAAGATATGAGACATAGGGTTAAAATGGATTTTAACAAAGGTTATCTGGTCGTGTTTTCTGGGAATGTTCTTTGAACTCCTGGGAAATCTTGCCTTATCTTATACGAGGTGTTACATTGCACAGGTTCTTTGGACAGCTAGGCCCCAGATCCCTTGGGCACTTTATATCTCCTAGCCCCCTGCTGGGCCCTGGCCTTCTGTGACACTCCTAACACACACACACTCACACACGCTGCCATATGTCACTGTGCCTCTCAGAGAGGGAAGGGTAAAGTATGAGGGCAGAAAATGGAGATTCTCAACAAAATGGAGGCCTGCGTCAGTCTCTGGGTATACGCTGTTACACATATCACAGTAAATCAGATGGTATTAAACTCACATATATTAGGTGCCTTACCCGGCACCCTTAATATCAGTGGGTAACTGTATGTCCCGCCGCCACTGCTCTGACCCACTGGAAGCAAGTGTACGATCCACAGGAGGAGAACCCTAAAATGGAAGTGACATGTACCAGCACCAGAAATGATATGGGTCTCTGTCTCCGCCTTAACACATTTCACCCAACAGCTTGGAATTTTTAGGAAGCTGACTGAGAACACCCGACTATTGAGTGAAATGTGTTGAGGATTGAGACTCATTTTTTGAATTTTGGTTGTGGGAAATGCTCTTCCATGTGTACCTTACTGTAACCACTTGCTGTCTGACTGTTGTGTATAAACAGCCACAATGCTGATGGATTTTAAAGAGCTCTCCCTTATGCTGTGCTTTTGTATGCCCTTAGCATGCATGTCAGCACACTCAGTGATCAGTATAGTGTAGCATATGTCACTGTGACCAATCACAGCAATCACACATATAAACAAAAGCTATGAGAAGAAACAGACTGTTTCCTACAGTGATTGCAGCAGTGCTTTTACAATGCACCAGAGCCAACCACAGCAACCCTGATCACTAGTTACACCAATACAGTGTCACCAGACCAGTGTATGCCAGCAACAGTGTTCCTGATTGCCACCACAACAGTACCAGCGATGGCAGACCAGTGCAGCCAGCAACAGTCTTCCTGATTGCCACCACAACAGTACCAGTGATGGTAGACAAGCGCAGCCAGCAACAGTATTCCTGGTTGTTAGCCACACCAGGCTCAATGTTACTACATCTAATGCAGCCGGAAACAGTGTTCTTGAATGCTAGCTACACCAGTGCCAGTGTCGTCAGACCAGTACAGTCAGCAACAGTGTTCCTGATTGCTAGCCCCACCAGTGCCAGTGTCACCAAAGCCGGTGCAGCCAGAAACAGTGTCCTTACACTAATCACACTAATGCTAGTGTTGCCAGTGCCAGTGTAAACCAACAATAGAGTTCTGGTCGTTGTCACACTAGAACATTGTCAACAGGGCCACTGTAAGCCAGAGCTGTTGTACTTATTGCTAGCCACATTAGTAGAGTGTCACCAGCCTGTGCTAGCCATCAACAGTGCCCCGATTGCTATCTGCACCAGTGCCAGTATCATCAGAGCCAGTAAAGCCAGCAACAGTGTCCTGATCCCTGCCACACCAGTGTAGTATCACGAGTGTCCGTGTAAGCCAGCACCAGTAACCTGATAGCCAGCCACACCCATACAGTGACTTTTAGTCTTGATAGCCAACCAGAACCAGTACCAGTACCAGTGTCATCATATACCAGCATACCCACTGTCAAAAACCCCCCAAAAATTTATAACTTGGGAGGTCTTCTGAATTCTGAGTATTTCTGATGAGAATGGCAAGGTGTCAGGAATGGACTCAGCACTGGTGGTGGGACTCACCTGCCGTGTGGGCTGCAGTACCAGAGCTGACCAGCGGGTGCTCTCAGCAGCCAGAAGCTCACACGTGCAATCAGCTAAACCTGGGGCTGATTGCAGAAAGGTGTATTTAAGGCATGACCAGGCCTGTGATCTGGGCCTTGGTGTATGTTTTCCCATGAGCCTCTGTACCTGGTATCCTGTGTTCCTGCTTTGTTGCTGACCCGGCTTGATCCTGACCTCTGCTGACCGTCTCCTGCTGAACCCCTGGCTTGCCTGACCATCCTTCTGCCTGATCCCCTGTACCGCGCTGCCCGTGAGTTACTGAACCCGGCTTGTGACCTTGACCATTCTCTGCCTGCTCCTTTGATACCTTGCTGCCCGCACGTTGCTGACTTGGCCCGTCTGACCATGCTAACTACTCTGCCATCCATCCATCCTGCACGGATCCAGCCGTACCTGCACATACCTCTGGCGGATCCCTCTACCACTAGCAGGTGTACTCAGGGGCCGCGACCTGGTTCCTGTCTGCTCCAAGTCCATCCCCACCATCAGGGGCCCTGGTGAATAAGCAGACTGGGACTTAGACTCCGCGCCCTGGGGAATCCTGTCCTGAGGACCGCTAGAGGTACCACCAAACGGTCATTACAGAACCCTACGGCCGGCCTGACCGTTCCACCTCTCCAGCCCAGACTACGCCTGTGTTCCTGCACCTCCTAAGATTAGTGGAAGGTTGATTTGCTCACTGTGCGTTTATATATATATATATATCTGGAAGGTTGGTTTGCTCACTGTGCGTTTATATATATATCTGGAAGGTTGGTTTGCTCACTGTGCGTTTATATATATATATATCTGGAAGGTTGGTTTGCTCACTGTGCGTTTATATATATATATCTGGGTGGCTAATAATAAACTGTATTATACTGTACCTGAAACCTGCGTTTCCCTGTGTCAGTCCACACCTTTCTGGTCATTCCTAGATTCCTGACACAAGGAGAATATCTCATCCTCAGATTCATATTCAAAGTTTTAACCTGTGGAAAGAATCTATTCAATAATGGCCAGCTCTATTTCATAGAAAGAAGAGATCCCTGCTAAATGAGTCAGGCATTCTGTGTCATCAAACACTGAACATTCTTCTGAATTGCAGCAGATAAGCATCAGCAGTCCCATACCTCCTGGTGAAGTGGCAAGAATCAACAGTGCAGTATATCCTGGTGATGTGGCAAGCACATGTAGTGGAGTATTATAATATCTACTATGAAGAATTAGGGCCAAAACTAGTGTCCTAGGGGCATTTTTAAATCATTTGTGGTTAATCTCCACTTCGGCAGTGAGCCTGGCAGGGTAACTTCCCAATGTTGGGGGCATGTGGCTTGGTATGGTTGAGGAGGGGGGCACACATTTTCTGCCCTTCCCTTTCCTGGTCAAGCAGGCTGCTTGCCTGAATAAGGGTCTGGTATGGATTTTTTATGCAAGGCCCCCTTGAAATTCATGACCACATACGCAAGCCAAAAAAGAGCTTGTGTATGTGGTTATGCTTTCTTTAGTCATCTTTTCAGGTGGTTTCATCCATAGCAACTGTGGACCACTGATATACCTCCATCATGTAACTGTCTAATGTATACCATTTAACTTAGCTCCAGATGATTGGTTGTTTTTTAGCTATATGTCCTCAAAATTCATACCAGACCCTTATTTCAGAATAGTTTTTTTGTGTGAGGTCTTCTCATCAAATATATACCAAATCCTTATTCAGGCATGAAACCTGGGATATCGTTGGCATCCACCCAGATGAATGATTGACAAGTAACTCTGCCTTTCAGCAGGCAACTGAAAACCAGAGCCAACTGCACCCACCTCCTTCTCAGCCTGGTGCTCCAGTGAGCACTGGAGGAGCAGAGCAGAGAGCAGTGACTGACAAGAGCAGACCGAGAGCTGAGAAATTAGTGATTGCTCAGTTCTGTTTATTAGGGCCAGCAAGGAACAGCTGCAGCATCCCACAGATCCTGCAGATGCTGCAGCAAGGAGGTATGTATTTATGTTTGTTTTCTTTTCTTTTTTTTGTTTTGTTTTTCTTTTTTTTCCATACATTTATGGTAACGCCATATGTGGCAATATACAGTAAGTCCTTATTACAACAGTAGTTGGTAGTCGTGAGGTATTTACTGTATCAGCTTTTTTTAGTTACGGATTTTCTTAAAGGATAAGTTCACCTTCGGGAACATGTTACATGTTCTACCCATTTTTAGGGTGGAACATGTAACATGTTCCAGCTCCTAAAGCTCTCCCCCGATCACCCCCCTGTTCCCCTCAAACCCCCACTCCCTTGTAACAGCAGGTCAGGGATATTCTGCCTGACCCAATGTCACAATTTGTGGCCATGTGGGGCTTCTCCCACACGGTCGCGTCCTTCATTCATTCATAGCGTTCTATGAATGAATAGACTACCAATACCAATAGCCTTTGCAGCTGATGGCTTGTAGTTCTCAATGAACTGCATTCTACTGAACTGCATAGTTCATTGATTCTTCCTGGACTGACTTAATGGCCTGCCCATATTGGTACACTGACAGTCTGCAGGAGCCTGACATTGCACCCACTATCAGCAGATTGCAGGTGTAATGCTTTCCAGGCAACTAAGGAAAAAAAGAGTGTAAATGCAAATTTTTTTACCTGCAAAAAAATGTGGATTTTTTTTTAAAGGTGAACCTATCCTTTTATGCTGCCTATTAGTCAACAATTTGGTAAATCACATCATGTCACATCAACTTGCTAACCTCAGCTTAATATGGTAATTGCTACAGGGTTTTTTTTTTTCTTTATTATTTTTAAAGTCAATAATTGTTTTCCTATATGGAGGGAGAGGGAGCATTTTATCTTATTTTTATTATACTCATAGCAAGCACATATTGTCTTATTTTCCCGAATATTGCATATTAGGCTGCAGTCAGGTTGAACAATTTTTAGTTGCAATTTGTTGAACAATTTGTTAGGGTTTAGTTACCTAAATGTGTATTGGTTTAGGAATGAATTTAGGTTAAAGTATATCTACATCCAAGAATGAAATTTTAATATATTGCAGCTTAACAGTTCTTTTTTTAGGCTTTCTTCCTTTATTATCACCTGGTGATCCTGCTAGTAAGACATGCCCCATTCTAGGGTGAAAACACATACTCATACTGAACTGTATCTATAGTGGGACAGTGTTGTCACACTCGGACAGGAAGCATGTTAGGAACAGGGGCGGACTGACCATTCGGGCCCGGGGTCAGTAGGGGGCCCCATAAGATGCCCCTGGTACCTTTCATAGGCTTTATCATAGATTTTATTGGGTGCGATTTGAGTGTGGGTGAGGATACAGGGGCCCCTATTGCCTGGGTCCCCATCAGGGGCGGACTGACCATTTGGAAACTCGGGCACTGCCCGAGGGCCCGGGGTCAGTAGGGGGCCCTATGAGATGCCCCTGGTACCTTTTTCATAGGCTTTTTTCAGTTTGGGCAAGGACACAGGGGCCCCATGATCCCCTGTTGCCCGGGGGCCCCATGAGTTGTCAGTCCGCCCCTGGTCCCCATGAGTTGTCAGTTTGCCCCTGGTTAGGACTGCAGAACTTCTCCCCCTCTCCTCTTCAACATAACATAGAGAGCAGGGGCGGACTGACAACTCATGGGGCCCCCGGGCAATAGGGGATCATGGGGCCCCTGTGTCCTTGCCCAAACTCAAAAAAGCCTATGAAAAAGGTAGCAGGGGCATCTCATGGGGCCCCCTACTGACCCCGGGCCCTCGGGCAGTGCCCGGGTTTCCAAATGGTCAGTCCGCCCCTGATAGAGAGTGTTCTTGAGTCCATAGAAAAGAACTGGATACACTACTAACTGATTACAGTGTAGAAGAAGAGAATTATACAGGAGAGTATTCAGCTCACTGGATTTCTGACAACATCAACAGTTATTTTTTTGCATTTATAGAACAAATAGTAACAATAACATGTTACCAGACTAAATTGAAGCAAATAAGATAATTGTGTGTGGTTTTACATTTTTTAATTCAAATTCATATAACCTATTTTTGCTGTGTAGTACAACTATAAATGTACAATCCTTTTTTTTATCAATGTCAGTTGAAATTTTTTTTCTAATTTCTTCCAGCTACGTAGAATGGGGAATGTCAGGTTATGCTTAATCATTTCTACACTGTGCACTAAATAAAGTGGATATTCTGAGACCATTATAGAGAGGGAGGTAGTTGTTTTATTTCTATTCATTCACTTAGCTTTTCTAGCAGAATTGAATTAAAGCTCATTTTGAGAGTGGCACGCATCACATCAAAAGCTGTCTCATGTGACAGTTTCAAACTGTATGTGGCTATCTGCCAGGTTTAGCATGAAGCCTGTCTTCTATGTACACACCACAAACCATCTGCTATCTTGGTAAGTTTACCAGATATATTTATATTTTTAAGAAAATGTCTATTGTATCTAACACATAACTATACTAATATATATATATTATCAATGTTTTCTCTTTAGACTGAATAGGGGAGAATGTGGGATTATATACATTTTCCTGTAGAAGTAGGCACAAATTATTTTACATCAAAAAATCTTTTAAGTAACCTGGTAACTCCAGGAAATTCTTTCCTATCTGAAGATGAAGCAGAAACATATATTTTTTATATAGAAATTCATAGATTGAACCTCTTTTTGTGTGAGCATTAACTGTACACATTGCTTTAACTCTTTTTTAAAGCCATCTGAAGAACATATGCAAAGTTGTTTTTACTCTAAAGTGGTAGCAAACCCCTACATATGCCTAGTGCAGTGTTTCTCAACCTTTTTTCGGTCAAGGCACCCTTTGAAATTATGGACAGTCCCGAGGCACCCTTTAAATTTATGGACAGTTTTGAGGCACCCCATTCTAAAATGTGAAAAACTATTGTAATAGTTTTATATAACTCAGCAACATCCACACATCTAGGACACCCAACATTAGAGGTGATTTATTCTTCCAAAGCAAATACATTTTTGCACACTGGTACTGATTAGTATTCCAATGTTTCTCTTCTCCCTAAGTTTTTCTCCATCACTGAGCTAATTTGACCCCAGCACTGATGGAGAGGGGCAGGGGAGGGTCAAACTAGGGTGCTGTGCAGGCAGCTGACATCCTCCCTATCAACTGATGATGTCATTGGTTGTCAGGATGCCAGTGGCTAGAAGGTCTTAATGGTGCACAATGAACACTTGTGGCTTTGTGTAACTAAATAACGGGCTTGTTTCACCCAATGGCTTGTATACAAGTTTTCTGCAAATTATAGACATTTTTCCAAGGCACCCCTGAAGAAACCTCAAGGTACCTTTGTTGAGAAAGGCTGGCCTAGTGAAGTGAATAGCCTCAAGAGATACACAGAGGTTAAACAAATCCTCCTACATAAGTAGTACCTGTTTATCTGAAGCCCTTTCTTCTCTAGATCCTCCTAAGGGCCTTTCACAAGGGCTTTCTGATCAGGTCTGCCTGCCAGATTTTTCTGGTGAACCTGATCAAAAGCTCCATGCAGCTCTATGGACAGGCTGATATAAATGGACTTGTGCCTGTTAACACCCACCTACCTACGAATCCATCCAGTTCTGGAAAACAAAAGAACAAGGACTGCCTCCATTTTTCCTAATAAAAAGGAAGGATCAGAGGTAGCCTGATGTACACAGACACCAGAGTCCATTTACCTCTGGCTGCCTATAGAGCTATCATGGGTCCACCTGGTGTCCGCCAAGCACAAATTGAATAGATATGGATATAAAAAAAACTAACATCTGTCCTATTCAGTTCTGATTCAGCAGTGAATCTGCTCATAGATTGCCTGCAGATTGAAGTGGACTCCACTTCTTGTGAAAGCCCTAAAACACAGATCAAAGGCTATTTCTCAGCTGCAGAAGACAGAGGGCAGGATCTGAAGTCACACACACTGTAGAGCTAGAGCACAGAGCTCAGTGAAACCTTAAACCTGAGTAGAGAGAATAGACACCCCCCTCTACACAGAATCATAGGAAAATATACACAGCTAAGGCTGTTGGTCAGTTGGTGCGTGCTGGATGGGAGGCAGGGCCATCATCCTGTCTGCTGTGGAGTCAGTTTGGACTATTATCAGTGACTGATGTGGATAACAGAGGGAAGAGACAGCATAGAGAAAATATAGTAAGTACTTTTGTTCAAGGCTAGCACACAGTATTGAAGGATATGCTTTGCTCATTTTTCATGTTAGAGGTTTACAACTACTAAACTTTTACTATACTATATAGGTTAATAAATGCGGAATTAGATGAGACCTATTACACACACACACACACACACACTCCTATTTATGATGAATAAGACCATTAGGGTTTTTTTTAGATCAGCCTTGCAGAGTGAAAGTGTTCCTAAACCCACAATAAAATCAGTCTGTATATGCAGTAAAGCATGCTTGTTATACTCACCGTGGAACCTAAGGGGTTAATCCTCTGCATTGTGTAAAAACACTGTTCGAGCCTGACTTCTCTGATCCTCCCCTTCTTCCAGTGTCCCCCTCTTATCTCCTGATAAGACATATCATGTGGAGACACTCTGCACATACTCAGTGTCATGTGTATTGCTAGAGAGGTTTTTTTTTTCTTGAGAGAGTGCATGTGATCAGCACAGGGCCAACCAGCACTGTCCAGACAGAGGTCAGGGGTTCTGCATACTCCTAGAGAAAACTCCTCCTACAGGTTTTAACCAGTGTTCTGCTGAACACTGATGGAAGCCACAAGACTGCTGTAACTGCTGATGAGAAATTGTATTTAGCAGTTTATATTTACTAAAATAATTGCATTTGCATGTTGTGTGTACTGTGGGAGGCCAGATATAGTGAATGCAGGTTCCTGGGTTTAATTGTATTTAACACTTTAATGCAGGTCTTGCCATAAAGGAGTATAATTTGGTGTGGTGGAAGGCTTGTAGGTGGGTGGGTACCTTGTATCGTCAGGAAATACTCGCACACTGTATATACTGTATGCCACTAATGTCTTTACATAACTCCTACACAGTTGGTTTTTAGCAATGTCCTTTCTGGGCATAGACAAAGAAAGTTCCTGCAGTTTGTACCAGCTCCACGTCTCCGCATCGCACACCCGAGTCTGTATAGTGAAGAAAGCCCCTTCCCTAAGCTATCCCTCCTTGCCAGAAAGTCTACCCTGAGCTTATTACTTTCCCTCACAACCAGGTTCCTCTCCTAATTATCCATTTGCCATAATGAATGTTTCAAAATGGCCTTATTTAAACACTTGCCCTCCAGAAGGTATTACACCCTTCATGACCAAGGTATTTTTTTACTATTCAGCACTGCACTACTTTAACTGGCAACTACTCGGTTATGCAACTCTGTACCCAAATAAATTTTATATACTTTTTTCACACAAATAGAGCTTTCTTTTAGTGATATTTGGTCACCATTGGGTTTTTCATTTATTATTATATAAATGAAAAAAGAACATGAATTTTGAAAAACAAGAACAATATTTTCTACTTTCCGTTGTAAAACATATCCAACAAAATCAATTTTTTTCATAAATTATAAATGTATTCTGCTACATGTCTTTTGTAAAAAAAAATACAGTACGTGTATATTAATTGGTTTGTGTGAAAGTTATAGCATCTACAAACTATGGCATATATTTGAAAATTGATCAGTCCTGATGTATCTAATTTCTTGAGGCCCTAAAATGCCAGGACAGTACAAATGGCCCCCAGATTACCCCTTTTTGGAAAGTAGACAGTCTGAGGTATTTAGTAAGAGGCATGGCAAGTTATTTGGAGTTGCAACTGCTTGCCACAATGTTTTGGAAAATTGTCATCATATGACTGGTGTGGTGGTGATCAGAGATACTGCCTGGTGACAGTATGTAAAATAAATATATAAATCTATTTTTATTCAATCTATTAAAAATTGTAAAAATATTTTTTTCTTTTTGTACATTTTTTTACTTACTGCTATCAGAGTATTTCAGTGTCACCATAGTGATACTGTAATACTCTGGGGGGTGATTACTGTTACAGTAATGATCATTGTAACAGCAATGCTTCGAACTGTCATGAATGAGTTTCATTCATAACAGCTGTGCTTAGTATTGTGATCACATTGTACAGGATGCTGTGACTGGGCAACTGTACCATGTGATAGCTGTGGGCCAATCACAGCATCACAATACAACTGTTATGTATGAAACTCATTCATAACAGTTGTGTTGACACTGAGTTCATGTGATCACATAGTGATCACGTGACACCCCAGCAGCTTAATGCTCAAAGCGGCCAGTTATTGCGATCTGTAAACCACTGTGTCTGGTGTCTCTAGGGCACGCCAGTGAGCATGTGCTAAGCGACATACAGGTATATTGTCTAATATTGTCTAGCCTGCCTGTGCCACCCGCCAGCAGTATGTGTACTATTGTCGGGCGGGAAGTGGTTAAATAGTTCCCTCGCTCAAGATGGCCATTGAAGGTCACAAGAGGTTGCAGCATCCAATCAGACAGCTACATCCTCTGAGACACCAATTTTTTCTAACAGTTGCACAGATGGCACAGCGCCACCTATTGGATGGAGGAAAACCTGCACCTGCCTACAGGCCAAAAAAGGTCTCCAAAATTGTTTTGCTTCAATAATTTGAGTCACTGGCCTAGAACAAGTATGCCGTCTACTAAGTCTTCTTTTTTTATGAAGCCAAAAGATTAGTGTACCAGCCAAAAGAGTTCAGAAGGAGTTATTTCTATTATTCTATTCTGTTATATTTTACACTATTATTATCAATTCTGTTCTGTTTTAATCTTTTCTATTCTATTTTATGCTTTTCTATAAATAGGAATCATCATCTCATTTCACTTTTATACCTTACTGTATTTATTGTAATATGTTTCCATTTCGATTTTGAATTATTTTTGTATTCAAATTCAGATAATTTGTTTCATTATCATTTATTTTGGATTTGTCGAAATTTGTTACTATTGTGATTCCGATTTGGATACATACAAATATCCAATAACGAGAATTTTGTTCAAATTTCGATTAATAATTTAATGAATAACACATGTCTAGCATTAATAATAATTTCCCAAATCTATTTTTACTTTAGCTGCTGGTAATTCTCTGCATTTCAGGGTTTAGGTGTGTTGCTGCTCTTTCATTGCCCAATCATCAAGAGTGGGTCATTAGTAAAGCTGTGCCTCTTACCTACAGGAGTAGAGCAAGTTAACTGACCATCTTTAGGCTATTGGCAAGAGTGTCTCAATCACAAGACTAGCTGAACAGATCTACAAATATTTAGGCAGTCAAGCCAGTATACATATATGGATTTCAACTGTATATTTAGTTGTTTGCCTGGAGCACCAGTTTAACTTTGCAGCTTGTCACATTTTAACGAATTCCTGCTAATATTTACTTTCATATTTTTAGTGCACTTTTAACTCACCCAGTTTGTTCTCTTGACATATGCCTGTGTTGTTTTACTTGATCATGCTTATTATTTACTTGTATCCTATGTCAAGGTATTCTTAAAAAGAGACCATAAAAGATGGAGGCAGTTTTCACAGTTAAATTAATTAAAGCAAACATATTCAGTAAGGTAGTGAAAAAAGAAATAAAATGTGTTGTAAGCTATAGCAACTAGACTTCATCTTTTAACTATAGTAACAGCTAACACTAAAAGTTCACCAGTTGCACTGGTTAAGAGCAAATATCTATTATGTTACATGAAAAAGCTAAATGTATTTTTACGAATGTAAAATAAAAGCTATAATGATCCTCTAGTTGCTGTAACCTGTCAGCAATACAATTTGCACCTGATTTGCTGTCCTGCTGAAACAAGGTCAACATCATTTTTATAGGATTTGTATCAGTATATATTGGTTATGTGTGTAAAGTGTAAATATGTTACATATTTTCTGTTTCTAAAAAAGCTCTTTGGTATATATGACCACATGCTTAAAGTGATACTAAACCCATGACCTTGCATTCACTATATCTGATCTCCCACAGCACACAAAACATGGAAACGCAATTATTTTAGTAAATATAAACTGCTAAATACCTTTTCTCATCAGCAGTTAGAGCAGTCTTGTGACTTCTCTCAGTGTCCAGCCGAGTACTGGTTAAAGCTTGTAGGAGGAGTTTTCTTTCTGTTCTAGGAGGATGTAGAGCCCCTGGCCTCTGACTGGACTGTGCTGATTGGCCCTGTGCTGATTGGCCCTGTGCTGATCACATGCACTCTCCTAAGAAAAGAAAAAACCTCTCTAGCAAGACACACCAAACTGAGGATGTGCAGAGTGTCTCCTAGAGCTCTGTACTATCAGCAGATGGATTGGGGACAGTAGAAGAAGGGTTTTTATTTTACATAATGCGGATGATTAATCCCTTAGGTGAAAGGGGTCTGAGGTTCCACAGGTTACAGCAGTCTTGTGACTTCCATCAGTGTTCAACAGAACACTGGTTAAAACTTGTAGGAGGAGTTTTCTCTAGGAGGATGCAGAACCCCTGACCTCTGTCTGGGCAGTACTGATTGGCCCTGTGCTGATCACATGCACTTTCCCAAGAAAAAAAAACATTTCTAGCAATACACGACATTGAGCATGTGCAGAGTGTCTCCACATGATATGACTTATCAGGAGATAAGAGGGGGACACTGAAAGAAGGGGAGGATCAAAGACATCAGGATCAAACAGTGTTTTTACACAATGCAGAGGATTAACCCCTTAGGTTCCACGGTCAGTATAACAAGCATGCTTTACTGCATATACAGACTGATTTTATTGTTGTGGGTTTAGGAACACTTTAACTGTTCTTAACATATCAGTGCATTTACAGTTTCTTTATTTTATTTTTGAATCACCACAGAGGGAGTGTTCAAATTACATCAGATAAAAATGTATTGTATAGACTTTTATCGTAGATCTGGGCTTTTTTCTGCTGTATTTGCAATGTACCATTTCAAACAATGCTTAAAAGTACATTAAAAAAAACTATTGTAGATTGAAGGGTTTATGACTTCTAATGGGACAGGTTGAAGTCAATGAATTTAAATTTCAGTGCATCCAAATTGCTCCACTCCTTGGATCTATGGAAACATTTATAAAAGGTCCATCACAGTGTAGTGCATCTCAATTTCCATAATGCTTGTCTAATGTATAGCACTCAGTGGGCACCAAGCTCCGTTTCATCTTAAAATGTCTTTTTAATTAATTCAATTCATTAATATAGTTGCTTGTAGCTAAAACTCATGAGACTTGGAAGAGATGAAGGGGGATGGAATTAAAAGAAAGAAATAACTTTCATTTCCCACTTGTCAACACATACTATTGAAACCTTTATTTTGTGTTCATTTTTCAAGCTATACCTACAGCTAATATCAAGCAATTCATTCCAGTGTGTGAAGCACATCTATAGGCAGAATCAATGAAATTACGAGTTAGTTTAAGAACCCTTGTTCTTCGTAACCCTATTTGTTGTTGGGATCAAAGCTAGAAACACAACAAATTTCCAACAAGCATTTAAAAAACTACATAAAGAAGAACTGCACATTTAACCTCTTGTGACATTTTCCCAGCCTTTTTGCATGGTCTGTAGTTTTGATATTGGACCAGTGTTTTCAATAGAAATGACAGCTTCCAATTTTAGCTATTTTGGTTAAATGACACCTACAGTATCTCCTTGATTTCATTGTGCGTTTACCTGCCTGAATTTTGACTAGTATGGTTATGAATAGAAGCATTGGCAGTGATCCTTTCTAAGGTTGAAAAGCAATTAAAGTAGGATAAGCTTCAGAACTGCTAAATTGAGTCTTAAAAAATATAAAAAATACATAGTCAGATTTTGATATTTAGACATTGTTTTGAATGAAGGTTAAAAGTGCCCTTATCTTTTAAAAGAGAAGTTTGAGATTCTAAAAAAAAAGGTCTCTGGTTCTCTGCTTTGCCCCTCCAGCGTTCACCAGAGTGCTGGACTGTGGAGGGAGTGGGAATGGCTGGCTCAGGCTCTCAGCGACTCGCCGAGAGGCTCAGTAAGCTGCTAGTCCAGGCATCTCGGTGGATCCCAACATTAAAGTTGGGATTTTTCCAGAGCCTACACCGGGTCTGTGACATCAGCCGCAATTAGCCTGCTGTTGGCTGAAAATGATCACAGGAGTACACTTTGTTCTGCACTCCTGTGATCATTTTCCAACAACGGACCCTACTTCTCCTTTAACAGCTATACAGACTAGGAAAATGTAAATATGTTAAAGCATGTCACTGACAGAACCTTTCTTTTTTTTGCAGGGGGGAAGGGTTAGACCCTTTGCTGTCTGTGTCACCCATCTATTTATACTGGTGACCATTATCACCAAGAAGGGAAACAATGGGAAATGCCAAATTTTTATAGTTGTTTCCCCTGGAACAACAATTCCAGGGACAAGTTTCTAAAGGGGAAAATTCCTTTACTATGAGAGATTTCTTTTAGCTTTTTGTTGCATCCCAATGGTACACAGACATAACATCCCCCCCCCCCCCGTACTCTGCCCAAGATAATCTTTAGGATAATCTTACAGGAGTACATGTATGCTTAGTGTGTCGAAGAACAGGATTTATACCCAGGGACAAGGGATATAGAGAAAATGCAGTACAGATGTCTAACATGCAGTGAAGCTATTTGGAGGAGGCAATATTGCCTCTGCCAATGACTCCGGTACTAGTGTTGAGGGTGGTGTGGCTTGGCATAGGTGACAGAGGGATTTGATAGTGAAGGAGCTTGTGTGCGTAAGAACATTTCTTAGTGATTGGAACTCCAATACTGGGTCCGACTTATAGTACAGTGCATCCTAAGGACCCTGCCTGCATGTCACAGAAGATGAGGGAGGCCAAGGGAGAGAATAGGCATGGGTTATGTTGACCTTTCTAGATTTCAAGTGTAATGTAGAAATCAATATCACTGTAATGAAGTCACTGGTTACCAGGCTGGTGCAAGCTCCTTGGCATTAGCTCATAAATGCTGCACAGCCCTGTGTGAGAAGTGTTATGAACTATAATGAGCAACTCTTGTCTGTAGTGTATAATGTAATGGGATACAGAAGTTGGGCCATGGATTACAAGGAGATAATCATGTCTGTGTGGAAAAGTGTGGCTTTTAAGATGGAATGCTGCCTTAAATGCCATTTGCATTACGTAACAGCTTCAGCTCGTCTCTGAGGGCACTAGCGAAGGTTCTCCCCATGTCCCTGTATGGGCCACTCCTTAACATTTATTCCCACTGTTCAACGCACTGTAGCAGGTAAAATCTCACTCATTTTTTTTTGGTTGGGAGACAAACAAGGCTTTTGGCTATATTATCATTTAAAAAATATTTTTTCACTACGCAAGGGCGGGATATGCAAGGTCCAACCTAGGACTTTCAAATTTTGTTTTGTAAATTTTTTGTATTTCCGAACTTTTTAAATGGTTAAACCACAGTATCACTGAAAATGGATATTTTAGCTTTCTGTGATCATTGGCTCATTATATCTCTCAGGGAATCCAAATGGTAAGATATGCCCACCAGAAATTCTAATTTCTAAAAGTCTTGGCAATGGGATCTTGTTTCTCCAATAGATACTTTATAATGCAATATTGTATAAGGAGCTTCTTTACTTGCCAAAGGCTTTATATTTCTGTCCATCCCGTTCTGAGATTTACACAGCTCTGCCAGTTCACACAGCCCTGTGTAGCAGGGGAATAAACTATATAACACTGACATGTCTCCCACAGTCTGTGCCTGAAGGTGAAAAAAAAGATGCAGACTGATGAGCTAATGTTTCTGTTTTCACTGTAGCATAAGTGATTCTGCTTCTCCCTTTCCCATTCTGAGCTCTGCTGTACAAGAACTAGAAAAGGCCAGGCAAATTCAGGTATTTACACTGCATTTGAAAATACATTTAAAAACATAATGATGGGTATAGGGCTGCATTTATATGTGTCTTAGTTTCTATTTGACTTGCGTTCAGCTTACAAGATAAGCAAATATGCCAAGGATTTATTTTAATGTAAGCAGTACATGCTATATTTTCTGTTAAAAGTGTTTGAGTGCTTCTAAGCAATTCTTGGGGAAAGACGCAACTAAACTGCTGTGTTAGGATGGTATATTTTAACCTGTTATAGATGATTTTGGTCCTCTGAGTGAAATAGGAAAGAATGACAAAACAGCAGTATTCATGTATATGTTTTTTCATTATTAAAGTGTTACTAAACCCATGACCCTGCATTCATTATATCCAGTCTTCCACAGTACACGGAACATGGAAATGCAATTATTTTAGAAAATATAAATTCATACTATATCACTCATCTGCAGTATATAGCAGTCTTCTGAGTTCTATCAGTGTCCAGCTGAGCACTGGTTAATTTTGTAGGAGGAATTTTCATTCTCCTCTGACTGTCTTATGAGGCTGCATAACCCCTGACCCTCTGTCTGGACAGTGCTGATTGGTCCTGTACTGATCACATGCAGCCTCCCAAAAAAAAAAAAACTCTTTAGCAATACACACAGAACAGAGCATGTGCAGACTTGCCACTGCTGCTCTAACTATGGCAGATAGATTGGGGACAGAAAACGAAGGTGAGGATTAGAGAAGACAGTATTAAATTGCCTTTTTACACAATGCAGAGGGTTTACACCTTAGGCTACATTCACACTTTGGCTGAACCTTTTCAGATGTTTTTTTCAAGGATTTTTTTACAGGTGTTTTGGAATGGGTTTTTTTTAGCAGAATTGCAGATATGTTAGGCGTTTTTTCATGTGTTTTTAATTTAGGCATTTTTGATGTGATCATATAAGGTGTGCAGTGATGCTAGAAAAGGGAAGGGGAGCTACTGCTTGAGCTGAAAACACTTGAAAAAATGCTCAAAAACACTCTGTTCAGGCATTTTCCATTGACGTCTATGGGGGCTCAAATCTACCTGAAACGTAGCTCATGTACTTTCTTGAGCAACAGGCGTTTTGCTATAGGCGACAAAACATAAAAATGTGAACAGGGGCCATTGAAATGAATGGGATTTTGTTGTTGAGCTTTTCTGAGCATCAAGCTTCGAGTGTGAAAGGGTCTGAGGTTCCACAGTGAGCTCTGTACCAGGGGCGGACTGACAACTCATGGGGCCCCCGGGCAATAGGGGATCATGGGGCCCCTGTGTCCTTGCCCAAACTCAAAAAGACCTATGAAAAAGGTACCAGGGGCATCTCATGGGGCCCCCTACTGACCCCGGGCCCTCGGGCAGTGCCCGAGTTTCCAAATGGTCAGTCCACCCCTGCTCTGTACTATCAGCAGATGGATTGGGGACAGTAGAAGAAAGGGAGGATCAGAGAAGACAGTATCACACTGTCTTTTTACATAATGTTGAGTATTATCCGCCTTAGGTTCCACAGTGAATATAACAAGCATGCTTTACTGCATATACAGACTGATATTACTGTTGTGGGTTTAGTAACACTTTAAGTGTATAGCATTGGTAGATAGAAGAGATTGTAAAAAACAGATTCTTTTTACCATAATGTAAAGACTTCAAAGTATAGGTTACTTTTTTTTTACATTCTTGATTGTCGCTTTAGGAAGACTTTTATTTATGTCATGTCTTGGTAAGTGCAGCCATATTTTTCCTGAAGAGGGTGAAGTAACATAACCAGTCACAGGGTTTGAGAACTGTTTAAGTGTTTTATTATGTTACAGTGGATACTCCCTTAATTGCCAGTTTTTCTCTATATATCTATAGTTCCACATGACAAGGTTTCACAATCCAGCAACCAATGAAATGTCTGTGTATGTTGGGGTGGGAAGGCTCCAATTTTTTTTCTACTTTCATATCTATCTATCTATCTATCTATCTATCTATCTATCTATCTATCTATCTATTAACTTATGATTTTATTGCTATCACATATGGGACTAATAGTCCCCTATGTGATAACATATGAGTGGCAGGTCCTCTTTGAAGGGGGGAGGGAGTGGGGGCAGTGTGTGCAAGGAGGGGGCAAGAGAGGAGCAGTGTATACAGAGAGGCTCCCTCACTGGCTGTCACTATATGTTGGTGCTTGGTGGTCGATTTTTAAATGCAATTGCCATTTTTTTGTGTTTTTCTTCACTATAGCTCACAGAATTCGCTGTCATGGAGCTGAAGGAAACTTTGTTTCTTTTATCTTGGGATAGAAACTGAAAGGAAACTTTGTTTCTTTTAGCTCGGAAAAAGCAACAACTAATTCTGTGAGCTATCGTGAAGAAAAAAAAATCCGGTAATTAACTGCTCCTCTCCTGCCTTTCTCAAACGCCCCCCCACATCTGCAGTACACACAGTCTCCTGTATCGGCACCTGTATCGGCAGATAGGGCTATTTTCGTCCGTTATCTTTCGGTGGCTGAAATTTCGGGGCATCCCTAGTCTCATCAGCCTTCTGCTTCTTGTAATATAGACATGTTTGGTGTCAAACTGATTGGCATTGTCCCTTACATCAGTGTAACCAGTTTTATGAATGCAACTCCATTACAGTAAGAATTATGGATGATAGAGTTAAGAGCTTCAGTCTCAGTTGATATAAAAGCAGAATTGCAGATGTGTATTATTTCTAGATGACCGATTTACAACAACCATTTACAACTAGGCCGATCTGAGAGTCTTCTGCAGATCCTGTGCTAAGTACGGTGTAATATTTCTGCATTCCTTTCTAGCTGATGTGCTTTGTGTCAATGGGGTTGAAACGCTAAAGGCAAATGGATAAGTTACTTTGTAAGTGAAGTTGCACTTTACAAAGGAGTTTTACAGAGAGTTTAGTGAATGAGGTGAAGCTCCTGTGACTTCCATCAACCAATCACGTGCAAGCAAAAATGCTGTTTGTTTTTATTTTCCTTGAATGTGATTGGGTATTCTTTGCAAAATGAAATTTTGCCACAGTCATTAGGCTTTGTGGAAAATTCCACAGTGTGTCTTAACTTTAGACTGTCTTAGACTGAACTGTTTTCTTTAGTCCAATGTGTTACCTCTCATGATTGCTTAGCATAGACATGGGATGTAAATCTGTTTCTTTTACCGACTCGAGCATTTTGTAGAAATGAGAAGGCACTGTATGCAATACGACTTCTCTATTCTCCCCATAAACTTTTGAGTCATCAAACCTCATTATTGTTACAGTACAGTCTGTTTAATTTCATAGAGGGCAAAGAACGCATCATGAACAGGCCAACATCAAACAAGTGCAATACAAAAGAGTGATCTATGTCTTTATCAAGCCTTTTTAAATGCTTACTATGCTTTTTTAAACATAGCAGTTTCTAATTCAGCAAGTAGTTAAATTTCCTGACTATTTTTTTTTTATTTGCAAGGTCTGTCCCTTATTTGCAATATTGATCAGTTGAAACTGCAGCTCACATTGGAACTCTGCCGAACACAGGCAGGACAGCACAACTCATTTCATCAATGAAAAAAAGGAAAATTCTAAAGGTTCTGACAAAGTAAATAAAAAGATTTGCCAAGAACACCCACTGAATCAATACTTGTATTCTGTGGGGGAGTTGAGCGGGCAAATAGTTTTCCAACAGTGTATGGTGAGTACACAAATAAATATGTAAGTAAATATTGGATAAAACGTGTACAACATTATCCAATATTAAAATGATCCAATATCAAAATGTATTCTAAACAAGACTATTAGGCTCCATATACACTGCAGCTGATAAACTCACGTTTAGGAGCTTTTCTGCATTTTTTTCAGCAGTCTTAACTCTCCCTAATGTTTTCCTATGTGTCCATGTACACTATGTCGTTTACAGGCAGTTGAGTTTACAGTCGTTTTTTTTAAATGCAACAAACTTGCATTCAGGAGTAGATTTTATCAGCGTTTCAAATGCCAAACACTTGTAAACGCGTGTAAATGCGGCTAACCGTGATTATAAGCATTTGCATTTGGAAAAATCTTTTAACTTCCATTTCCAGATGCTGTCCAGAGCCTTTTTTCATCATGAGAAATGCATGCAAAGCATTTTCCCGGTACTCAAATGGACCTGGTACACCATACTTTGAGGTTTCCCATGAAAGAAAATATGTTAGACACTGCTGCAATATATTCTGCACATAAATGAGCTGGAACACATCCAAACACCACCAAAAAAGACAGCTAATCTCAACAAATACTGCTCTCTCTGCTTCTGCTCTCTCTATTTCTCTCAAAAAATAGTTAATATTTTCTGGGCATTTTGGAAGGTCTCCTGAGGTTATCTTTAAAAAATGCTTCTAAATGCAAACGCTCATAAACATGTATAAACGCGCATAACCGGGGTATGCAAACATGGCTAAATAGATGTTTTTTAACTTCCGTTTTCCAGCAGTCAGTTTTCATTGTTCAGAAGCGTTTTCCAAACATCCCGTGTACATGGAGCCTTATAGGCAACCTATATACTGTATACTGACTGCATCAGTGTATAGGTCCATGGTTTCTTCGAAACTTCTAAATAATATGAAAGGCCTGATGATGGCAATAAAATACTACTGCTATGAGTTTTGTAAATTTAGAAAATATAAAGAAGAATCATTTTGATTCTCCAGATTACTTTTATGCCTATCCTAAATAAATAAAGGATACAAAACATTTAAGGCAATTGAACCCTAATGCATACCAGGTGAAAGAGCTCAAAATGATGACAGGTGCTAAGTGCATTAACCTATGCCAGCCAATGAAAGCTCATTCAGTCTTGTTGAGAGATAACCACTGATGGTTACTCTAGGTTATTGCATTTTGTAGATCACATTGTACTTTGCACTTATTGAGTAAGCCCATTAGTCTGGGCTCATGGCTTGGTGATTATTCTTAGTATACTAAAATACAGTACTCTGATAGTATTTTCATTTATGTGTTGCAAACAAAAAAATACTTAAAAATGATTAAGTGGTAAACAGGAATACTCAGCACCTTGGGATTTTATAAAAATTGCGTTGAGTTTACAACTATTGTTATACAATAATGACTCAGTAATGACCATCATTATTCAGTGCTTAATTTAATTAGTGAATATGCTTAGTATAAGTAGTAGATTTTCTGAGCAATCACAAACTGACTACCTAGCAAAGATTCTACTTTTTGTAGGTGCAAACATCTGCTTTGTGCATAGATGCCAGCACTTACAAAATGTTCTATAAACTCAACTTCAGTGAACTCTGCTGTGTTACAAAATTTTATGCATTAGGTCTACTTAGCAACAGTCAAATGAGCAATATAAGGTGTAAAGTGGTTGTAAACCTCTGAAATAAGAAATGAACAAAGCATATCCTCACATAGTGTGTACTTGCCTCAGTTCACAGCATTTAGTGTGGATCTAGTCTTCGCTCTCCTTCCTCTGCTATCTGCAATCCTTGGAGATAGTCATGCCCCCTTTAGCGCACAGTAGGTGGTTAACAGCTTCAGATGTGCATTTTTCCCAGTGAGATTATGTAGGGAAGAGGGTGTCCATTCTTTTCACTCAGGTATCTTATTACACTCAGCTGTGTGCAGTGTGTGACATCAGATCCCTGCTCCCTGACTCCTGGAAGTAGAGAAATACTATCTAAGCTGTGGAATTTGCAAAAGAGAGAAGGCTGCGGATAAACATGCACAGCTTATGTAGGAGGATTTAATACATCACTGTGCACCACCTGAGGCTAGTCTCATTGGGGTTATGAAAGGCTTTATTATCACTTTAACAAACCCAACATGTCTAAAGCATGCCATAGATGATGCTATTTTCTGTGGTTTCATGAAAGAAAATTGCTCAATTTCCCCATCAACACAGTGTTGATGAGGGAATCCCTCTTGCAGAGCTATTGTGTTCTCCTGGTGGGGAAGCACGGGGGATGAGAGTGGGAGCAGGGGAAACACAGTGATTATTGCTAGCGTTTATAGCCACTGGTAATAATCGCATGAAAAATCTGACAAGTTGTACAATAATCAACTTTGGTACAATCAGCCTGCCCATAGATGGAATCTTGCTGACCCTTGCTGAACTGGCCGAGATTCAAACCATCTATGGTTGGCTTAGGAAGCAATATGGGTGTGATACAATCATCATCAGTGTCAGAAAATCAAATCTGGAATTTCAGAAGAGTGAAGGTACCTCACACTAATCCTTCCTTTAACCCTAATCTTCTTTTTAAACCCATCCATCCCTGTATTATTCCCCAAAAATTCAAAATATAGACTTCAGGGATGTGTTTGGTAGAAATTAGCAAGCATCAGGACAGCATGTGAGCACATAAATAGGCTTGAAATAGAAAGAGGTGAGGCAGAATGTATCTTGAAATAAAAATGGCAATGTATTATCTGAGAAACAATAGCTACAAATGTTGTTCAGTTGCCTGACAGTATGTAAACAGCTTGGATCACAGTATATGTGGGTGAAATGAAGCAGGTTTCACCTTGAAATAAACATATCTTCCATATATCTTCCAGTGGTTGGACAGTGCAGCAGGCATCATCTGCCAATTGGAGCTACAAGGAAAAGCTACATTTTAACCACCCCAAGGTCTGGCAATCAGCCCCAGTTTTCACAAGCAATTTGCACTGCAACTATACCCATGTAATCTAGAGAAAATTTCTTGATGTCAGTTTCCCCCAGAGTTGCAGATTTCCAGCTGCAATATGTTTAAATTTACTTATTGTATTTTTAAAAACATTTTTCTGCATGTTGTGGTATTGACACGATGGTTGGGCTGCACTCAGCACTGGCCAGGCACATCTGTAATTCCCCTGCTTTGCCATAATCTTTCTCCTCCCAGGCACTCAATTTTGTTTTACTATATGTTTATTTAATTGTAGTCAGGCGTTACTGGCATAGCTGCAGGGGGAAAACCGATGACCATAGACTGCCTGCCCTCCCACAATGCAGGGGGAAGTACCATTAATCAAATCAGGACCATCTTACCCAAAAACAAAAAAAAAGAAAATGCAAGGCAGGCATAAAGAGGAAAGGTAGAGGGGCTATGTTTGAAGGTAGTAGATAGCAAGTGTCGCTGATGTGTCCTTTTAACTTTCTTCTACCACCTTCGGCTCCTTCACCTCCACCTCCTATTCTATTTACTTTAGTCCCTTCATACCTCTTTGGTTATTTTACTATATGTTTCTATGTGCAATTAAGGATGTGGTACCATATACAATAATTTACCCTCTTAAAAATATACAGCCCCAGGCAAATAGTATGGAATCAACACTCTTGGAAAATGTTCATTCAAAAACAGTTGCAATTGACTACAATTGTCTTTCTTTTTTTATTTTTTTTTAAGTGTTTCTTAAAACCAGAAGGTTGGAATGTTAAATGAAAATAGTTTTTAGGCAGGTCTGTGATTGTTTTTTTGTGCTACATAATTAAACAATTGAATGAACATTTTCCAAGAATAATGATTCCATACTTTTAGCCAGGGGTTGTATACCTTATAAATTCATTTATCCCTATACATTACTTTACACTATGAAGAGGTTCTGGGGAGTTGTTTTTTTCACACCACCAAAATCACTCTGGAGACAGTTAAGTGGATGACAATGTGCTTCTTTTTACTCCTCCCAGGCATAGAGCAGCCATTAGCCTGCAAATTCTGCCAATGAGCCCTGCTGCTGTCCTCTGGCCCAGACCACAGAGCTATTCAGTATTTTAAATGGGCTGTTTACTGTATCTGCTTCTGACGCAGGAGAAAAAGAATGACCTCAAATAACCCCCATGCCCAGCATCTTAAAGCCAGATTTGCCAAACACCAATCTGCAAGTCTGGGACCTGTGCTTCACCATAGTGTCAGGTACTTAGCCTCCTTTGTTCTGTCTAAGAGGCCATCCCTGTAGTTCACCAGCTTGTGGAATGGCATGAAGTGGCAGGTGTACATGACAGGGAGGAGAAGGGTTGGAGTGCTGGCAGGGAGGAGGATGGTCAGGGAGTTGGCAATGAGGAAGAATACTGATGTGCAGCCAGCAACAGTTAGGAAATATATCATGCTGGATGGTGCCAACAGGGTCACTCACAGCTTGAATTTTGGCTAAGTGTCAGAATTTTCAAGCCATGTATGAACCAACTTAACCCTTCCCGTAACCCAAATCCTCACACCTTCAAATTTTCTCTGTAACCCTACGTCTACTGCTAACCCTCCAACTAAACCACCCCTGTAATCCTAACTCTTCCACCAACCCCCAACACTAACCCTCCCTATAACCGCAACCCTCACACTAACCCTACCTGTAACCATATTTATACCACTAATCCCCCACACAAACCCTCCCTGCAACCCTTTTACTAATCCTCAGTAAGTTCTAAACTTACTACTGACCCCTGCATTTGCCATTCCTGCAACCCTTGTCATCATGCTTATCCTCTATATAAACCTAATCATCACACCAATCCTCATTGTAACCCCAATCCTCAATAAAACTCTCCCTGTAACCCTTACCCTAAAGCCAGCCATAGATGGTGGGATTTTCTACAATCACGGGTCAGTATTGATGGGGGAATCCCTCCCACAGACCCATTGTGTTCTCCCAGCAGGGGCAGGGGGAGCCGTCCCTGCCGGGAGAACACGGTGATAGCCGCTAGCTACAGTATAATTGCATGTGAAATCTGAAAGGCTAGGTGTACCCAAGTTACATAGGTACATAGTTTGTCTGGCTGAAAAAAGACAAAAGTCCATCCAGTTCAACCATAGAAAAAAAAAAGTTATAATCCTATACCCACAGTTGATCCAGAGGAAGGCACAAAAACCCAGCAAAGCATGATCCAATTTGCTCCTGCTGGGAAAAAAATTCCTTCCTGATCCACCAAGAGGCAATTCCCTGGATCAACTTTACCTATAATGTTAGTATCCAGTTATATTCTGTGTAAACAATCCAGGCCTATTTTGAAGCAATCCACTGAGCTACCCAGAACCAACTCTTGAGGGAGTCTATTCCACATTTTCACAGCTCTCACTGTGAAGAAAACTTTCCGTGTTTGGAGATTAAATTTCTTTTCCTCCAGATGTAAAGAGTGCCCCCTTGTCCTCTGTGATGACCTCAGGGTGAATAGCTCTACACCAAGTTCACTATATGAACCACTGATGTATTTATACATGTGGATCATATCCCCCCTTAATCTCCTCTTCTCAAGAGAGAATAAATTCAGCTCCTCTAATCTTTGCTCATAGCAGATCTCCTCCTTGCCTTGTATCAGTTTAGTTGCCCTTCTCTGTACTTTCTCCAGTTCCCCAATGTTCTTTTTGTGAATTGGTACCCAGAACTGAACTGCATATTCCAGATGAGGTCTTACTAATGATTTGTACAGGGGTAATATGATATTTCCTCTCTGGAGTCTATACCTCTTTTAATTTTGCTAGCTTTAGAAACCGCAGCTTGGCATTGCATGCCATTATTAAGCTTGTGATCTACCAGAACTCCCAGATCCTTCTCCACCATTGATTCCCCAGTGGTGGATTTAGCCTTCCCATACATGATTCGAATCTCAGATGGTCACTGCTGAACCGGCTGAGATTCAAATTGTGTATGGCCGGCTTAACACACCCTGTAACTCCTAACCTTTACCATAACCTTCCCTGTAAGCCCAGCCCAAACACTGACCCTCCCTCTTATATTTACACTTCTATTAACCCTCAAATTAATCCATCCAGTAACCCTATCACTCACATGAACCCTCCCTAACCTTCACAGTAACCCTCCCTGTACTCCCTTATACTTCTACTAACCCCCACACTAACTGAAGCCTTGCTTGCATACTCAACACCCCTGTTCTGAGATCCTCTGCACTGAAGCCTTCGTTCAATGAATGATGCTGGCACTGAAATCTACTGACTTCACATCGGTGGGGAAAAGGAAGGCAACAAAAATTGATTGCCTTTATTACCCTTTCACACTTTTTATTGAGTAGTTTATGGAGTAGGTGGCACAATATTTTTCCAGAGATGGGCTTTAAATTTAAACTACAGCACTGTAGCTATTTCTATGGCTTTAGAAAAAGGAATCTTTTTGTCTTGTTGTTGGCAAAGGTTTACTTAAAAAAGGTCTCTTAGTCTAAAATGGTAAAGGGTTGTCTTTCTGCTCCCTGAGATCATCATTTTGTTAGGCATTCCTCATTCCTGTTGCGTACCACAACAAACAAAATAGGGCTGCACAAAAATATCTTTTTTGGGTTTTGTCTCACAGCTACTTAAGGTACTGAACATTTAGTACTTGTGGCTGTAAAAAAAATCAATCAAAAGTGTTGTGGTACATGAAATAGAAATGTTATGCATGTAAGACAGCATTGATAAGAGTATTGTACATGTGTGAGTTCCATGGATCATTACCCATGTATGATTTAAGAACTAATATAACTGCATCAAGAGTCTTACTATAGGCAAGTGTGCTTGTTAATACAATATAAATGCTGTAGGAATAACCCAACATCCATATATTAGGCTACATTTGCCATTAAAACAAAACAAGTTGATGCTTTAACACAAATGCAGCCTTTGCATTTATACGATGATGACTTATGTACAAACATAAATATGAATACATAAGGCTTAAGAAGACATGAAAGAAAACATAAACCTGCTGCATGTATAAAGTGCCTGTACAAGCATCAGCCCCTACTTCCTCCTGCTATAACCATTTGCTGGATTGCTCAAACAGGCCAATGGGAATTAGTGTAGGCAAGCTCTAACACTACCCAGAACTTTCAGAGCCTTCCCTTAAGCTCTACCTCCACTCATTCCTATTGGCAAGCCACTAGGTTGGGCTGCCATACTGGCCGATGGAAATGTGCAAAGGGCAGGAAGGAATTGACAAGATTTAACACCATCAAGAAGTGCTTGATAGTGCCAGTCCAGAAATTGGCAGTAAAATCAAGGTATTACAGTCTGGCCTAAGTTCCTGCACTGTATATCTGTACCAGTTTTATTTTTATTTCATTGCAGCTTTTCTTTATTAAGAAACATTAAACATGGAAATATGTTGAGAGAATTCAGCCATTCACTTAAATAATAATACTTCTATGTAATTATTTATTTACTAGTCTGTACTTAGTTTACATGTATTTAATACTATATAATTAGTATTCAAGCTTTCTTTTGTACATTTGCATACCAATACTTTCTATTAGGGATTCCATGTACCTCACAGGAAATGAAGGGAACCTCCTTGGGGGGGGGCAAATAGCAATGAAAATTGGACAATGACTCCAACCCCTTGTCTACCAAACAAGAAATAATCTGTTTGCTTGCTGTATTACTTGTGGGATATTCCTCTTTTGCAGCTCGCTCATAAACAACTGCAGAATGAGGTTCTCTGTTCACAGTACTGAGTGGACGGAAGTATTGCCATGCATGTACCATGGATCTCATAGAGACCCTTGCCATTTATTCTGTTGCTATGTAAAATGCTATAAATTGTCCCATCTGGTTAGGAATGGTGCCATGTCACAAAAAAAATACCACAACAACAAATAAAACCTTAAATGTTTAATATAACTCTCTAAAAACACCATTCATATTAAAAACATAGTGTAAATAGGTCCCTAGGCCATATATATAAACCGCAATGAAACACATGAACATTGATAATGCATGTGACAGCCCCAACGTGTTTCAATTGTTGACACAAATCTTCATCAGGGCATATATAACAGCGGTTACATCTACAATATAAACATATATGTCATACATAAAATCTACACATAATTTTGGAAAGGGGTCTTCAGAGGCATTACCCATGTTCATGTGTCATTGTGGTTTATATATATCGCCTATGGACCTATTTATGCTATGTTTTTAATATGCACAGTGTTTTTAAAGAGTTATAATAAACATATAAAGCTTTATTTTTTGTTGTGATATTTTTGGTGCCTTTAAAATCCTGATATTTGCAATTCTTTTGTTGCTCTGTAAAAGTTCTCCAGCAGTTGGAAGTTCGAATAAAATCCATAATTGCAGATCTTCATCTTCAAAATGTGAAATTAGAAGAAAGGGGAACTCTTCTGCATTAATATGAAAAGGCAAACAACCTGGAAGTCTACTTTGTAAAAACTACATTATACAAACATGGTCCGTTTTTAAGCACTGCACAAATTGTTCACACTATATAAATCCTGTGTTAGAATAATAATAATAATATGGTAAAAGAACTATATGCACAGTGATATATATAACTGTCTTAAGAACCAAAAATAAACAATTCTGTTTTCACATAATTCTGTTAACCTTTTTTTTTTTTAACTCCAGACACCTCTGCCAAACATCACAGCCAGGTTCTGACCTAACATTTTCTGCTGAAACCAAAGCAATACAGCTCAATAAAGGACTTTTCCAGCTGATGCTTAGATTGAGGAGCATCAAAACACTAATGAGGTTATCCCTGTGTTCTCCTTTCCTATCAGTCAGCCTAGGCTGTATTAACTGTTGGTTGGCTTATTGTAATGTCTCTTCTTTTCACTCTGGATTCTACAAGAGATTATGATAAATATTGACATATTTTTTAAAAATAAATGTAATGCTTTTTATTAATGGATATATTTTATATTTGTGTACAATTTATTTTTAAAGCAGTTCAGCGAATTGTAAATGATAGTCACACCGGAGTGTAACTATTTGTTTTAGTAGTGGTGAATTACTCCTTACTCCATACTAAATTTTTCAGGGCAACAAACAGTGAAGATTGCTTTCAGGAATCCAGTGGAAGAGGTTTCTGCCATGCTGTCCAAACTCTTTCCAATGACGCTGGTGCTTCATATAACAAGCTACTGTGTGCAGAGTACATTGTTACATTTCTGATGCAGAAATTTTTCGAAGGAGAAAATGCTGTTATTGCAACACTGGAATATATTAAAAGAAAAAAAAAGAGAAAAAACTTTAACAATCACAGATAAATAGATCCTGGTGCAGGCGTCTGCTTTACAAGCCTAAAAAAAACAGCCTTTGGAAATCAGTAATATTGTCCTTGAATGAGGATATGCTGAGAATATTGACAGCAAAACTACCAATTTAATTATAATACATTAAAATACATTTTTTCGTTTTTGCCCAGCTAAAGCCGAGCCCAAAAACTGGAGAGTCGGATGTAAAATATTTGTAATATTTAGGAAAGCCAGAGTTTTACATAAAAGTAAACAGCAGAGCCTAAAGGCACAATTTTCAGCAACACAATAAAATGTGCAGTGAATTTATGGCGGCCATCCATTAGCTCTTACCAAGCCGGCATCACCCCATATCTGCAGTCCATCATTATAATAGAGGGTTAATGCACCAAATTTACATAAAAAAGTCATATTGTCTGCATGAATTATTTACGCTCTCAGCTGTTTTTACAGCTTGGATTCGGGGAGGGATTCTGCCAGTAAATTACTCTGTAGAGACCCGACGGTATCTGCAAACAGAGCTTAGAATAGAAGTAAAACGTGCAAGGCGCGAGCTTGTGGCTGTGACACAATGACACCAAGCAGAGTTGTCTTTGTTATGCAGAGATTAGACAGCAGAAGGATGGACAAGTGGACCCTGGAATGTCTCATGGATAACCATTTTTAAATCAGGAGTCAGTAAACAATCAGAATAAAAGGTCCCAGAGAAATGCAATTGATTAAGCAATATGCAAACCACAGTTACCCTCAGCAACCAATCAGCTATGTTTTACATTGTTCTTTTTTATTTCAAACTGGTTAAAGGTGCAATGTGAATGGTTACTATAGGTTATTGCAATTTTTAAAAACTACTATTTGCACATCTTTATTAGGAAGAAAAATAAACCTATCCTGGCATCCACCTGCACACACATTAACAGTAGCACATTATGGTAATAGTCAAATATACTAAGGTCCAGACTGGTAATGGTCTGGCAAAGGTTGCATTTTAATTTTTACACAGGCTCATAAAATGAATAGACAGAGGTTCCAGAAGGTGCCATTTCTTGAAAAAGGAAGACAAAGATTGGCTACACACACACGCACGCACGCACGCACGCACACACACACACACACACACACACACACACACACACACGTGGCCTTTTTGGCTGGGAGTGTATTTCACTTGGGTCATGTGGTTTCTCTTAAGTCATGTAGGTTAAGTGATTTCCTTCAGTTCAAGATGACTTCCAATAGGCTGGATGCTATTTCTGTGTCTCGTCTTTTATACCCTGCTGATTAAATCTTTGATATTTGTAAATCTTCATACTAATTCCTTTAAATTATTCTGTGATTTATAAAATACTGACATAGGAATGGCACATGTGCTACAAAAAAAATGAAAGAAATGCTGTACATTATGTTTTATGTTGGAACCAAACTCAAAAGTAAATATGTGCTATGTTGTAGGGAACATTTGAAATTTTTTTTGCCTAAGCAGTGCCCTGAAAATGTTACCCTTTGTCTTGAATTTCTCCTGAAAAGTGTACTTGGTGAAGCGCTACTCCCAGAGGAGTTGCTAGATTGTTTGTTCCTCCTGCCCTGTACCAGCGATGATCCACCATGTACCCTGGACCTGAGTGACCACTGACACACCTGGAAACAAATACAAATGCAATGTCAAATTGTTTACAGTGCAACCAATGGTGAAAAGATGGTCCCCTGCAAGCAAAAGGCCCTGACTACTACACTGACCAGTGGGATATCTATAGCCTAGTCCTGCTTGTATTGAGGCCCTTAGTCTCTAAGGGAGCGATCATCCTTCCGTTCTGGGGTTATTTGTAATCCCAATGGAAAAGGTTGCTCCCAAAAAGAAAAGGTCCAAGACACTCGAGGAAAGAAGGCAACACAGAATGTAGCTGGCAAAGAGGCCTTTCACCAGGAAAATTGGTCCCTGGGTCTCTGGCAGTCCGAAGTGGCCAGCAAAAGGGTTCAGCCCACTTGAGCCAGCTTTCTGCAGCAGCACCAGATGGTCCTCTCTAGATGGTCCTCTCGATGGAAAGCCAATAACCGCTGCTAACTCTCACTGGTTCTCAGCCACAGTCTCTCACTGGAACAGGACACTGGACAGATGGAACACTCTGGAAAAATTGGAACAGCAGCTTAGAACATGCAACAAGTAGTCCTCTCACAGCAGACAGTCGCTTCTTCAGCAGCAAGGGTCTCTCAAACTCATTCCTCCAGCACTGGAATCATCAGCAAAGCCCCTGAGCCCTGTACACAGGCTCCAAGCACATACACAAGTGCAGAACAGTCCACCATTCTGGGAAGCACAAGGGGACACTAATTCCCTGGTCTCTCCCACATTTTCAGTTTTCAAAATAGAGCTCCCCACTAGCATTTTCTCTGATATACTGTGAAATGTTTCCTAAGGTATAGCACATTGCAGCTCTGTGTGAGAGCTCCTCTGTGACATCACCAGGATTTGACCCAATGCTTTCATCTATCCAGACTTTTTCATAGGAGCTCAAATTTGGCTTCTGCTGTGTATGCTGTACATGTGGTGCTTAATTGCACATAGTTCATGTCAGTGAATTTTGTTTTATTTATTTTTTATCAGTAAATTATTTTATACTATTATGATTCCTGCAATTTTTGATTTTTACTTATATTCGGAGAGGGAGAGTGAAATTAAGAGGTGCAGTAGATTCTCTAGACGCAGCACTGCTTCAGTGATGAGGGGTAATAAATTCTAAGATCTGGAATCTGGATCAAATTCCACTGGATAATTATTGCTATAGATGCCCTGGATAATGCTATTTACCTATCCTGAAATAAAAAGAAAAAGTTAGCTGGCATGTGAAATTTCAGTTTTAGGTGGAGGTCTGAATTCACTCAATTTGAGTAAGGTGAGTTTATTATTGAAGATTCATTGAATATAAGAAAGATTGTTTTGATCTGGATAGTTTTTGGCTGACTCTATATACTGACTTTATTTTGTGATAAAAAAGAACTTCTAGATTTATATACAGTATATATATCTTTCTTAATATTATTTCTGTTTGTTGAAGTGGTCGTAAACTTCTGACATGAAACATGAACGGAGTAGTAGTAACTTTAATAGTTTCTACTAACATTGAACCAAAGCACCAAGTGTAATTTCTCTCTCCTGTCTCTTCTCTCTGCTATATGCTTGAGTATCTAATAATAGTCCAAGCCAACTCCACAGCATCCCGGTTGATGCACCCCTGCCCCCCATTCCCAGCTGTGTATATTTCCCTATAATTTTGTGGGGTGTGTTTAGAGGGGGGTGTGTCTATTCCCACCACTAAGGTTTCAGGTTTCACTGAGCATTGTGCTCTAGCTGTGTAGTTTGTGTAATGTCAGACCCTCACCTTCTGCCTTCTACTGCTGGTAAATAGACTTTGATCTGTGTATTTAGGAGGCTCAGGAGAAGAGATAGCTGCAGATAAACAGGTACAGTTTATGAAGGAGGATTTGTTTAATCTATGTATCTCCTGAGGATAGTCAATTCACTGGATATATGTAAGGGTTTACAACCACTTTAAGGTTTGTGCTTGTATTTGTTAATAATATTTAGTAAATTAGAAAATGCACTTTATATCACTGATGGTGGCGGAGTGTGTTGATTATTTATATGTTACCTTTTTATTTTACAAAAAAAATCAGTAAATTGATTTTTATAATCTTTTCTGTTTTGTCAACTAAATAATCTGTCTTAATACTTAGGGGGCTCAACTTTTTCAGCTCCATCAAAAACAACAACGCAAAGGTTTGTTCACAGTACTGGGATTACTAAAGTTTAGCCATGCATATACTACAGTTCTCATGGAGACCCTTTGCATTTATTCACTGGTACTGCAGTTGGATCTACAAGTGGAATTATTTATAAACCACAAAGGCATTTTGTTTGATTTTAATATTGTTTGGTCACAAAATTAACAAATCAAAACCAACCATTAACAAAACAAAGAAATAAATCTAAAACTGGCTTGCAGTCTAGTTGGAGGTATGTTCTCCCAAAGTTGTCCTGTTACCAAGGGTCACTTGTATACAATTACAGTATATACTTATAAAATAAATAATGTACTTACATTTATTGTGGCTCATTTCAGTGTTGAAATGTCACTGGTTCACTGCTCCCTGGCCACTGCATGTAGGCGACATGTTGGATGGCTGGAATACCTGTTATCCCTTCAGCGTGCTGTGGTTTCTATTGCCAGCTTGTATGCCCTATAATGACATTGTCAGGGCTCCAGGTATGACCAGAGGTATGTGAACTGACGCAGGGAAACGCAGGCTTCAGATATGTTATAAACAATATAATTTATTAATACTAACAATACAAAACGCAGTGCAATACTAAAACATAAACACAGTACAAACGAACCAAACCAAACCACCCGCAGATAACAATACATACAATGCAAGCGTAGTCAGGCAGGCCGGGTCAATAACAATCGGGCAGGTAGGAACAGGAGGAGCAGGCAGAGAGAAGTCAGGTCACGAGCCGGGTACAGCAACTAACGGGCAGGTAGGTACAGGGGGTCAGGCAGAGAATGGTCGGGGTCAGAAGCCAGGGATCAAACAGGAGAAGACAGCAGAGGTCAGGATCAGGCAGGGTAGGCAACGAGTAAGTCAGGCAGGAACAGGAACAGGAACAGGAATGCAGGTAACAAGATACAGGGGCCCATGGAAAAACACACACCAAGGCCCAGACTGCAGGTCTGGCCATCCCTTAAATACACCTCCATAATCAGCTTCAGGTGTTTGGCTGACTGCAGGGTTGAGTCTCTGATTGCTGAGAGCACCCGCTGGCCAGCTTTGGTACTGCAGCCCACAAGGCAGGTGAGTCCCACCATTATTGGCAAGTCCATTCCTGACAGACATAGTCAGTGGAGGGATCAACAGTGAGCAGAGGGAGAGCATGTATTTCACACAGCCAGAAATGTGGAATACCTGCAGTGGTTAAGAATAGTGAAAAGGCAGTATTTCAGCAAACAGCTGGAAAAGTAAGTATATTTCCTTTTTCTTTAACAGGTTGATTGGGTACAAGTGGCCCTGTACCAGGGACGGACTGGCCATTTGGAAACTTGGGCACTGCCCGAGGGCCCGGAGTCAGTAGGGGGCGCCATGAGATGCCCCTGGTACCTTTTTCATAGGCTTTTTGCGTTTGGGCAAGGACACAGGGGCCCCATGATCCCCTATTGCCTGGGGGCCCCATGAGTTGTCAGTCCGCCCCTGCCCTGTACTGATACAGCTCATTAAAGTTGTGATTCATACTTGCAAGGTAAAGCACCTTTGCATTTTGGGAACCATGAAGATATTCACAGGACATGATCCTCCTGGTTCTCTTTGAGCCTAGGTTCACACTACTACAGGCCATGCGGCCAGCGCTTGCATGGGCACAGAAATGGGTTGCTGTGCCTGCGTTTGTCGCAGGAAAAAGATGAATGCACCTTTTTAAAAATGCAGTCACAGGGAAACCTCATGTACTTTTTGATCATGCAATTTCCTTGTGGTTCTTGCACCTGCAAATGCAAAGCGGGCTGAGATGCATGGGGGTGCCTTCAGAATTAATGGTGGCCCTGCGCATCTCGCAAGCATGGTTTGATCGCGAGAGGTTGCGGGTGCGGGAACAGGTGGTATTTCTGCACCCGCAACCAGCCCTCAGACTGCGGACAAGTGTGAACCTAGCCTAGAATGTTGTAATGCATGGCTATGCTAGTGGAACAGTCATATTTTTTTCAGACAGTACTTTTAAAATACTTTATATGAAGCTTGCAAACATTCAGTATGAATGTACCAGGATACTATCTGATTTCATACATCTGTCTTCATTCCTAATTTTTTTGTATGTCATACTGAAATATTTATGGTGAAAAGATTCTCAAGTACAAGACTAAACTGTCCCTTCAACAAAATATCATTTCACTTTTATAGACAAAGCAACCCTCTCTAAGTTACTGCAGAACCACATTGCTCCAACAGTACTTGAGTTGCAGAAAAACACAAACATGGAACACTCGCTTTCTATCATTCTGTGCATGTCACCTCAGGCAGCTCAGAGTAATATAAATATACAGGGTTGGGCTAGATGTTCAAGTTGAACCAATGTTCAGCGAACACACAAATGGTAACGGTGTTCTGTGGGATGTTCGCCCGCTGCGGCCCACAATGCACTGCGCCCTGACAGAGCATTGTGATTGGCCAAAGCAATGCACCTGACCACAGGTCAGGTGCAATGGTTTGGCCAGTCACAGTGCATGATGACATCACAAGGAGGCAAGGGTTACCTTGCCCCCTTGTGACATCATCATGGTATTTAAGAACTGTCAGGCCAGCACAGCTTTCAGATGGCAGGAGCCAGGGTCGAGAGCGGAACTTTTTTTTTTCTTTTTTCGGGTTGGCGGTGGGCATTGTAGATCTACGTTTGGGGGGACATTTTTTTCTTTTTAATAAAGGACTTGTCAAAGACTGTCTACTGTAATTTTTACACAACATTTTTTTTGTGTGAATGAGTAGTGGTACAATGTACCCTCATTCACATATGGGGGGATGGGATCTGGGGGCCCCCTTGTGAAAGAGGCTTCCAGATTCTGATAAGCCCCCTGCCCGCAGACCCCCACAACCACTGGCCACGGTTGTGGGGAAGAGGCCCTTGTCCCCATCAACATGGGGACAAGGTGCTTTGGGGGGGAGCCCCCCTGCCCCGAAGCACCCCCTATGTTGAGGGCATATGGCCTGGTATTGTTCAGGAGGGGTGCACTCGCTCGTCCCCCCCCTTTCCTGATCTGCTGAGCTGCATGCTCTGATAAGGGTCTGGTATGGATTTTTGGGGGATCCCCATGCCATTAAAAAAAAAATGCAATTGTTGGCCAATGCCGGCAATTCTTTTTCACTTCAGCTATCAGCAGGCAACCCTACTGACAGCTGAAACAGTAAAGAATGTTTTCTTTACTAAAATACTGACATAATATAATAACTCATGCAGTATTTTAGTAGCTTTGCGGTATCTTACGGCATACTCAGATGCAACAAGATACCGCTTAGTGAATTGTCCCTGTTCGAAGTTTGTGGTCGAACTCTCGTTAGGTTTGAATGTTTGAACGGGGGTGTTCAGCCCATCCCTATAAATATACTGTAGATGAAAGTTGGTATCCCTTGCTTCCACAGAGACGTGAATCTACTTTTCAGCCAATAGATGGATCCCAACACATCACCAGCATATAATCTGCAGAACAAGAGCTAAAAATAAATTCTAAAGATGCAGGGATGCTGAAATTCACATAAATCCCTTTCTTCATCTACCAAGAGAGAAACTAACACTCATAAGCAGACAGCTAATAATTCTGGTTGTCAGGTTTACCGGCAGACTTAGATAGATCTCAGCAGACACCAAAAAAATGTACTGCAATATATTTGCGCATATTTACAGCATGGTTATGCAAACTTATATTGCTTTTTTGGCTGAATCTGGAGTTTGAAAGCTATACTCTGAACCTTTAGACTTTTTGATGCTCATATAGATAATAGAACAGGCACTTGTCTTAAAACGTATGTCAGAGCAAAAAAACAACAACAAAGCAATGCAGTACATATCTTTAATACATGTACACTTTCCTGTGTTTTATCCCTTTAAAGGGCAAGTACAGAAAATCACCTTTTAATCTTCCAGTAAGTCCTGTTGCAGACTAACAAGGCACACTTTCTGGTTGTCCGGTGTCCTTTTTTAAACTACTTTACCATTCTTACTCTCAAATTCCCACAACATAAAGGCTAATTATTCTGTATTCCAAAATAAAAATGAGCATGTATCTTTGAGATAAGATGGGACATTTGGAAAGAACTCAGGACAGCTCTGAATTTCTGACAGGAACACCAGTTTTTTTGTACTTCCAATAGTATATTAAACAGACCAAAAGAGAGAAAATAGAAAAAAGTTCATCATTAGCATTTACATAAACCTAAAGTCATCACTAAAGTGTGCCACGTATACATCATGAAAGGATTATCCCCAGTGCCAGCAGAAATTATTGTATATGAACTGTGGCCAAAAGGCCCTAAAGATGCTTGGACCCTAGTGAATAGTACATTTTGAATTTCCCAAAAACTGTTTGAAATTGCATAGATATATACGTTGATAAAAACTTTTTAAAAAGGAAAACAAAAGCTTCCTTACTCATAGGAGTCTATTTCTAAATAAGAAAAACTGTATCATCCAGAGAATCTGCATGTGTAATTCACTCTGTGCAAATTGGGAAAAAACAAATGTTCCTTAACCCCTTTATGCCAATGTAACACAAATATGTGGCCTCACAGAACTGAGCTTTTTTTCATGGGGCCGCATATTTGCTGCCCCAAGAGACTACCCTTACCCGAGACTCCTGATTCCGATTCACATGATCTCTCTATGAATGGAGGAGAGAGATACACTGTATCTCAGTAACTCCTGGCATAGAGGGAAAAAAAAGTTTGTAAAAAATAAATATATATATATATATATATATATAAAAGATAAATAAATAAATATAAAAAATAAGATAAAAAATAAAGAAAAATACCTAGATCAAGGTTTGATCTAATTCAGTGCCAGGGTTAGTGTCTAGGTCAGGGTCAAAGGTCAAGGTCAAAATGTCAGGGTCAATGGTCAGGATTTAAACAAAAAATTTGTGTCAGTTAGTGTCAGTGTCAATGTCAGTGTGTTTTAGGTAAAATATGACAAAAACAAAATGTGCACTATTGTTTCTGGGCTGTACTACGGGTACAAACAACAAATAACATACACATATCTGATATCACAGCGATCGTCAAGAGATGGAGAATTTATTTTGGGTTGTTCTTTGGTGGTAGGTTATGGTAGTAGCAAGAAACACACAGCTAAATAAAATAAATTATTATTTTTTTTTTACTATTTTGGGCCAGTTTTCCTTTGATAATAAAAAAGAATCAGGAGATATCCATTACCATTTACCACCAAATGAAAGCCCGCTTTGTCCTGAAAAAAAAAGGTATAATTTGCCTGGATGTTACAAAGTAGTTGTGATGATATGTACGGTTTTACTAGCACATGTCAACGTTGCAAAATTGTGCTTAGGCATTTAGATTTTTAGATACCCTTAGGTGTGAAGGGGTTAAGCTGTTTTCACTTCTGCATGTTCTTTTATTATGAGCAGTAGTAATATTCCACACTATGGTCACTAGAAAGAGCTGAGGAGCATAGATGATTGCTTTGCTCCTCAGTTCATTCTAGTGGCTATAATGTGGTATATTACTAAAAAAGCCTAAATAATATTTATCTTTGCCCAAAATGCTTTGAAAATCACCTTTGCATTCACTTGTGTTTTTTAGCATTATTTAGCATTCTTTGCATGGCAAGAAACAACATTTTTGTCATGCATTGCTAAGTGGTTAGCACTGGCAACACTAAGGTCGTTGGTTTGAATCCCAACCATGGCACTAGCTGCTTGGAGTTTGCATGCTCTTTCTGTGCCTGGGTGGGTTTTCTCCGGATACTCCAGTTTTGAAAGACATGCTGGTAGGTTAATTGGCCCTAGTATGTGTATGTATGAATGTGAGTTAGGGACCTTAGTTTGTACGCTCCTTGAGGGTTAGGGACTGATGTGAATGTACAATATATATATGTGAAGTGCTGCGTAAATTGACAGCGCTATAAAGGCACCTGCAATAAATAAAAATAAAATATCACTGCCCTCTGAGTGGGACCTTACAGGAAATTATCAAGAAGAAATCTCCAAGACAGAAATTGTGGGAAGTAAGAAGGATTTGGTTACAGTGGTCATGATGTTGTTGTCTTTGCAGAGAAAAGATATAACAAAGCTGTATTTTCTCATTTTTACAATCAGGATCTTTATCTTAAAGTTCCTGAGAATGCTTAGTAGAGATGGGAAAATAATTTATGCCCATTGAAGATACTGGGCTCATCCACTGCTGTCCCAGCTTCTATCAAAAGGGCCTTTTGACAATGTGTTTGGGCAGATGTGGAAGTAACCTGAAAAAATGTATGCCCATTGAAGATACTGGGCTCATCCACTGCTGTTCCAGCTTCTATCAAAAGAGCCTTTTGACAATGTGTTTGGGCAGATGTGGAAGTAACCTGAAAAAATGTATGCCCATTGAAGATACTGGGCTCATCCACTGCTGTTCCAGCTTCTATCAAAAGGGCCTTTTGACAATGTGTTTAGGCAGACGTGGAAGTAACCTGAAAAAAAATTTGCCTACAAATTCAAATCTGTCCAGAACTTTGATTTTCTGCTGAATCAAGTTTTTACCTTTACTCAGAAGCAAGAGAAAACCTAAATATGAGTGTGACAAGTAACACAGTGTAAAAGGTGGAGTCAGCCATTAAGCACAGAATTTATGCCACTGTCATCTGATTTATGCCATATGTCATATATAGTTACATAGTTAGTCTGGCTGCAAAAAGACAAAAGTCCATCCATTTCAACCATTAAAAAAAAAAAAAAAAAAAAAAAGTACAATCCTACACCCACAGTTGATCCAGAGGAAGGCAAAAAACCCCCCAGCAAAGCATAATCCAATTTGCTTTGCTGGGGGGTTCCTGCAGGGGAAACAATTCCTTCCTGATTCCCCAAGAGGCAATTGGATAGTCCCTGGATATGTGGAAGGAAATCAGACAAGGTTTTCTGCAAGATTTGTTTTTTATAATTGCATTGGTGTCCTGCATGGCAAACATAAATATCTGAATGCCGTCAAAAAGTGCATAAAAATTCTTAAATAAAATAAATAATATTCCACAGTACTAATGGCAGTTACAGGTAGCAATTACAACTTTGATGCTGGGGCCTATAGTGAAGCAGCCAATTCCAAGGTTTTCAGGACCTCACCAATGTGTAAAAGAATAGGGGAAGGGACCTTCAACACTTCTGACCCTCAACCTGTTAAAGCTGGTAGCGAGCCCCTATCTTTCATCTTGGTTGCAGATAGGGCCTTTTCCCTGTCTACCAATATTATGAGCCTTACCTAGAAAGAGAACTTGATGGTCCAAAGAAGCTCTTTAATTACCAGTTGACCTGTGCCTGGCATGGGGAGTGTACTTTTGGTGTTTCTGCAAAAAAAGGTGCAATTCTACACGGTACTACAGCTGAACCCTACATCCTACATATGTGGATAATATCATAAAGGCTGCATGTATGCTTCACCACGTTGTGAGACAAAGTAGGGGGTATACTTTGGGGATACTCTGTCCTACGACTTGACTGATGTGTACTGGTCAGAAATCCTGCTTCTCTTTTGCTGGAGGACTTCTTTGGAAGTATAATAAAATCTAAACCATGTGGTTTAGGCATACATGGAAAATTTAGGACACGTTAATATTTTGCATTTTCTCTTTATTTTCATTCTTTTTTTTGCTTTTTATGTTAAAAATCCTTTTCTTTGCTTCATTATAACATAGTGTCAACTTAATTAAGAAACATCCAGAAAATGTTTGCACACATTGTCAACAAATTGTTGTGTTTATAGCACTGGAACACTTTAAAATTGTTAATTTTGTTGGTGTTACATGAAATCTAACAGCAAAATTGAAAGTTTTATACACTAATATAATGGATATGCCTGTGAGGTATATGAAATTCTGGTGTGCATTCTCTTGCATAGATTGTATACATTATATATTACAGAAGGGAAAAGAAAAAAAGAATATGTCCACTAAAAAATCCTGAAGAAGCAAGTTATTTTAAAGGTGAAGATTTTAGACTTTGGTTTCGAACTGTCTAAATAGGCAACTGTGGTAATGGATGATTCGTTAATTGTGACAAGATAGGAAACCAGAAAATAAAACATTTGCTTCTTCATGAAAATCTCCTTGCTGGAGAAAAATTGCATGCAAAATATGAATATCTCTACATACAAAAACAGGTGTCATTTATTCAAGCAAAAGCTTAAACAAGGCACACAATGTCGGTGGACAAAAAAGCACTTTAAAAACATATTGTTTCTTTAGGCAATTGCAAAAAAAGAAAAAGAAAACAGGATACTGTCTGCTAAAGTACTAAATAGGATTCATGCACTAGAAATCAAGACAATAAATGTGTGAAGACCTATTTGCAGCTATACAGTAGGTGATACATTCACACATGTCAGGACCACAGTGGACCTCTAAATCCAGCATAGTGTTTTGATAAATGGAGCTGACAAATGGAGCCATTATATGTATATATTATTCAAACTAATTGTCTTTCAGATTGTGCTGCAAAAATCTAATTTTCAGTGAAAATAAAAATGAAAATTAAATGTCAGGAACAGGTTATTGTGTATGTTTTCGTGAATTTTAAAACCTTGGTTGAGGTTCTACTGTAAACGTAGAGGTCTGTGAAAGTTTCCTGGGTATAAAATTCTGTGTTGGGAGACACAGGTTCAACATTTCCTGAATGGTCATATGACTGTATTTGAGAAACAGGACTTTGTGTAGGAAGTACAGAAAGTTGAGAGGGATCTTTCATTGCATTTCTGTGTGGGCAGCCTGAGGAATGTGGAGGTGCAGATGGAGTTGGTGAGGACCTAGTTGGTATATACTTTAGAGACAAGCTGTAGTTAAAGGTAGTGGGTGGTGCAATGAATACCAGATGATTAACTAACATAATTTGAAATTTACCACTGAAAGTTGTCAACTGTAAGTTTTTTGACAAAAATTTACAAAGTAGAAACACTTCATCCTCTTCGTCTTCATTATTTTGGTTAGCAATAATTTTCTCCCTATGCTAGAATCATGATTTAGATATCAGTATATTGTAGTCATTTCTCCTCTTAAGTGTCTCTTCCCCAAGGAGAATATGTTTAATGTTTGTAATCATTCCTCATAACTGAGTTCCTCCAGTCCCCTTATTAGCTTTGTTGCTCTTCTTTGGACTCTCTCCAGGTCCAGCACATCCTTCCTGAGGATTGGTGACCAGAACTGGATGGCATATTCAAAATGTGGCCAAGTAAGAGTTCTGAAAAGTGGTAAACTTGTAGTCATATACCTTGAGAAGATACCTTTTTATGTATGTTAATAGTCTGTTAATTGCTTGCTTCAACTTGACATTGCATGCTATTGCTGAGCCTGTGATCTACTAGGACCCCCAGATCCTTTTCCATCCTTGATTATCCCTAGTTTCTCTCCCTAGTGTGTAACTTGCATTTATATTTTTAGGCCCCAAGGGCATTACTTTACATTTTTCAATAATAAACTTAATTTGCTATGTAGTTGCCCACCCCTTTATTTTATCAAAGTCTCCCTGCTGAGTTGCTATCCTGTTGCAAAGTTATTACCCTGCTTAGCTTTGTATCATCAGCAAACACAGAGATTGAATTATTAATACCAACTTCAATATCATTTATGAACAAAACTAAACAGAATTGGTCCTAAGACAGAGCCCCGGGGTACCCCACTTACAACTCTAGACCATTCGGAAGAACACCCTCTGGATCACCACCCTCTGGATTTGCTCCTGTAACCAGTTTCCTATCTGGTAGATACACTATCATCAATGCCAACAGACCTCACTTTGTAAATTTATAAATTAAGCATTTAAGGGATACTGTATCAAATACTTTTGAAAAATCTAGATACACCACATCCACTGGCCCTCCTCTATCTAGACAAGAGCTCACTAGCTTATAGAATGTTAACAGGTTGGTTTGGTAAAAACGATCTTTCATAACTCCATGCTGGTTACTACTAATTATACTATTATAAGCTGCACATTATTGGATATGGTCCCTTATTCCCTCGAACAGTTTACATGTCAGCCCTTGTTTGAATATTGGTACCACTTTTTACCAATCAGCTGGTACTATTCAAGTCAGTAAGCTATTCTTTAAAGTTTAGAAACAACAGTCTGGCTAAGTTCTTTGAGAACTCGTGGGCGTAAACCAACTGGTCCTGGTGATTTACACACATTAAGTTTTCAAGTCTTTTTTGAAAACTGACTTCTGTTAGCCACAAGGGTACTTTCTGTGTTGTGTTACTAACAATATCATCTTGTTTATTATACCCCTAATTTTCCTTTGTAAGAACTAAGGAGAAGAATGCATTTAATACAGTTGCCTTCTTCTTGTCACTAAGCAGTAAATGGTTCTGAGGTGCTTTACGTATTCTCAGAAGATTCATAATTATGACTTTTAAAAAAAAAAAATTTCCATTTAGGAATGCCACACTGCTAAATTTTGCATGGCAGCGTTTTGGGTATACTGACCTACTGTATAGTTTCTCTTCCAATCTGTTTAAATGGGGGCATTTAAAATTGCATGACAAAATATCTGAAAATGCATGGCTATGTGTGCTAAACTATATGATACTGCATGTGATTTTTGGGGTTTTTTTTGCATCTGGTGTAAACAAGCCCTTAAAGCTGAACTTCTGTAAAAATAAAAGTCTTCCCTTGCAGTGGGGTCCCACAATAATACTACCCATTTAGTCTAGGGGAAGGTAAGATCACTTTTTCTTACCTGATCCTCCACTCCCCTGGCAAATGATATTCCTCTTCACTTCGGCAGTGGACTGTCCGTCAGCATCCTCACTTCCAATACAGAGCTATGGGCTCTGCATCAGCCTTAATGATGTCAGGGGATCTTAGACTGCTGGAGTGCAGGAGAGAAGAGGCTGCAGGGACCAATCTAGCAGTGGAGAGGAGCCTGCAGAAGTGGAAGGTCAGTGAAACTGCTGTACCTTGTCCTACTAGACAGGAACAAGCAGTTAAACCTTGTAGTATGGACACAGCCCCACTGCAAGGGAGGACTTTTGATTTTCCCTGAGTTCATGTTTAAGGCAATCACATTCTTTATATATTTTTATTAATGTAAATAATCCTGTATATATGTTTTGGATAGGCATTCATTCCTTTTTTTGAAACAATATACTGGTGCTATTAGCCTCTTTACCTGAAAGGTTACTCTTAGATTTTAAGGTAACACTCCACACAATACTTTTTTTTTAAGATAAAGCAGGCAAAGACAGAACCTCTGGAATGTTTATATCGATGGCCAGGTTCCTATTGGATAGATTTCCCCCTTTTGAAGACAACAGGAACGGAAATTAGGGGAATCCATCCACTGTGGACTCAGAAAACAGAAAAAACAATTCATGGTATAGTGAGGACAGGTTTGAACCTCTGTCAGTGATGTGTGCGCTCCACTGTTAATATTAATCCTTCTTTCCTGGGTGGGAATTCTCCACAATAAGGGAATCAACCGCAATGTCTAAAATTTAGGCTGATGTTACAATGTGACAAAATAGTTGTTACCATGGGCAGACTGACAACCCATGGGGCCCCCGGGCAATAGGGGATAATGGGGCCCCTGTGCCCTTGCCCACACTCAAAAAAGCCTATGAAAAAGGTACCAGGGGCATCTCATGGGGCCCCCTACTGACCCTGGGCCCTCGGGCACTGCCCGAGTTTCCAAATGGTCAGTCCACCCCTGGTTGTTACATCTATAGGCTCTCCACTGCTGGTAGGGATACGTAATGTCTACAGCAAACTGCCATAAAACTTTGCCATCTAATATTGATACTATTAGAATAAAAATGGTTATCCATATTTACAGTGAAATAGTGTATGCATACTAAAGTGCTTTTTTTGTATCTGCCAGGTGCTAAACAAATCCTAAAATTAAATTTAAAAAAATGAAGTAAAAAGAAAGGTTTGAAATACCCCACATGGAAGAAAAATATATTTTAAATATATTTTAAAAATATTCTTCCCAAATATATTCCAATATATTTGAAAAACTACAATTTTGGCCGTATTCAGTATATTTCAAAATATATTTCAATAAATATATATTCGGGGGAGGCGCATAAAGCGTTATGTTATACAGCTGGATGGCAGCTTGGAAGCGTATTGGCATTCTCTGACCCCTTCTCTTGGTTTTGTCATCTTTTTCCTTTTGTACTCCTCCTTCCTTTTTTTTTTTTGATTGTTTTTGGTGTGGCAGTGGATAGCTGCCTTTGGTTTGAGCTACTGTCGGTGTTATACCAATGTTTTTGTCATTTATGTGCCATTGATAGCCTCTGCGTGGGCACACCTTTTGCTCTGTTGGTGTTAGAGTACTGTTTTCTTTATTTTTTATGTGCAATTGATGGCCCCTGCGTGGGTGTGTTTTGTTGCTCCTGTCTTCTTAAACTGTTTATAAATTAATAAAAACATTGAAATACAAAAAAATCCTGAAGAATATATTTAAAAAAATGTATTTTTAAAAATATTTTTCATATATTTTGTGATATATAAAAAAAAGCATTTCAATGTGCAGTGTATATATATATATATATATATATATATATTGAATACGGCCAAAATTGTAGTATTTCAACTATAGTTCAATATATTTGGGAAGAGTATTTTTTAAATATATTTCAAATATATTTTTCTTCCATATGGGACATTTAATAACAAAAATGTAATACATTGCAGCTTACCAGACCTTAGATATGGTGGCTGTATTAGTTTTATTTTTTCATACTCCTTTCACCTGGTGAATAACACCCTTTTTGTCCTTTGTGGGCTAAACACAGACTGGACTTTAAACATACCTGTCTTCATTCATCTCTGTTATATATGGATTGATGGGACTAGCAGTTTACACAACAATGACATAGACATTACATTTCTGCCAAGATCACTGGGTATTTTCTGGACTTGCTGCAAAAAAGAAACACATGCAGCCACCAAATCTTCTTTATTTATTTGTAAGCTGCAAATGATTATACATTTGTTTTTTTAGGATTACATATACTTTTGTTATAGCTATTGTAAATCACTACAGTTGTATACACAGCATCCCAAATCCAAAGCTAAGCTAATTGAGAATAGAAACTTAATAATCAATATCTTTTACGCTATACCTCTCTTAAAACTACAAAGCCACTGGATGTATTTTTATAATGTTCCTAGCCTAGAACATTCCTGAACAGAACCCAGTTCTGTTCTAAAAAGCTTTTTCAGTTCCCGCATCCTCAGATTGGAAAGTCTTGAGGGCTTATTTACTGCAAACTCTCAAACATAAGTTATAAGACTAGGTTGCTATCAGAATTCTACAATAGCTCTGCATGTCATTATTACGGTCTGAGTGAATACCTACTGTGAGCAGTTATATTTGCTAAATACTGATAGCTTAATTTGTCTTTAACATAACCTTCTGGCTAGCAGGTCTTGCTACCAAATAGAAAATCTGAAAACCACAGGGGAAGCCTAACTTGCACTGGGGTGCACCTAAGATTGCAAAATTACAGTGCTCTATATCACCCTCACACATTTAGGCTTGTTCCGTAAAACTCATGTGCAATGTGCAGTACCCATATTTAACCAATTATCACTCTTGTAATGGTGTGGGTTATTGGCATACCTCCTAACAGTCCTGGATTGTTGTGCGACTGCTCTGCATTTTCATTGTAGTCCTGCCATCCCGTGTGCAGAGGCTACGTCTTGCATCGTCCTGCTTTGTTGTCTACTCATGGCAGCAGGTCCTTGCCATCTTAGCTCCACCCACTACATTGGGCATGGAGTTATGTGTGCTACAGATAGCTTGGAGCTCTCTGTCCAGGCAGTTCCTGGCTTTGGTAAGAGGAGTTACAGAAGGAGGAAGAGAGCAGCAGCATGGGACACAGACTTCATTCAGTGCATGGCAATTTTAAGGAGACCACCAGCGCACAAGTGTCTCCCAGAGTCTCCCAAGCAGATGAACAGACCACCAAAGCCTCATGGTGTACTCAGTTGAAAAACTCAAGAGAATGTCCAATGCTTCAGGAACAATAATAAAAGGTGATTGTAAAAAATATATAAACAGTGAGCGCAAAGGAATATAAGAGCAGCTAGCACAATGTGGCAAACCCTCTGCTTCCACTGTACAAACACATAAACAAAGGTGCAGCGCTGTTCAAACCCAGAGTCTACCAAGCAGCTGAACAGACCACCAATGTCCAGAGAATGTCCAATGCTTCAGGAACAATTATAAAAGGTGAGTTTTATCCTGCTGATGACTTTCCAAGCCTTTTACCAGATTTCCAATCTACGTATGCCCAATGGGTCCAATAAACTGCCAAAACACCAACTGTGTGTCTTCTCCTTTATTCACCTTTGATTTCCAAATATCTTCAATTCATCACATGTGAAACCCAAAAGAAACTCATGTAGTGTAGTATTTTATAAATAAATGGAAACAAACATAACTATATTGTGCTCACATTTGAATATACCAACATCAGTGCACTACCTGTGATAAAGTGAGAGAAAGGCTTAGATTACCTTACCCTGTGCTTTAAAGCAGGGATCTCCAAACTTTTCAAACAAAGGACCGGTTTATGGTCCTTCAGACTTTAAGAGGGCCGGAGTGTGGCCAGTGGGGGTAGAAACTGTTTCAGGCCCAGCATCAGTGAGAATAACCATGGCCTCAAGGATGGTAGTTAGTAGGAGGAAGAGAAGTGCCCTATCATTGGTATCAATGGAAGGAATAGAACCACATAAGTGTTATCAATAGTGCCCCATTGTTGGTATCAGTGGGAGAAATACTGCCTCATATCATTGGGAGGATTAGTACCCCAAGGGCCGGATAAAGAACAGCAAAGGGCTACATCTGGCCCACTGGCCACAGTTTGGAGACCCCTGCTCTAAAGGATCAATTTTTTTTTACCGAGAGGAGGATGTTGATCCACCGACCTACCCCTGGAATGGAATGATATGTAGTTTTAATTTGATTATTTGTTAAGAGGCTGCACAAGTGACAGGTGGTGCACTTTATCGCTTGTGGCACACTGATATTGTTATATTCACATGTTAGCACACTATAGATATGTTTGTTTCCATTTATTTATAAAATACTACTCTATATGAGTTTGTTTTGCTTTTCACATATGATGAGTTGAAGATATTTGGGAATAAATGATGTTGACATTTTATTGGACCCATTTGGCATAAGTGGATTGGAAATCTGGTAAGTGGCTTGGAAAGTCATCTCAGTGTTTAACCCCCCCCCCCCCCCCGCCCTTCCTCCCCTACTGGGCTCTATTGTTCTTCCCTACCCCCTAGTAGGCACTAGTGTTCTTCTCCTGCTGGGCATTATTGTTTTCCCAAGCCCCCTGCTGGGCACTATTATTCTGTTGGCTGAGTGCTGTTTCCTCCCACCACTTACAGGACACCATTGTTTCTTCTACTGGACACTATTGTTCTCCACATAGCCCACTGATACAAATGCAGTTTTTTTCCTTTACCCTGAACTGATCAATAAAGTCAGTGCATTTCTCCACTCTAGGACACTAACACCAAACTTTGTTCCTTCCCACAAGCAACTGGCTATGCGTACTTTTTCCTCCTTTGACACTCAGCATTTTTATTTCCTTAGCTACCAACACTGGGCATTTTTTTCGTTCAGGGACTACTGACTCCAGCGCATTCCCCAGTTCCATAGACTTTACCCCTGCACTCTTTTCACTATGCTGTGTATTACATAGCCCCAAAGCATTTAATTTCTCAGCAGTTACTCATTGCTGTGAAGGTTGGCAATGAATGAAGTTTTTTTTAAGTAGGCTCAGAGTGTTAGCTCTCTGTGTATATTTTATGTGTGTTTTATTTTATTTGCATATTTATTTTATTTATATATTGTTATTTGTATCTATGTATATTTTACAATCAGTAGGCTTAGACTTTATTCCTTTAAGTGATGCCCATTTCTGCTGCTCCATGGGCCACAAGTCTTCTCCATCCCTTAGTGTTTCTATTTCTCAATTTCCAAAGTTGGGAGGAGCAGTGTGTTGTGTGCAGTGTGGTGTAATGAATGATATCCAGCAATCTGTTTACCCAATTATAGCTCGTACTGAAGCAGGTAGGATATCTATGTAAAGGAGTCCTTACATACAGGCCTGGTGTCTGTCATCCATATAGAGCTTTTTCATTGTGGATGTGAATAAATATATGGATTAGAGCCTAGGTGGATCAAGATGACAAAATGGTGTTCCAATACAGAACTGGACTTTGGAATTTTCATTTGTGATAGCTGAGTAACAAGGAGAGGTAGTACCAGAGCAGAGCACTGTAAGTTGTAACTGCAACCCCTGTCCTCAGACAGGTTTTCACCATTTCCTAAGCTACCCAAAATGTCTGTCTGTTAGAACATATTGGGGTTGATTTACTAAAACTGGAGAGTGCAAAATCTGGTGCAGCTGTGCATGGTAGCCAATCAGCTTCTAACTTCAGCTTGTTCAATTAAACTTTGACAAAAAAAACTGGAAACTAATTAGTTTCTATGCAGAGCTGCACCAGATTTTGCACTCTCCAGTTTAATAACTCAAACTCATTGACCACTGTCCTCAGACACAAAATGAAAAAAAAAAGATTTTCCGTTTAGTCATAAAGTTATCATTAAAACAATGCTGACAGGTATGATTTTTATGACAGAAGAATCCATATTGGCCTTTGTCATAACTGCTTCTCTCTGCCTCTCAGCAATAATGTACACTGTGCTGTGCATGTGCAGCTCAGTGTACATCTACGGCACCTCTTTGTGCTGTGATGATGTGACTACTTTTTGCATGTGTGGAAGTGACTTGACTGCGGCCTGGCCATTCAAACACGTGAAAATTCCAAACCCAAAAGGAAGACTGGGAGAAGATGGATGCACCCGTGACAGCAGAGAGTGCTGACACCACAGCACTGGATGGATTTGCTTAGCAGGTAAGTCAGCCATAAGGTGCTAATATGTTGGGCATACATGTACATTATGAAATAAAGTTCCTGGAAGCAAATTTAAATTTTTTTTTGCACGTTTTTGCTTTAAGTAAGGCCTAACATGCTATGTCTGGGCTTGATGACTCAGGAGGCATTACAAGCCTTAGTTGTCTGAGTTAGGCAGCACCTGTATGGATGGTGTTACACAGTACTGACTTATATTTATTATCGAGGCAGAACTATAAAAGCTGCCTTATCTCAGTTTTACAAAATATTGGTTGAGTCTGGTGGTAGGATCCTAAGGGCATCCTGTTACATCATTCCCAAACTGTGATAATTCTGGAATTGTCTATGCAGTTCAAATTATTTGTACACCCATATTTGCATGATGGTTTGATATCCCCAACTGTATCAGTGAGGTTTATAACCACTGTTGGGATGGGAGGAGAGGAAAACAGTATCTGCCTGGTTTGTTCTTTGAAACTCACTGTCATTTAGTGTGAGAAACAGAACTGAACACATCCCCAGTGACAGACCTGCTTGTGGCTAGAGCACTGTGAGACCACAGACAGAGAAAACACTGGAGAGTGCTGAGCCTTGGACTGTGTTACCACTGCTGAGAGCTTAGCACTGCACCAGAAATAAAGCAGTACCGCCGGGTGAGCCAAGATCCAGAGGCATGCTGAACTGGGGTAGAGATTTCTTGTCCAAGCAGTAGGATTTCCATGCTGGGTCTCTGAGTCTGATGAAAGGGTCTTGGGGCCATGACCTATAGCCACTAGAGAGACTGAGCACCTAAGAATTGACCACACAGCTGTGCTATAGACCATTACTGCCTGCAGGCCTTACTTTGACAGTTCTCATGTGCACCAATGGCATGATCAGGGCATTTGTTTAGCGAGAACATGGGGGAATGCAGTTCCGGCATCTCCAACACTGAATGTATGTAATGGCGCAGGGTGCTGGGGTATGGTGAAGAGTCTAATGATGCTGGCTGCTTAGGGATATATTATTGCTGGAGAAGATCTATTTTTGCAGAGAGGGGAAGGCTATTGTTGTTTCGGAGGTCTATTTTTGCTGCTGGGGGATCTATTGTTGCTGGGGCTGGGTCTTATGTTACTGGGTGGTCATTTGTTGCTGGGAGGGATCTACAGTTGAGGGAGATGTCTATTGTTGCTGGGGTGGATTTATTGTTGCTGGAGGGATATTTTTTTTGTTGGGGTCCATTGTTGGCTGCGGAGATCTGCTGTTGCTGGAGGGATCTATTGTCACTGACTGCAGGGGATCTATTTTACTGCTTCTCTTGCTATCATTACCAAATTCCATACAAAGTATTTAGCACCACAAAATGAAACTTGGGTCTGTATTCTATAAAAGAAGTGATATTGGGAGGTGGGTAGGGGGCTGAACCATGGAACAGTGCTTGGAGGTGGGTAGGGGTGAAGACAAGAGGAGGGAGGAGTTCCTACACCTATTCTCTGGGAAAGAAAAGCCCTGGGCATGACTGAGCCCCATTGCTAGCCAGCTGAATATCCAGGGCTAAAGACTGCCCATTTACAGTTGCCACATAGAGGCCTTTACTAGTTGATTAGTACAGAGGTATCAACCAGGGGTATCACACAGGGGTTCGTCATTTTCTTTGGGTGAACCTCAAGTAGCTGCAATATCCCGATTCACAACAAAGCTAATGTTTACATTCTCTATCTACTACTGATCTGGCTGGTTTATGTGTTAATACCAATCTATTGGTAGAGACCTCGAATTTAAGTTATTTTGGCATAGTGACTACACTGTCTAGAAGGATTTGTCTAGACCTATGTTCTGTATGTTTATTTGTGCTTAAACCGCTATTTGCTCCAACCTATGCCAATACATTCAGTTCCTTTACCAGTACAGGGTCTTGTGTTTATTTCCTGGTGTTAGCTCACTACCAAGGAAAAGGTATATTTGCTTTTGACTCTGTAGCCCTGTTTTGGGGGCTTATGTGAAATGGCCCACACCAAACAAGCTATGGCGCTAACCTGTATATGAGTAGGCAATCCTGAGCCTTCCCTATATGGAAGAGGGGGTTGTGATAACACAAATGGCAGTGCCTCCACCTAGAATAGGGATCCTGCAATTGAGGAGACTCACCCCTTTCTAGGAATGTAACAGGTAGACAACTTAAAGTAACTATACATAGCAGTATTAATGCACCCAGCTATATATTTCTAACATGAAAACATGTCACCACACCTGTATGAGATTAATGCAAAGTTTATATAAAGCAGCCACATAAAACAGGATGCATAAGAATAACATTCAGGAATTACAATTTACCATAAATTGGGAGGTTGCAATTATACCCGGGTATATGTGCATGTAGTATACAGAATACCTCCAACAATGGGTTATAGCGCAGTCCGGTTGCAGGGGCCCCTGGAAAGGTGAGAGTCAATAAGATGCACGCTTCCACTTTAGATGCTGTGATGGTGTCCAAGTAACACGTTCTATGTGGATGATTGCACTGCTTGTCTGAAGATCAGCGATGCATCACCTAAAAGGATAAAATGCTCTCTCTCCTTACTCTTAGTCCCTATCCCTAAACTGGGCTGTCACTGTAACCGGGCCTCTATCTGTCTAAGTGGCCGTCGGATGCCTAACCTACCTCTAGCCTAATCTATCCAACGCTCCCTATGCTAATCCTAGCTAAAGAGAGATCCAGACCAATAAGGGTGCTATAGCTTTAAGCAAAGAGGCTGCAAAGATACACTGCAATTAACAGAAAGTTCACCTGACAGTCTTATGCAGGTGAAAACACTGATCTATATATATATATAGACAACTATAAGGATTCTGCAGTGTGTAAATAGAATAATGATAATGAACCACAAATCTCTCTCTTACAGAGATATTAGGGTTCCAATACAGAAGTTGAAATATAACAGAGGCAGACCTAATCTGCTTCAGTAACAACTAGATAGATAGCAGCCTTGCTAATCTGGATCATTACTCACAGAATCACCATACAGTTCTCCCCAGATACATAGCACATGGCAGGCTGGCACCCTCTGCCTGATACTTCCTGGAAAAACAAACTATGTAACATCCTGGGGTTTCTTGACCTCCTTGTAGGGGCAGGAAGCACACCTAGGGACTTGTCTGTAATGGGACCTCTATGGTAGTGGCTGTATATGAATGTAAACAAACCACAACTAGTGTATAAAATAACAGTTCCCTACAACTCTTTAAGTGTTTGTGGTGATTTCCATTTAACTATGTGCCAGAGGGGTTGAGGTTGTTATCAGGGTCGATGCGCAGAACAGAGAACCCAAGATATCAAGCGGCTCCTTTGGGGATGGCACTTTACCACACTAGTGACAAATGGAAAGAAAGTTTACAAACTGCCAACAGCAATTTTCTTCTGATTTTAAGGCTACAAATACAATTCAGGCTTACAGCATTTAGAGGAAATCTATTACAGCAAACTAGCAACCATCTTTTGTTTGGTGACTGCACTAAGCAGGTTCCTAGTTTCTAACACAAGCAAAAGCATTGTTTAACTCTTTATAGTTACAGTATATGGATGGACTTTCTATAAGCTCCTGAGCCACACTATAGCCTTCACAATGCATTCACAGGCCCAGAATTAAACAATCTGGCCAAGTGACCAATATATTTTAATGAATAAAGTAACCAATAAAATTTAATAAATAAAGACAACAACAAAAATATAGCACGGGTGGAGTAGCCCTTTACAAGATAGATTCACACATTTGTGCATCTCAAGCTGTATAGATGAAGGATCTGTTCCTACTAATGAAGTGTGAAAACCGATTGCTGGCCTAATTGGAGGCAATATCCGTTTTCCCTTAGGCCATTTAATTGTCAATGACAACTTGACTGAGCTAACAGACCTTGAAGCCATAACACAGAATCCTATACGTGAACGTATGTTTTACAGCATGCTAATCAATTCCTTGCTGTAATTAGCATAGCAGTGTCCACAGTCTGTTTAAGATAAGGCAAAGGTTACATGGAGCTTTTACATTCATTTATCTATCTATCTATCTATCTATCTATCTATCTATCTATCTATCTATCTATCTATCTATCTATCTATCTATCTATCTATCTTTCTATCTATCTATCTATCTATCTATCTATCTATCTATCTATCTATCTATCTATCTATCCATTTCCTATTGTGTTTGATAATAATCCATATATGTTAATTCCATGTTCAGTTGGTATTGAACCTGGCTTAAAAAATATTTTCCACTGCATTGTTATCAGCAGTAGTTTCAGTAATACTTTTGATTCAGTTGTAGCCTGTTCTACAACATGAAAACATTCTACATTTACACTTTGATATGACCAATAATCATTAATTTAACAATAAGTTTACCTTCTATCAAAAAATAAAAATAATGTGCATATGGGCAGCACAGTGGCTAAATGGTTAGCACTGACACCTGGCAGTACTAGGGTTGTTGGTTCAAATCCCAACCACAGCACCACCTGTCTGGAGTTTGCATGTTCTCCCTGGGCCTGCATGGGTTTCCTCCCACACTCCAAAGACATGCTGATAGGTTAATTGGCTCCTGTCTAAATTGGCCCTAGTATGTGTATGTATGAATGTGAGTTAGGGACCTTAGACCTTGAGGATCCGCTCACTGACAGGAAGACTTAATTAACCACTTCCATACAGGGCACTTATACCCCCTTCCTGCCCAGGCCAATTTTCAGCTTTTAGTGCTGTCATACTTTGAATGACAATTGCACGGCCATGCAACTCTGTACCCATATGAAATTTGTATCATTTTTTCACACAAATAGAGCTTTCTTTTGGTGGCATTTACTTGCCACTGGGTGTTTTATTTTTTGTGCTATAAACAAAAACAGAGTAAAAAACTTGAAAAAAAAGTTTTTCTTTGTTTCTATTATAAAATTTTGCAAACAGGTAATTTTTCTCCTTCACTGATGTGTGTTGATGAGGCTGCCCTAATAGGCAGCACTGATGGGCACTGATAGGTAGCACTGATGAGCACTGATAGGCGGCACTGATGAGGTGGCACGAATAGGCAGCACCGATGGGCACTGATAGGCAGCACTGACAGGTCACACTGATAGGCGGCACTGATGTGCTGGTACTGATGAGCTGGCACTGATGAGGCGGCACTGATGCTGCTGCACTGATGGGCACTGATAGGCAGCACTGATGGGCACTGATGTGTGGCACTGGTGGGCACTGAAGGGTGGCACTGATGGGCAGCACTGATGGGGGGTTCTGCTGGGCACTGGTGGGTGGCACTGCTAGGCAGAGGTGCATGGCACTACTAGGCACTGATGGGCACTGGTGGGTGGCACTGCTGGGCACTGATCATCAGGGCACCAATCATCAGTGCTAATCCATCCTCTGACAATTGTCGGTTACTGGTGATCTGCTGTGTTATTGGACACAGATGATCACGTGGTAAAAGGCCACTGTGATTGGCCCTTTACCACATCACGTGATCAGCTGATCACATGGTAAAAGTCCGCTGTGATTGTCCCTTTGCCACATCACGTGATCAGCTGTGTCTGTAGGACACAGATGCAGCCCTTTGCTTGACTCTATCTGGCCCTTGGGACACTATTCCTCGAATTGACACCAATGATGAGGCACCATTCCTCCCACTGACACCATTAATAGGGCACCATTTCTCCTGCTGACACCATCAATGGGGCACTATTCCTCCTGCTAAGACCAATGATGCGGCACTACTCCTCCCACTGACACCGTAGATGGGACACTATTCCTCCCACTGACACCATAGATGGGGTACTATGACTACCATTGATAACAACAATAGGGTACTATTCCTTCTGCTAAAACTGACAATGGGGCAGCGTTTACTCCTACTGATGCCGAGACAATTTTAAATATAAGGGGACAGACTAGATGAACCACTTAAAGCAGTATTAAACCCAAAGCAAACATTCATTTTATTTCAGCTTATCAATTCTTGGAAGTGATGCTGCGTTCGTTTACTTTTTAAGGCTTTCTTTTTTTATTTTCTCCTGGTGGTCCAGCCAGTAAATCTGTTGTTTTTCAACAGAACAAGCTGTCCATGTAGCCGTCATTTGGTTGAGACAAATCATTTACCACTGACACACTGACACTTACAATGATCAGCCTTTATTTATTCATGTAAAACCTTTATCTCAAAAGAGAGAAAAACATTGCTGAAACTGCAGTGTGACCTGGAGTTTGCCTTTGATTTGTTAGTGTATCTAAATCTGCTCTAATACTCCCCTCCCCCCCAGACTGACAATGCCGCTGCCCAAAAGTGCCCCTGTGCTCATTCATCCAGATTGAGGACACTCTAATACAGGAGGTGTGTTACTGTCCAGATCACCAGGTAAAAACAAAGGGGAAAAGCCTAAAAAAAAAAGCAAATATAAAATTCCTTGTAAACGAATGACTTATATGCCTTTAGTAAATCAACCCCAATATCTCCAGTTGGCCTTGGCCATCTTGGAATCTCTTGGGTATTTCTGGAGTTCAGATCTGGACAAGAGAAGCCAACCTGCACAACCTGCTTTCCCTGCAGGCCTAAGCTGCCCAAAAATCATAATAATTTTATTGGCTGAGTAAATATAGACATATAAATCTTGCTAAATAAAAATTGAATGAGAAAGACACAAATGTTACATTCGGAGGAAGTTATTAGACACTTTGTCCTTCAAGTAAAGTTACAAAGCTATCCAAATTATTGGAACTGTGTGCATAAAAGAAAAATACTTAAAAGATTGGTGTAATTTATGACAATTTAATGGGGCATAATTATTCACAAATACTTCAAAGTCCTTATACTGTAACACAATTTGATTCTTTGTATTTTTGAAAATTAATGTGGCTTAAACGTTACACTCTTTAACTAAAAATGTTTGTCTTTCAGGTCCCTTTTCAAATGACAGCTTGCTCAAGAGAAAGCTCCTCTCTTGGAAACAATATTGTTTTTTTTTAGTGGTTGCGCATTTGAGCCATTGCAAAGTTTTCCTTTCAGGATATTTTTTCCTGGCCTTAACATTAACAGTACTATTATTTGTAGCTCTTCCATCTTGCTACAAGGCTGCTGGGATTAAAACCAATTACAGTAGAAGCCACCCAGTGACAGTGTTGTGTTTACTGTACATTGAAAAGCTGAACTGACACATTGCGGTTGATTTTCTAAAGGCAAACAGGCTGCTCACTTTGCTAGGGAAGTTGCACTTTTGCAAGGGAGTTTTTCCTAGAATTTAGTGAATGTGCTGAAATTTCACTTTACAAAAGGATATCCAATCATGTGCAAGAAATTGAATAATAGAAGTCAGCAAAACGTTGCCTCTTTCACAGGGGCGGACTGACCATTTGGAAACTCGGGCACTGCCCAAGGGCCCGGGGTCAGTAGGGGGCCCCATTAGATGCCCCTTGTACCTTTTTCATAGGCTTTTTTGAGTTTGGGCAAGGACACAGGGGCCCCATGATCTCCTATTGCCCGGGGGGCCCCATGAGTTGTCAGTCCGTCCCTGCTCTTTCCTTAAGTCCCGGGGAAAATTATCTTGTAAAGGACAACTTTCACTGCAAAGTGAACAGCTTTTTTTTGCCTTTGCCATAGACTTGTACTAAGATAATAGGATCAGTAAACCACAGTCACTACAGAGCTCCACTAAGGCAAGCCATAGATTATGGATGATGGTGGAAGGAAAGAAAATTGCTAAATTCCCCCATCAACACAGTCAATGTTGGCAAGGAATTCCCTCCTTCAGCGCTATTGTGTTTTGCAGTCGGTGAACCTTCCCTGCTGTCAGAATACAATGATCAGTGTTGCCGGTTATAGCCAGCGGTACTAATCGTTCAGGAAAAAACAACAACTGGTTGTACATGAATAGGTCAAGTTGTGCACAACCAGGGTGCTAATACATAAATCAAAATTCAGCCTACTGAACTGGCCAAATTTCTATCCACGTATAGCCGGCGTAAGGGCTGGATATAAAATTGTTTTGCCCTAAGGTGGTTTTCATTCTGAATCCCTTTCAACTCTCTCTTTTTATTATATGGAAACTCACATGGTTTGCATATGAAAAGGGATTGTAACCTGTGATTTTACCATGACACAAATTGTACTGATTCAAATTTTGAATATCTTTGTGGCTTCTGGTACTTTCACTTGAATAGGTGGTTCGATTTACTAAAGACAAACAGAACATTCACTTTGCGAAGTAAGTTGCACTTTGCAAAGGAATTTTACCCAGAGCTTAATGAATGAAGTTAGGCTCTGCTTACCTCCATCTTCCAAGAATGTGCAAGCAAATATGCTGTTTTTGTATTATTATTATACAGGATTTACATAGTGCCAACAGTTTGCGCAGCGCTTTACAAAATGAAGGTAGACATTACAGTTACAATACAATTTGGTACAAGAGGAAACAGAGGGCCCTGCTTGTTAGCGCTTACAACCTATTCTCTTTGAATGCGATTGGGTATTTTTTTGTAATAAAAAATTTCACCACATTCACTAGTATCTGTGGAATTTTATTTTTTTTTTGAAAAGTGCAACTTCCCTTGAAAAGTGAACAACCTATTTGCCCTTAATAAATAAATCCTTTAGGTTTGTTTGTTTTTTTTTGCTCAAATGTCCACCAATACGCTTCAAGGAGCAGGGCCCTCCTATCCCTCTTGTATTGAACTGTATTGTTGCTGTATTATCTCCCGTTATATTGTAAAGTGCTGAGCAAACTGTTGGCGCTACATAAATCCTGTATAATTATAATATAATAATTATAATAACCGGACACTTTCTTAGGTACACCTGTTCAATTGCTTGTTAACACAAATTGCTAATAAGCCAATCACATGGCAGCAACTCAAAGCATTTAGGCATCTAGAAGTGGTGCAGATGACTTGCTGAAGTTCAAACCAAGTATCAGAATAAGGTAGAAAGGGGATTTAAGTGACTTTGAACATGGCATGGATGTTGGTGCCAGATGGGCTGGTCTGACTATTTTAAAACCTGGGTTTTTAATTTTTTGCTACAAATGAAAAAAACAAGAAAAACAATTTTTTACTTTTTGCTATAAAACATAAAAAAAAATCTTCATAAATTTAGGCCAAAATGTATTCTGCTACATCTTTGGTAATAAAAATCCTACTGAGTGTATATTAATTGCATGAAAGTTATAGTGTCTACAAATGGCGGTATATATACTGGAATTTTATTTGTTTATTTTTACTAGTAATGGTGGTGATCAGCGACTTATAAGGGGACTTTGATAGTACGGTGGGCATTCTGACACTAACTGGCACTGGGTGGGAACTGACACTGACATCTCCAGTGACACTAATACAGTGATCAATGCTAATAAAAAGCACTGACACTGTACTAATGACACTGGGCAGGAAAGGGTTAACATCTGGGGTGATCTAAGGGATAACGTTATGTCAGGGAGTGCTTAGACTGTGTACCTTTTCATGTTTGACAAGGAGATCTGTTGGCTTTTATCTTCATACTGTTCAGGGAGATAAAATCCAGCACATCTCTCTGACAGGAGAGAGATCTGTGTTGTTTACATTTACAAATCTCTCTCTTGTCAGTTGCTCAGCCAATCACTGAGTTCCTACCGTGAATTGCTGGTCAGGACCCAGGGATTGACACCTACGGGAGCCAATGACAGCGTGGGTAGCAGTGGCATCGCTAGGGGGGTGCGGGCCACACTGGGTGACACAATGACAGGGGGTGACACCAAAATGGAAAGAAGAGCAATCAGTGGCTGTCATCCATCCGAGCGGAGTGTCTCCCATCCTTTCCCCGGGTACTGGGGCTCCTCATCCCTCCTGCAGCCCCACCAGGAACAGCCGTGCCATGTGGGGGGTGAGATGTCGGGTCCCAGCGGGGAGGGGGGGGGAATGCCAGTTCACAGGCCAATTCACACCCAACCTGTCCCCCCCCATGAACTGGAACAGCGCCCACCCCCGTCCTCTGATTAGACCGCTCCTATTCTACATGTCAGTCCATGAATGGTAATGACCTCGCCTAGAGCCTGTCGCTCTGCATCATACATCATTGGCCGGTCCCTGCACAGGACATCCTTCCGTCTCCCAACACAAAGCCTGGGACCGGGGTGACACCACATGTTACCGTACTGGGTGACACCAACCCTAGTGATGCCTCTGGTGGGTAGGATAGTGTGTGCGCAAGTTCCCTGCTCTAAAATGCAACATCACTTATATATATGTGATTTTGCACAGAGTGGGCGCCCAGTAGCAGTAAAACTGCCATGGGGCGGCTGGGGAGTGGTTATTAAAAGTCACAAACAGTATTTGTACCTGCTGACTTTTAATTTTTTGGTGGGGATTGAAGATCTTCTTTTATAACAACAATTAAACAGTGCATTGATAGTTACATAGTTAGTCTGGCTAAAAAAAAGACAAAAGTCCATCCAGTTCAACCATAGAAAAAAAAAGTTATAATCCTATACCCACGGTTGATCCAGAGGAAGGCAAAAAAACCCAGCAAAGCATGATCCAATTTGCTCCTGCAGGGGAAAAAAATTCCTTCCTGATCCCCCTAGAGACAATTGGATATTCCCTGGATCAACTTTACCTATAAATGTTAGTATCCAGTTCTATTCTGTGTATCTAAGAAACAATCCAGGCCTTTTTTGGAGCAATCCACTGAGCTGGCCAGAACCAACTCTTGAGGGAGTCTATTCCACATTTTCACAGCTCTCACTGTGAAGAAACCTTTCCGTGTTTGGAGATTAAATCTCTTTTCCTCCAGACGTAAAGAGTGCCCCCTTGTCCTCTGTGATGACCTAAGGGTGAATAGCTCTACAAAAAATAGAAATTATTATTATACAAGATTTATATAGCGCCAACAGTTTACGCAGTGCTTTGCAACATAAGGGCAGGCAGTACAATTACAATACAAATGAATTCAGGAGGATTAAGAAGGCCCTGCTCGTTAGAGCTTACAATCTAAGAGAATCCACTTTGCATGCATTTAACCTGGTTATTACAATAAAAGTAGAAGTGACATTATCCCTGCACTGAGATCAGAGCTGTGGGAGGGCAGGCCACACACACTATAGGCTGCTTGCAGAAAACTATAGAAGTGGGCGGAGACAAGACCACTCACCCTGAACAAGAAGAGAGAGAAGCAGGGACTAGTCTTTATTACAGGAAACTCCTGCACAGAGGAAACGTTTCACCCAGGAATACTGCATGGATTTGGAAGAAATAAAGTACACCAAGATTCAAGGAAGCAATTATAATAAACCTTTTTAGTGTCCATTAAAATATTTAAAATAGCACCCATAATAAGTCCATAAATCCTTCTCCAATTTCTGTAAAAATTTTCTGTATGAATCCAATAATTGCCATGTACCTCAAAACAAAGAAAACTCAATAGTGCATTATCCTCAAAAAAATATTAAATACATAAATACTGTATTTTTCGCTCCATAAGACGAACCTGACAATAAGACGCACCAAGGTTTTAGAGGAGAAAAACAAGAAAAAAAATATTCTGAACCAATGGACTGCAGACACAGTACAGGGGATGACCAGAGACTGCGGACACAGTACAGGGGATGACCAGAGACTGCGGACACAGTACAGGGGATGACCAGAGACTGCGGACACAGTACAGGAGATGACCAGAGACTGCGGACATAGTACAGGGGATGACCAGAGACTGCGGACATAGTACAGGAGATAACCAGAGACTGCAGACATAGTACAGGAGATGACCAGAGACTGTGGACACAGTACAGGGGATGACCAGAGACTGCGGACACAGTACAAGGGATGACCAGAGACTGTGGATATAGTACAGGAGATGACCAGGGACTGCGGACACAGTACAGGAGATGACCAGAGACTGCGGACACAGTACAGGAGATAACCAGAGACTGCGGACACGGTACAGGAGATAACCAGAGACTGTGGACACGGTACAGGAGATGACCAGAGACCGCGGACAGTACAGGGGATGACCAGAGACTGCGGACACAGTACAGGAGATGACCAGAGACTGCGGACACAGTACAGGAGATGACCAGAGACTGCGGACACAGTACAGGAGATGACCAGAGACTACGGACACAGTACAGGAGATGGCCAGAGACTGCAGACACAGTACCCGGGGATGACCAGAGACTGTGAACACAGTACAGTAGATGACCAGAGACTGCAGACACAGTACAGGGAATGACCAGAGACTGCGGACATAGTACAGGGAATGACCAGAGACTGCGGACATAGTACAGGGAATGACCAGAGACTGCAGACACAGTATAGGGGATGACCAGAGACTGCGGACACAGTACAGGAGATGGCCAGAGACTGCGGACACATAGTACAGGGAATGACCAGAGACTGCGGACACAGTACAAGGGATGACCAGAGACTGTGGATATAGTACAGGAGATGACCAGGGACTGCGGACACAGTACAGGAGATGACCAGAGACTGCGGACACAGTACAGGAGATAACCAGAGACTGCGGACACGGTACAGGAGATAACCAGAGACTGTGGACACGGTACAGGAGATGACCAGAGACCGCGGACAGTACAGGGGATGACCAGAGACTGCGGACACAGTACAGGAGATGACCAGAGACTGCGGACACAGTACAGGAGATGACCAGAGACTGCGGACACAGTACAGGAGATGACCAGAGACTGCGGACACAGTACAGGAGATGACCAGAGACTGCGGACACAGTACAGGAGATGGCCAGAGACTGCAGACACAGTACCCGGGGATGACCAGAGACTGCGAACACAGTACAGTAGATGACCAGAGACTGCAGACACAGTACAGGGAATGACCAGAGACTGCGGACATAGTACAGGGAATGACCAGAGACTGCGGACATAGTACAGGGAATGACCAGAGACTGCAGACACAGTATAGGGAATGACCAGAGACTGTGGACACAGTACAGGGGATGACCAGAGAATGTGGACACAGTATAGGAGATGGCCAGAGACTGCGGACATAGTACAGGAGATGACCAGAGACTGCGGACACAGTATAGGGAATGACCAGAGACTGTGGACACAGTACAGGAGATGACCAGAGACTGCGGACACAGTACAGGAGATGGCCAGAGACTGCGGACACATAGTACAGGGAATGACCAGAGACTGTGGACATAGTACAGATGACCAGAGACTGCAGACAGTGTAGGGGATGACCAGAGACTGCAGACAGTAAAGGAGATTACCAGAGACTGCGGACCTTTGGGGAGAGAGGGGGAGCGGGTACCTGAATTTGACAGGTACCCGCTCCCACTTCCGCAGAGTTGTCCTTCCTTCTTCTTCCCGCAGCGGCTTCTGTTACAGCCGGGTGCCCACTGTGCATACGCGAGAAGCGCTGTGCTTTGTGAATGGCCCAGAGCCTTCTGGGACCTGTCATGTGTCCCAGAAGACACCGGACCATTCACAAAGCGCAGCGCTTCTCGTGCATACGCAGTGGGCACCCGGCTGTCACAGAAGCGGGCGCAAGAAGACTGCAGCGCTGGACCGAGGAACAGGTAAGGTCCTGCAGGAGAGAAGAGCTGAGCGGCCAGCCCGATATTCTGACATGGTGGCAGCAGATATACCGGACCGGCCGCTTTACATTGGCTCCATAAGACGCACTGACATTTTCCCCCCTTTTTTTGGGGGAAAAAAGTGCATCTTATGGAGCGAAAAATACGGTAATTGCCCAAATAATTCCTCATTGTTTTTGTGCACCAAAACATAAAAATTGTGAAAACACTTGTGATAGTGAAACACTCTGTGTAATATTTATATATACACTTCTCCGTGAACATTCAGTGGCACATCTAAGTGGCTGAATCACATACCCTTACCCTAATGCAAAAATATGCCAGCCTTATATGAATATAAAAATCCAGAGAGGGATATACATCAACTAGATCCACATGGAAGCCTTCAGATCCCTTAGATGCTCACTTCATTACTTCCACCTTCTCATGCTCCATAGTAATCATAGAGGGAAAAAACAAAGCCATATAGTGCAATATGTATGAAGGTATAAAGATCCACGCTTTAATAATATCTGCTTACATATAAACCATTTAACATTTGCATTAAAATCCCATGACTCCACCTCAAGCAGCTTCCAGGAACGCCAGACTGTGTCTACCACACTAAAGATGGCCGCTCCGCTACTTCCGGTCTTTCGGGCAACGTCGGGCAATGACTCTTATAATTAGACAATATTTGTTGATCCCAGAGTTCAGCTTTAAAAGCTCAGTGAGTAGCCTCCCTTCCGTTCCCGACGTCGTAGGGAACGGAACCCGGAAGACAGATGCCGGCATCGGCTGGAGGACATTGCTGGGGACACTGCAGGGGGGACATCGCGGGAGCGCAAGACAAGGTAAGTGAAGAAGAGATCCCGGAGCAGCACTGCAGGGTATTCCTAAGTGTAGCTCGGGGTTACCGCTTGTGGTGCTGAAACTTTACCCCGAGCTACACTCGGGAATACCACCAGGGAGGTTAATAATATCTGCTTACATATAAACCATTTAAAATTTGCATTAAAATCCCGAGACTCCACCTCAATCTCCTTCCAGGAACGCCAGACTGTGTTTACCACACTAAAGATGGCTGCTCCGCTACCTCCGGTCTTTCGGGCAACGTCGGGCAATGGCTCCTATAGTTATACAATATTTGTTTATCCCAGAGTTCAGCTTTAAAAGCTCAGTGAGTAGCCTCCCTAGCGGTCTGATTATGTCCATATTTCTGTGCTCAAAGTGGTACATTTATTTGCATGGAAATATGTATTTTTTTTATTGTAGGCCTGTAATTTTTAGGAATAACTCACTGAAATCTGTCCGAACAAGAGTCTAGTAAACATTCCGGGTATGTTCAAATTTGAAACACGAAATCATAAATTATAATTTAATAAATAATCATAAAAAATAATATAATAATAATACATTTAATTCAATAATATAATCAAACCAAAAACACTGAAATTTGAAATAGAGGGCCAAGTTCGCACATCACTGAGCAAAGTCGCAGAATAGTTTTCAGTGTCTGATGACGAATTTCCCCACAAATCATTATCACTCAATTCTGCAAGTGGTTCTAATTTACTATCGCTGTTCTCTAGCTGGGCTAAAACCGCTTTTGACCTAAAGGGACGCTTTTTGGACGCCATGGACTTTTCTCAGTTTCCAGGCAGAAAGAACGGTAAAAATGCAGGCAGGGCACAGGACAAAGCACTAGGGACAAAATGTATGTGAAACGGTTTGATACAGTAATGTTTTACTATGTGATTTTAGTGAATGTCACTTCTACAATTTTCAAATTTCACCCATCCGTCCCCGTACATCCTGACGTTGCAGGGAACCCAGATGACAGATGCTGTCATCGGCCGGAGGACATTGCTGGGGACACTGCTGGAGGGACATCGAGGGAGCGCAGGAAAAGGTAAGTGAAGAAGAGATCCTGGAGCAGCGCCGCATGGTAAGCCCGAGTGTAGCTCGGGGTTACCGCTTGTGGTGCTGAAACTTTACCCCGAGCCAGGGGCGGACTGACCATTTGGACACTTGGGCAGTGCCCGAGGGCCCGGGGTCAGTAGGGGCCCCATGAGATGCCCCTGGTACCTTTTTCAAAGGTTTTTTTGAGTTTGGGCAAGGACACAGGGGCCCCGTGATCCCCTATTGTCCGGGGGCCCCATGAGTTTTCAGTCCGCCCCTGCCCCGAGCTACACTTGGGAATACCTCCAGGGAGGTTAAATGCTCACTTCATTACTTCCACCTTCTTATGCTCCATAGTAATCATAGAGGCAAAAACAAAGCCATATAGTGCAATATGTATGAAGGTATAAAATTCCGCGCTTTAATAGTATCTGCTTACATATAAACCATTTAAAATTTGCATTAAAATCCCATGACTCTACCTCAAGCCGCTTCCGGGAACGCCAGACTGTGTTTACCACACTAAAGATGGCTGCTCCGCTACTTCCGGTCTTTCGGGCAACGTCGGGCAATGACTCTTATAGTTATACAATATTTGTTGATCCCAGAGTTCAGCTTTAAAAGCTCGGTGATAAAAAAAAACCCCAAACACATGCATAGCCTCATTCAGTAAGTCAATACAAGCAGCAATGATGATGAGCAGAATACAATAGTCCTCAGTGGCTAATCAGGAATACTCGTTGCACTAGTTGGACTAAAGTAAAGTCTGGTTGGCTGCTTTGCATTTACTCATAGCTTGCAATGGCATATTAAATCGGTCTTGCTGTGCCTATGTATATACAGTTAAACACTATATTCATTTGGGATACTACACACACGTACTGTACACACACACGCACATACACCGTCCTTAAACTATGACTAGAGAGAGGAACTGCATGCACTGAGTTTATTATTCATTGGAAAAAAATGTCTTCTAATCTACCATTCGGAAGCAGAAAAAAATGATTTCCTGCAATGGTATTCACAAGCGCTCTGCCTTCATCACAATATAATCATAATAACTGAAGCAGGTTTTCCTGTGGGATTATACCTCTGTGTGATTTAATCCTTAAATTTGTTTGGCTTTCATCCCCCGGAGAAGACAGATTTCAGTTATAAAGTATTCTTGCTTCAAATATCAGACGAGGCACCATGCATCTATAATCTTTCCCAAGATTTGCAAAGCCTAGGGCATGAGGTGAGATCAACTGTAATACTCCGGCTGTACTTTATCACTTCATTTCAGGGACTAATAAAAACGCATACACACTCACACGCTCACACACAAGGGGTGGAGTCAGCTATTTTAATGGATTATTCTCTATTCAACATTTGATACAGCGGCGCCTGAAAACTGCTGTACAATTAAAGGCAGTAATAGTTTTCAGGCGTTCTCTGCACAGGAAGAAAAGATAGACGCTCTAGCAGTTTACCGAGCATATAAATATGTTTATACAGAGGAAAGGAAATGTTTTCTATGAGATCATGAAGTACATGTAAATAATACTGTTCAGATGTGCATGTCTAATAACCAGCTACTCCTTTTTTTTTTTTTCAGAATGTGTGATGTGACAGAGGAACAGGCTCAAATACAAAATGGTATACAACATATCATTACAATATTGCAATGGCGTACAACATATAATTATGCCCAATGATTCCATACCTGGCTGCAATGGCATTCAGAATAAGGTAAAATTGGGATAATTGTTTTCAATTTTTAATGCAGTAAGACAAAGAAAAAAAAAACAAAAAACGGGCACTAAGCCATAGCAAAAACCTGGAATTTATTCTTCACCAGGTGGACCATAATAATCAGACTTCTAAGTGTTTGCTATTTGTTACTGTACTTCATTCAACATACATATACATAAAGTAACTCTCTCACTAAACCATAAAAAAAAAAAAAAAAATGTTAATCATTTACAGTGGATATAAAAAGTCTACACACTGCTGTTAAAATGTCAGGTTTCTGTGATGTAAAAAAATGAGAGAAAGATAAATCATTTAAGAACTTTTTCCACCTTTAATGTGACCTATAAACTGTACAACTCAATTGAAAAACAAACAGAAATCTTTTAGAGGGGGAAGTAAACATAAAAAGCTAAAATAATGTGGTTGCAAAAGTGTGCACACCCTTAAAGTAATACTTTATTGAAGCGCATTTTGATTTTATTATAGCACTCAGATCTGCTCATGCTGCTCTGGTGCAGTTGGAGTTGGCTGAGTGCTGCCCACCTTCAAGAAGCTAGGAGAGCCTTCCAGAACATGGGAAGGGGCTAGGCAAATTAAGAGCATGAATATGGATACAGCCCTGACCATTTGCAGGGCAAGGCAGTCCCATTGTATGCTGGAACTGGTATTTATGAGTTCAGTTTTTTTCCCTGGAGTGGATTGCAGCTAACCAGGCTAGAGGCAGGCTGCATCGCCTGGCACTTGCTGCCATGTGGCCTCAGGTGGGTTGACCTGAGGGCCTGACATGAGAGAGTGTGACCCTTATTTTGCAGGAAGCTGATTGAGGGTAGTTGTCCGCCAAAGCTCTGTCTGGTATCACTGGAGGGTTTCGAAGATTGGAAGGAGGCAACCATTCTATCCTTGGGCCTTGTGAATACTGACATTGAGGAACTTGGGGATGCTGTGTGCTTGCTACCTCCCTTGGGGTTTGATAGTCAGCATGGGTCTGGAAAAAGGGAACATTGGCTAGTGTTCTGAAGCTTGTCCAAGTGCTGCTACTGTAAAGGACTACTCTTAGCTACGTTACCTTTGGCTTATACCTGAGAAGCTCAGCCCTGTAACTACTACTACTGCTAAAGGGACTCTCACTCCAAAACTACTTGCTGGTATATGTGACAAAGGGAAGTCTGCTATCTACTGACAGACAAGACTTCATAAGTGTTCAAAGAAGAGATCAGAGAGATGTTCTCAGTGTGAATAGTTCTGATTTGGAGTATTCTACTATAATTCCCCATTCCTATCCCCAGTTCTACAATAAACTCCAAAAAGAAACATCCCCTAGACTGGTCATTGAAGACAATAAATGGAAGTGTGTGTGTATTTGGTTGAAGAAATACACTGTGCCTGGCTGCGGGGTGAAGAAAGGGGAATCCGGGGCAACAAACAAGCGGCTCCTTCAGGGGTGCACCTACAAGCATATCTGGCCTTTCTGAAAGGCAAAGCCCTAATACCTTGTGGTACTCTCTAGGTGCTTACACTTTTTACTTGCAGCGTTATTCCCTTCCTCCCCAAACAATGTTTTTTGTAAATAAGACAGTGTTGATAACAACTTGGACAATCACAGTTCAGCTTTTTTTGGCCTTTGTGTTTTCTAATGGAAGGATGTGGCCAACTTAAATTGAATCCATACTTTGTCCATACTGGACAAGGTCACAGATTCTCATTGTTCTATAAACATCATGGGATTGTTCCTAGGGTTGCCACCTTATCCTCCTAAAACTGAACACATATTAATTACAAAGGTTCTGATTTTAATTACCACTTTATCAGCCACAGAAACTGTGTAATTAATTTATGTTTGGTTTTAAAGGGATGAGGTGACAACCCTACTTGTTCCATTTGGGACCTTGCTGTTCTGAAACACTGCAGGACTGCTCAAGAAGTTCCATAGGTACAGGGGACCACATGACACTTCCTGCTGCTTTCTCACAGTGAAAATCTTGATGCCTGAGTAGACAGTCCAGGCTTAGGGGCTGTTTTACTGAAACTAGAGAATTCAAAATCTGGTGCAACTCTGAATAGAAACCAATCAGCGTCCAGTTGTTTTTGTCAAAGCTTAGATGAACAAGCTGAAGTTGGAAGCTGATTGGCTACTATGCACAACTGAGCCAGATTTTGCACTCTCCAGTTTTAATAAATCAACCCCATAGTGCTGTCACATGGGAAAAAAGTTACATATGTAAAGGGGTTGCAAAGTGTCATTCAAATTTGAATATCTTTGTGGCTTTTGGTACTTTCACACGAAAATGGGTTTCAGTTTACTAAAGACAAACATTCCATGCGCTTTGTGAGGGAAGTTGCAGATTGCAAAGAAATTTTACCCATCTTCCAATCATGTGCAAGCAAAAATGCTGTTTTTTATTCTCCTGTCATGGGATTGGTTATCCTGGCTGTCTTTTGGACACAGCTGATCACAGATTGAGGTAAAGGGCCAATCACATCGGCCCTTTACCATGTGATCAACTGTCCAATCACAACTGATCCCATGTAAACATATTTGCCGGTTATCTGCATTTCCTTTTCTCACATGCATGTTGTCACTGTGTGGGGAAAGGAGAGCCGATAACCGGCAATCCTGATAGGGTACATTTACACTGATTATCAGGGCAGCCCCATCAGTGCCAATCAGTTCCCATCAGTCCAGCTTATTAGTGCCCATCAGTGCCGACTATCAGTGCTGCCTATTAGTGCCTATCAGTGCCACCTCATCAGTGCCCATCATTGCAGCTCCATTAGTGCCCATCAGTGCAGCTTCATTAGTGCTCATCAGTGCAGCCTCATCAGTGCCCATCAGTGCAGCCTCATCAGCACACATGTAAAGAAGAAAAATTACTGATTTGCAAAATTTTATAATAGAAACTAAGAAAAACTTTTAAAAACAATTTTCAGTCTTTTTAATTTGTTTAGCACACAATAAAAACCCAGTGGTGATTAATCACCACCAAAAGAAAGCTCTATCTGTCTAAAACCAATGATGAAAAATGTCATATGGATACGATGTCGCTTGACCACGCAATTGTCCTTCCGAGTGCGACAACTCTGAAAGCTGAAAAATGGCCTGGACAGGAAGGGGGTGAAAGTGCCATGTATTTAAAGTGCTACTGAACCCAGGACCATACATTCACTTTGTCTGGTCTCCCACAATACACACAACACGAAAATACAATTATTTTAGTAAATATAAACTGCTAAACACCTTTTCTCACCAGCAGTTAGAACATTCTTGTAACTTCTATCAGTGTCCAGCAGAACACATGTTAAAGTTTATAGTAGGAGTTTAATTTTGCTCTAGGAGGATGCTGATCACATGCACTCTCCCAAGAAAAAAAAAACCTCTCTAGCAATAAGCACCAAACTGAGCATGTGCAGAGTGACTCCACATGATATGTCTTATCAGGAGATAAGAGGGAGACACTGGAAGAAGGGGAAGATTAGAGAAGTCAGGATCAAACAGCCTTTTTACATAATGCAGAGGATTAACCTCTTAGGTTCCACAGTGAGTATAACAAGCATGCTTTACTGCATATACAGACTGATTTTACTGTTGTGGGTTTAGTAAGACTTTCAGTGGTTAAAGGTCACCATGAGTGGTCCAGGATTTGGAAGCTTTGATTCAGTGAAGAACCACCTTTTCCCATGAGCATAAGTCTACCCCCAGACCTGACTGGTGATGGGACGCCTCTCTGTAAATGTGCAGGGCAAAGGTATACGAGCAGACATGTTGCTATTTGGCTCCACAAATGACCGTTGGCAACAGTGCTGCCTCTCTTTCTACAGAGATGGAGAGACATGTGGATCAGTGAAGAAGCAACACAAAGCCTGTCTTTAAGAGAAGCAGTGTCCTGAGAGGAGAGGAAGCCACTGAGAATCTAAAGCAGACCATAGACAAGTCAAAATACGAACTAAAATTCTTGGTCGTTCGTTTTTCGCAATCATTATTGTGCCAGCTGAGACACGCTATTTGTGTTTCACAATCGGACATTCCAGATCCAACACGCTGGTTTTTGTTTATAAAAACAAAAAAAAATCATGGCACAGCCATATGCGCTTTTTTAGTTTTTCGATTGTCAATGCTTGTGACTCATCTATGGCATGCCAATAAATTAGGGTGGTACTATACCGTACTTTTAAAATGTGAAAACCCTTTGTTAGAAACTGCTACCTCACCCTGTGATCCAGTTGTTTATGTTTTAAGAACTGTCAAAGTTAGTGAGAGCACTTTAAGTAACCCCCTCTGCCATTCCAGTATTCCAGTACAGGCTGGAAAAACTTGCATGATTTGACATATCTTGAATCCTGCTCCAACATACTGATGGTAGAATCAGAATTTGACATACACAGCATGAATCCTTAGGGATGAGGTAGCACAGGAGATTTGCAGCATGAAGTTACTATCCATTCTGCATTCAATGCGTAATGCTATAGAATCTGTAAATCCCCAAGGAACTTTTGCTGCGCTGATTTGAAACCATGCTCTAAAGAATTCAGCCTGTGCTGAGTGCAAAAAAAGGGTCCTCTTTAGAACTAGATAGGTGTACCTAATAAAGTGTGTGATGACTATTTTTCTGCCAGCATTATTTTTTAAAAGCAGAACATTGTTAAAGAGCAATTGCAGGAACCAAAATGAGTTAACTTAGCAGGAAACCAGGACACATTGCAACCATTCCCATTTGCTTATGCTACACCAGTAGTCTCCAAACTGCGGCCCTTTGCTTGCCCCTATCTGGCCCTCGGGGTACTATCCCTCTCACTGATACCAACAAGGAGGCACCATTTCTTCCACTGGCACCAACTATGGTGCATTTTTTCTTCCACTGACACCAATGATGGGACACAATTTCTCCAACTGATATAAACAATTAGACACTATTCCTCCAACTAATACCAAGGATGGGGCACTATTCATCCCACCAATGATGGGGCACAATTCCTCCCACTGATACCAATGATGGGGCACAATTCCTCCCCTAATACCAATGATGGGGCACTATTCATCCCACTAACACCAATAATGGGGCACAATTCCTCCCACTAATACCAATGATGGAGAACTATTCATCCCACGGACACCAATGATGGGGCACAATTCCTCCCCTAATACCAATGATGGGGCACTATTCATCCCACTAACACCAATGATGGGGCACAATTCCTCCCACTAATACCAATGATGGAGAACTATTCATCCCACGGACACCAGTGATGGAACACAATTCCTCCAACTGATATAAACAATTAGGCACTATTCTTCCAACTAATACCAAGGATGGGGCACTATTAATCCCACCAATGATGGGGCACAACTCCTCCCCCTGATACCAATTCTGGGGCACAATTCCTCCCCTAATACCAATGATGGGGCACTATTCATCCCACTGACATCAATGATGGGGCACTATTCCTCCCACTGATACCAATGATGGGGAACTATTCATCCCACTGACACCAATGATGGGGCACTATTCCTCCCACTAATACCAATGATGGGGCACTATTCCGCCCACTAATACCAATGATGGAGAACTATTCATCCCACTGACACCCATGATGGGACACAATTCCTCCAACTGATATAAACAATTAGGCCCTATTTTTCCAACTAATACCAAGGATGGGGCACTATTCATCCCACCAATGATGGGGCACAATTCCTCCCCCTGATACCAATTCTGGGGCACAATTCCTCCCCTAATACCAATGATGTGACACTATTCATCCCACTGACACCAATGATGGGGCACTATTCCTCCCACTAATACCAATGATGGAGAACTATTCATCCCACTGACACCAATGATGGGACACAATTCCTCCAACTGACACCAGTGATGGGGCACTATTCCTCCCACTGATACCAATGATGGGGCACTATTCATCCCCACTGACACCAATGATGGGGCACTATTCCTCCCACTGATACCAATGATGGGGAACTATTCATCCCACTGACACCAATGATGGGGCTTGATTCCTCCCACTAAAACCAATGATGGGGCACTGTACCTCCAACAAATATCAATGATGGGGCACTATTCCTCCCAATAATACCAATGACTGGACACTATTCCTCCTTCCATTGACTACAAGCACTATGCCATTTTTTCAACTCCTACTGACGCTGGGACATTTTCGTCTCCCAATGGCCACTCCGACCTTAATAATATTTGAAGGACAGTAAACCGGCCATTTGTTTAGAAAGTTTGGAGACCCTTGTGCTAGACCCTTGTGTTTCTGGGTTGGGTCTACTTCCGGAAGTTATGTGATTTAGTGGTGTGCAACTTCTCTACGTATAATATGTGAAACAGAAAGGAGTCATTAGTGGTGGGGGATTGGGAATACTCCTGCATATTACATGGGTAAGCAAATGAGGTTCCCATATCAGCAGATAAATGGCGTGAAGCTTATTTTAGATAGTGGGGCTCCCTAGTGAACTACAGTTATTCCTACAAGTAAAAACCGAATTATTGGGCAAACAACCTGCACTCCAAGCTTTTTGTTTCAGTTGTAGTTGGAGTATACCTTGAAATATATTTAATACTCTGCACCTATCTTTGTCTGTCATCCATCTAGCAGGGGGATAGGTAAGATGTTCTGTACAAAGGGCATGAAAAATCCCCCCCCCCAAATCCACCAGTGCTGCACTTCCCTAAAACCACTCACTGTTCTTTACGCTGAAATGTGATATATTTCAGAGAGGGGAATAAACAGCTTTTATGGCACTCTGCACTATAAGACCGTGCATTCCTGTTTTCCAGGCTAATAAAAACAGCCAAGATATACGTCACCCAGGGGGAGAATGGGTATTATGCTTATATGTGAGTGCAGCTAATATATACTGGTTTTGTGATGTTGTTTTGCTTGCGTTATCTCATTTCGTGGCTTTTCCACTCTCTTTATGGTGGCGTTATGGTTCTGCCTTATTTATGACACTGGTTCGCTGCTGTCTAATGCGGCAGCTAATTTATGTTTCAGTGGAGCAGTTTTGTTAGAAGAAATTGGTTTGAAGCACAGTCCTGACATCTGTAATGTGTGTTCTGCTTGTCTTTTGGTGGATGGGATTAATGTCTAGGGGGCTGTTCAGGAAGGAAGGTTTCTTCTCTTGCTCTGCTCTAAGCCCTTGGCCAGTAGACCCCAAGTCTTTTATAGGGGTTGCTTTCTGACAGCAGAAAAATATTCATTGGCCCATTTATTTTCTTCTGTATGCGGATATATGATTTACTAAATAAGTATCATAATGCTGACAATTAAAGGTGCACTGTCTTGCCATTACCTGCATATCTGGACAATGCTTCTGTTTAACTATTGTATTTATTCCTGTACAAATGTATTCTTGTGTGCCTCTATTGATATTGACATACACTATAAGGAAATTACAATATGGGATCAAACAAAGGGCACAGACAAAGGCAGTAGATGATATGACAAGTGGGACTTCTGTTTACAAAGGCAGTATATGCAAATAAATGGAAGCAAATGTGATTATGGATAATGGGAGATTTGTTTGACTTTTTTTTTGTGAAGCACGTGAACTTTACTGAAATGCTTTGCTAAGAACAATTTTGCTGTTTTCTTTAGCCTGGCTGCTGGGGAAAAGAGTAAAAGAAATGCTGCTATAAGAAGCACACTGGCCTACATGTACAGGAACCCACTCTACAAAATCCAGTATCTTGCTACTTTTGCCACCTTACTGCAATTCTATGGGCAAAACAAAGCAGACATGCTGTGAATTATCCTGTTTTATTAAAATAGGCAAAATGAGTGCATAACAGTTCACAAATTCTTCAAATTCTAGAACCCTGGTGCCCAGCCTATGGCCCTTTGGTACTTTTTGTGCTGCCCTCAGGGTTCCTTCAGTCACTAACCTGTGTTTTCTTATAGCAGTGATTTTTTGCAGTCTCAAGTAATATGTCGGCAGCCTATGCAATCTCCTGAAGCATGCCCCCAGTCTGCAACAACTCCTATGACATGTTTTGCAGCATGTCCTCAATCTCTTATGCAGGTCATAGATGGGTCGAAAATCGGCCAATTTTTCTTTAAAAAAAATGAAAAATCGGTTGTTCAAGCGGCCGACGTTACCAGCAACAGTAAAAAAAAAATCGGCCGATTTTCATCCTGTCTACGGCTCGCAAAAAGTGTCCCTGCAGAGAGCTCCGCTATTTCTTTGACAGTTCCTTGACATTTATAGCGGTTGCAACAATGTATCTATTTGTTTCCGAATAAAAACATCTGTATCCTAAATGGATACAAATACATTGTTGCAACCGCTATAAATGTCAAGGAACTGTCAAAGAAATAGCGGAGCTCTCTGCAGGGACACTTTTTGCTGGACTGGAATTCCTCTTCTTCATCCTCTTCTTCTTCTTCTTCATCTTCTTCATCCTCTTCTTCCTCTTCCTCTTCTTCATCCTCTTCTTCTTCTTCATCCTCTTCTTCTTCTTCATCCTCTTCTTCTTCATCATCCTCTTCTTCTTCTTCATCTTCTTCTCCTTCTGCTTCTTTATCCTCTTCTTCTTCTGCTTCTTCATCCTCTTCTTCTTCTTCATCTTCTACTTCTTCATCCTCTTCTTCTTCTTCATCCTCTTCTTCTTCTTCTTCCTCTTCATCCTCTTCTTCTTCTTCATCCTCTTCTTCTTCTTCATCCTCTTCTTCATCTTCTTCGTCCTCTTCTTCAGCTTCTTCATCCTCTTCTTCATCCTCTTCTTCTTCATCCTCTTCTTCATCCTCTTCTTCAGCTTCTTCATCCTCTTCTTCATCCTCTTCTTCATCTTCCTCTTCTTTTTCATCCTCTTCTTCTTCTTCTTCATCCTCTTCTTCTTCTTCTTCTTCTTCATCCTCTTCTTCTTCATCCTCTTCTTCTTCATCATCCTCTTCTTCTTCATCCTCTTCTTCATCCTCTGCTTCTTCTTCCTCTTCTTCCTCCTCTTCTTCTTCCTCTTCTTCATCATCCTCTTCTTCATCCTCTTCTTCTTCCTCCTCTTCTTCTTCCTCCTCTTCTTCTTCCTCCTCTTCTTCTTCTTCCTCTTTTTTATCCTCTTCTTCATCCTCTTCTTCTTAATCTTCCTCTTCTTCTTCCTCTTCTTCTTCCTCTTCTTCTTCTTCATCCTCTTCTTCTTCTTCCTCTTCTTCATCCTCTTCTTCATCTTCTTCTTCCTCTTCTTCTTCCTTTTCTACTTCCTCTTCTTCATCCTCTTCTTCTTTTTTTCTTCTTTTTGTCTTCCTCTTGCAGGTCACTGCTCATGCGCAGATTTTTTTATCGGTAAAAAGATCGGCCGATTTGCCCATCATTGGCGCGAAAATCGGCCGATCAGCAAAATCGGCTGCTTTTTTTCCAGCTTTACCGATTAAAAAAAATCTGCCAAATGACCGAAAAACGGCCGAACAATTAGCCCACTAACGATCCGAAAATTAGCCGATTTTATTTTTGGCCGAAAAATTGGCCGATTTTCGACCCATCTATGGCCTGCATTATCATCTCTTTTATCATGTCTGCAGTCTCTGACTATTTCTTGTATTATGCTTGCAGTCTTTGACCATCTCTTGGACCATGCCGACAGTCTCTGACCATCTTTTGCATCATGTCTGCAGTCTATGATCATCTCTTGTGTCCTGTCTGTTGTCTCTGAATTTATCCTGTACCATGCCCACAGTCTCTGGCCATCTTCTCTACCATGTCCATGGTCTCTGACCATCTCTTTTATCATATTTGCAGTCTCTAACCATCTCTTGTATCATGTCTGCAGTCTATGTATAAGTTCTCTACCATGTCCACAATCTCTGACCATCCCTTGTATCATGTCCGCAGTCTCTGAACATCTTCTCTGCCATGTCTACAGTCTCTGACCATCTCTTGCATCATGTCCGCAGTCTCTGAACATCTTCTCTGCCATGTCCACAGTCTCTGACCATCTCTTGTATCATGTCCACAGTCTATGACCATCTCTTGCATCATGTCCACAGTCTATGACCATCTCCTGTACCATACCCACAATCTCTGACCATCTCTTGTATCATGTCCGCAGTCTCTGAACATCTTTTCTGCCATGTCTACAGTCTCTGACCATCTCTTGCATCATGTCCGCAGTCTCTGAACATCTTCTCTGCCATGTCCACAGTCTCTGACCATCTCTTGTATCATGTCCACAGTCTATGACCATCTCTTGCATCATGTCCACAGTCTATGACCATCTCCTGTACCATACCCACAATCTCTGACCATCTCTTGTATCATGTCCGCAGTCTCTGAACATCTTCTCTGCCATGTCTACAGTCTCTGACCATCTCTTGCATCATGTCCGCAGTCTCTAAACATCTTCTCTGCCATGTCCACAGTCTCTGACTATCTCTTGTATCATGTCCACAGTCTATGACCATCTCTTGCATCATGTCCGCAGTCTATGACCATCTCCTGTACCATACCCACAATCTCTGACCATCTCTTGTATCATGTCCACAGTCTCTTAAACAGCTTCTGTACCATGTTTGCAGTCTCTGGCTATCTCCTGTATTATAGCCACAGTCTCTGATCATCTTGTGTATTGTGTCTGCGGTCTATAACAATCTCTTGTATCATGCCCATGGTCTTTGACTATATCCTGTTGTGTGTCTGCTGTTTCTGACACTGAATATTCACTGAATTTTATGTGCACCCCTTTAGAGATGTTGAGGGCTACACTTGAGCCCCCCATATAGAGAAAGTTGACCCCCACTGATCTTGAAAATGCAAGAGTTAATACAGTAGGCTGCTTGACCAGTCCTAACAGCAGAGATGACATTGTGAATGCTGTTGTTTTTACTGTGTCCTGTTAGTACTTTGTTGCAGTGATATGGCTTTTAGACTTCTCCATTTCTGCGTTATGAATGATCTATTATTCAATAGGTAAAAATGCTAAGTGTCAAAATAATAAGTACACTCCTAGTAGAAGCCACAGCAGCAGGTATACCAGCAGGCCAAAAGTCACAACTGATCTAAACAAGATAACTAAATGTTAATGCTAAAATACAAGCAGATATAAAACACCAATTAGTGCTGTTATGTAGTTATTAAAAAATACAGATATTGTAAATACAACTAGTGTTAGTACCTGATTTTAACTTGTCATCAGCTGCCTGCAATCTTCTATAAAGCAGTGTTTAAAATGGAATGGAAGTAGGCTCAGTATTAGGAGCAAATCCATTATGCTGTGTGTACATGTTATGACAATGAAGGTACAGGTAGAAGGAGAGAATAGAGAGATTACCTCATCAGTCTGTTGCTGCTCCTCTACTGTTCACAAACAATGAAAGCTATGGGCTGAGAGGTGACCAGGCTGTATTGCTTATGAGTAGAAAAAAAAAATAGTGTTGCCAACTTGATTGGGCTGTCTACATCCTGTAAAACAAATCCCTTAGAAGATAAAGGAGCCCATAAATGTATCCAAACTATCTATTCAGCTGTTTTTCAGCTTTAAATGTTAAACATTAGACAAATATGAGCAGAACAAGAAACTGATTGTGACGGAACGCCTGTCACCCAGATTGGGTGATTCCCTCAGAGATCCCCTTCCTCGCCACTGGGACACAGGACTTTGCACCCAAGACTAGACGACACTAGCTTAGATGCCAAACTGAAACTCTTTATTAAACAGAAAACACCGATTTTTATACAATCCAGAAATAGGGGCAATACAACAAATATTACAAATTGAGATAAATATTCCACACCGATTAGGTAAGAGCTTGATCACAACAGTACAGCCAACAACTAACAGTGATCTAATTAACAGTAAGCTAATCAACAGCCAGGCACTCAGACAATGCTTTTGTTAATCAGGGAACCCACCGCAGACAGCCCAGCAACAAACCCACCCCTGAATACACAAAGTTCATTACCATCCGAGTATGCGGTAGGATACTGCATAGCATTTAAAAAAAAAAAGTTTGAATTCACCAAAAAACGCTACTAAAATACCGCATGAGTTATTTTATCAAGTCATGCAGTATTTTATTAGTGAAAAGCATCCATTCCCCACTGACAGCTGAATGTAAACGAAAGAATTGCGGGACGTTAAAGAAAGTATTTAAAAAACGGCGTGGGGTGCCACCCTCCATCCATACCAAGCCCTTCGGGTCTGGTATGGATTTTGAGGGGAACCCCCATGCCAAAATAGCCCCCCCATGTGAATGCGTATGGAGTACATGGTACCACTACCCATTCACAAAAGAAAAAGTGTAGTGTGGAAAAAGACAGGAGACAGTCTTTGACAAGTTGTTTATTAAAAGTAGAATAATAAAAGAATGCCTCCAAAGTAAATCCAATGTCAATCACGATGCCTGCCGCCACCGCTGCTACCCGAAAAAAGAACAACAAAAAAAAAGGCTCCGGTTCCGACTCTGGCTCCTGCCGTGTGACTGCTCTGCTGGCTTGACAGTTCTTAAATATGTAAGGGGCGGGGCCACCTGGGGACATCACAGGTGTGACCCCGTCCATTGTGGCATTATCAACCCGGGGCATGCTGGGTCAATGATGTCACAAGGAGGTGGGGCCACACACATGATGTTACTGGGTGGCCCCGCCCCTTACATATTTAAGAACTGTCAAGCCAGCGGTGCAGTCAGAAAGCAGGGGGCCTGCGTCAGGAGCGGAGCCTTTTTTTTTCTTTTTTTGGGTAGCGGCGGCGGCGGGCATCGTGATTGATGTTTCTACTTTCTGATGATCTACTTCGGGGGGCATTCTTTTTTTTTTCTTCTTTTAATAAAGGACTTTTCAAAGACTGTCTCCTATCTTTTTTCACACTACACTTTTTTTTTGTGACTGGGTAGTGGTACCATGTACTCCATACTCATTCACATGGGGGGAGGGCTGGTATCTGGGTGCCCGCAGACCCCCACAACCACAGGCCAGGGTAGTGGGGAAGAGGCCTTTGTCCCCATGAACATGGGTAAAGGTGCTAGTAAAACTGTGTGCCCCAGTTTTACTATATAAGTGTACTTATCTTTTTTTGCCTTCCTTTTCCTGACCTAAATTAGCCCACCAGTCAATGCAGAGAAGATATTGGGGTTCAGATGGAAACAAACAGCAAAGTCTGTTGCTACCAGTTTGAGATAAGTGTGTATCTGGGGTGGAGGACTAGCTTAGACCAGGGAAGGCAGAAAAAAAAGATAAGTGCATTTTGTTTTAAAATGTACTTTTTCTTTAATTCAATCCCAACTGCCTTATTTCCTGCTCGCAAAAAAAGGAAGCTCCAAACTGCTCTGGGTTCAGTTCAAGAAAGGTTTAGTAAAAAGTTTGGATGCCAGACCCAAAACCCATTTAAATTAACAGGAGCTGAATCTGTAGGCAGAGTGACCTGCAGGTGGGCACTGACCTGGGGGAACATGCAGCAAATGCAGTTTTTTTTCTTTTAGTTTCATTCAGCTAGGAGCAGTTATTTTCTAAATGCTTAAAGTGCAACAATACAAATGTCCAATTCCTTTATATAACATGTCTGGAGGGTGTCTTAATTCTGCCTGTGAAGGGGCTTATGACTGTGATGTACAGAATGTGCTCCAGCAGCACTGACAATTTTCCAAGGGAAAAAGTTATGTAGCCTCCCTAGCGGTATGATTATGTCAGCATTTCTGTGCTCAAAGTGGTACATATTTTTGCATGGAAATATGTAATTTTTTATTGTACACTGTAATTTTTAGGAATAACTCACTGAAATCTATCCGAACAAGAGTCTAGTAAATATCCCGGGTATGATAAAATTAGAAACATGAAAATCGTTTTCAGTGTCTGATGACAAATTCCCCACGAATCATAATCACTCAATTCTGCAAGTAGTTCTAATTTACTATCACTGTTTTCTAGCTGGTCTAAAACCGCCTTGCTTTTTGGACGCCAAGGACATTTCTCTTTTTGGACGCCATGGATATTTTGCTTTTTGGACGCCATGGACATTTTGCTTTTTGGACGCCATGGACATTTCTCAGTTTGAAGGCAGAAAGAGCAGTAAAAATGCAGGCAGGGTGTCGGACAAAGCACTAGGGACAAAATGTATGTGAAATGGTTTGATACAGTAATGTTTTACTATGTGATTTTAGTGTATTTAGTGAATGTCATTTTTTCACATTTTTAAATTTCCCGCCGTTCCGTCCCCCGTATGTCCTGACATCGCAGGGAACGGAACCCAGAAGACAATGCCGACACTGCAGGAGGGACATCACGGGAGCGAAGGACTAGGTACGTGCAGAAGAGATCCCGAAGCAGCGCTGCAAGGTATTCCCGAGTGTAGCTCGGGGTTACCGCTTGTGGCGCTGAAACTTTACCCCGAGCTACACTCGGGAATACCTCCAGGGAGGTTAAAATGCCAGAAAATGATATTCTATTGGGGGTGCTATGTTGGGATTTGAACCAACAACCCTAGTAAGACCAGGCTTACTAACCATTTCCTAGATTGTAAGTTCTAATGAGCAGGGCCCTCTGTTTCCTCTTGTACCAAATTGTATTGTAACTGTAATATCTACCTTAATTTTGTAAAGTGCTGCGCAAACTGTTGGTGCTATATAAATCCTGTATTATAATAATAATTTAGCCACTATACTGCCCTAATTTCTGTCAGCTCTTGACATAATCACCTTTCTCCAAATTCTCTGCTTCCTTGCCATTTAGGATATTACCCTCTCATGATTTCCCTCATGCCTATTGGACCAGTCTTTCAATATCTGTTATAATGATAATTCTCCAATACACCTCTCAGTTGATTAATTTCTCAGCTCTGTGTGTTTCTTTATCTGCACAATTTGTTCATTTAGCCTCCAATACCAATTCTATGCAAACAACACTAGGATTATCCAGGAAATCAGTTCAGTTTCTTCACAGACATATAAGATATAAATACATGTAACCTGGCTAAAATGACCTTACCTTTCTTTACTTTTCAGATTCACTTTGTTTCTAACTGCATATAGTACACTCCCTCCACCAGCTGTTCAAGCTTATTGCCTCAGTGATGACCTTGATCAGCCCCTTCTCATCCCTCTCATCCAGAACATCTAGAAGCTCTTTTGCTTCCACTTATCTCTAACACATGCCTTTTTGTAACCCAAAAGACCACCAAAATTCTAGTCCATGTTCTCATAATCTACCACCTTGACTACAGCAATATTCTCCTTTCTGGTCTTCCACTAATGAGACTCTCATCTCTACCATCTATCATGAATACCTGTGCAAGATTTATTTATCTCTCCCACCACTCCTCATCTTCTGCATCTCTCATCGCTAGTTTCATCACTGGCTTCTAATCAAGCTGAGAATAAAATTCAAATTACTATGCTTTGCCTTCAAATCATTTACAGCTCACGCCCCACCTATATGTCAGGCATCATATATGACTATTCTCCAGACTACACTTTCTGCCTCTCCACTGATCTACTAATAATCTCCTCTCTCATAACCATATTCCATGCATGGTAAGATTTCTCTTGGGGAGCCCCATGAACTGGAATTGTATCCCTTGCTCTATTAGACCTGCCCCAACCTTTAAATGTTTAAAGAAACATAAGAGAAATATGAAGGCCTCCTTTGCTAACCTTTACTGGAAATTCTTGTTCCTGGGTCACAATAATGCTTTGAATCCTAACCTTGTTGAGTCTTTGACCCACAACTAGTGTAAAGATAATGAACTGAAAATGAATTCTGACTTCTCTCAAAAGTATGAAAGCCAATAGAAAATGAAATAGCTAAGCAGCTAGCGTTTTGCAAAGGAGGTCAGCAATAGCAGCCTCTATGTTGCTCTCATGACAGGTGCTTATTTACAGATCCTCAAAAGTTTCCCCTTCAAATTTGCCTATCTGTACTGAATGCTTGGTGAATGTCAGGTTCACTACTTTGTAAATATCTTTCTGTCTACCCTACACATTCGCTACTCAGTAATACATCAATAATGCATTTGAAATGGCAGGAGGTAATCAAAATCAGTATGAAAAAATACAGACAAGATTTTAATAAATAGAGAATCGTGCTCTCCAGTGCTGTGGGGATGGGAGAGAAGAGGTGATTGACTTCACAAGTAATAAATAGTGGGGTACCGTGTGATGTAGCTAAATATGGTACCAAGGCAGTATAAAGTATATGGGTTTATCATAGGAGAAGAAGTGAGTCATCAAAAACACTCAGGAAACACTCTACCCAAGGGTTCCAGACACTCAGAAATGTGGGAATAGTATCTAGTATTGTAGCTTCCACTTTAATGTGAATCATAACCTGTGTAACTTTATTCCTAACTGCTACGATGCTTAGGGAGGGAGATTTCCAGGATTTAGCTATGACCTGTTTGGCCGCCGTGATCAGCAACACTTTTAATGGATGGATCTGGTCAGTAGATCACCCATTCATACACTTGATGTGACAAGCAATGACTTACTAGATCCTGCTCCCAGATTTTAGTTACAGTAAGGATCTGGGCTGCATGGCAGTGACTGCACAGGTAACAATAGATGACATTTTAGGTCACTGAAGTTATGAATTTTAGGATTAATGGGCATATTTATCATACAGGGAATGTGATTTGCACCATACATTCACTGTTGGTTAATCAATCACTGTCATTTAAAAAAAAACACTCACCAGGAAGAGTCACCTACCATAAATTTTTGGTTTATTTCAGGTTCACTACTTTGTAAATATGTTCTAAAGTGTGTTTTAACTTTGAACGAAGAGAAGAAGGATTTTTTGCAAAAGGGGCTTCATTCTGAAATTCAGATTTATTGTGGCATTTTAATTAACATATTTTTTTTTAAATAAATAAAGGATGATGTCTACACTTCACATATCATTATTAGAAACAAATTACGCATTTTATCCAAACTTGAAACATTATTCTGAACTGGGTCAACTAGGTATCAAAGCAGATTTTCAGCTGATAAATATATAATATATATAATCCAAGAAATAAAATATAATATATAACTGTTAATATAAAGTTTTTTGCCTCATATCCAACATTTACAATTTGTTCAGATTTGTCTTAGCATTTCCAAAGCTGATGCTCATAGAAGACTAACAGGGTTTGGGTTCAAACACTTTTTATAGAATAATAGGCGTAGAATGTGTAAGTAAATTTAAAATGATCTAGTATGGTTGACTTTATATGGTTATTCAGACAAACACCTAAATACAAGGTTGAAATACTGTTATACTTTTTTAAAACATATTTTTACTATTTTACCTGCAAAAAAATTTGTAATTTTGGGCAGACCTCCCAATGATGGACATACCTCTGACAATTCTTGGTTTTCCAGTGCTGTTTCCTAGGTCAGCTCATTGGCCTGAAATGATAATGATGATTGATTCATTGATAGAATGAGGAGGCTTAAAGGCTAAGTTCACCTTTTGTAGAAAAAAAAAAAATGCACATTTTTATGTAGGTAAAAAAAAAATGTGCATTTTTTAATTTGTTTTTCTAAGGACCCTAAAGAGCATTGCCCCTGTGATCAGCTGATTGCAGGTGCAATGCCAGGCTCCTGCAGACTCTCAGGATAGATGCCTGCCCATACTTCCAATACGGGTACTCACCAGCTCCCTAGCAGTTCACTGAGAACTACAAGCCATCAGCTTCAATGGGTGATGGTACTTGTAGTCTATTCACTCACAGGAAACTGTGAATGAATGACTTCACTTTGTACCTGAAGCCCTACTGTTTTCAAATTGTGACAGCTGGTGGGGGGAGGAGATCCCCCACCTACTGTTACAGGGATGGGGGGGTTGGGGGGAGAGGGGAAGGATGCTGAACATGTAAAACCTTACAACGGTTGTAACCTGTAACCTGTTCAGAAAGGTGACCTTAACTTTTAAGGTAAAGGGGTGACATAGAAAGATGCATGAAGGAACCAGGAAAATTAATTTTTTCTCACCTGGTCGGAGTGTGGAAAAGTGTGTAATTAATTAATATGAACGTACAAGACTACACATCCTTTGGCATGTAAAAAAGCAAATATATGTATTTCAACTGCATATTTAACAGCTTGCCTGGAGTTTTGTTTCAATGTAGCTGAGACTAATAATGGCGGAAACAGAAGGCTGCCCCTGACTGTTAGACTAATAATTTCACTGAGCAATGATGTGTTACCAAACTAATGTGGGATACACAAAGGTCCCAACCTGGATCTTGTGAAATTTGGCATTCAGCTTTGCTAAACTAAAATCTTGCTGTAATTATTCACTGTCCAGTATTTTTGTCTTTCCCTCTTCAAGCATTGCTAAACACCAAGACCTCATAGCATTTTGATAGTGTATTTCCACCTTTGCAGCCAAATTGGGATAATATCTACTTTATATTTGTTATGTGACACTTTTTTTTTACCTTTTAACAGGCTGTTTTCTGAAAACTCCAAAACCTAAAAAATCCTATTTAGCAAACCCCTTCTAAGTAATGTTTATGAAGGGGACCTGGGAGGTATGTTTATTATAAATAACCCTGTATTTACTGTTCAGGGCCCTGCAAAAAAAAAAAAAACATATACTCTGTAATATTATAGTACAAAATCCTTTCTTATGGTAAAAAAGATACATGTTTTAGTTGTACAGTACACGTGATTTTTAGTTATTACCATGGATTATATGCAGCTGCCTTCAGGAGATTGGACAATGGCAAAAAGAAAGCAGCTGGGACATCCCCATTATAACCACTGAAGCAAACGTGCTCATCAGAGTTGGACGCGGAGTTCCCCTTTTTTCTTTTATTAGAAGTATTCCTCAATCCTTCCTTCCCTACCCCCTCCCTTCCTGAGAGGCACAGGGACATCCTGTGTTTAAAGTTGCTGGCAGGCTAGAACAGCAGGGGGCCCAGAGCAACAAAGCCCCACCATGAAGCCAGAGACTGGTTGTCCCTAGGCCTGTGAAAACTCACCCCTCCTAATCAAGATAAGATAGTTTTTCCTGGGACTTGAAAGAAGTTGAAACCTCATAAAACCTACCAGCCAGGTGACAGAAGTTAAATGTCATTCCTCAAGTCAGGTTTTTCCCCCTGTGTTTCATGTCATGGATTATGACAGATGGTTCTAATTCAGAGTTCTCCCGACTGACCCCTCCCAAAACAGCGTATTGGCAAGTTACTCAGCGCCACCCCCCTTGCTGGGGGACTTTTAAAAAACACAGGCCGTAGGCCTAAAGAGAAGCAAAAACACATCTCCTGAGCTTAACATCTTAACAGAGGAGATCAAAGACCCTTTCTGCTCTGCAACTTGGATTTGCTTACAAACCAAGGCATATTGGCAAGTAACTTAATCCTTTAACTTCCTTCCTATTATCTCTTTGCTGTGTTGTGGGTCTTTATATATATATATATATATATATATATATATATATCTAGTTACATTTTCTTTGTAAATATTTTATTGCACCTGTTTGACTCTTTTAGTAATAAATCTTTCTTTCTGAAAGTGTTAAACTGTTTCTAAGCGCTTACTTGCAATTTACGAATTCCTGCCTTTGAAGAGACGCTACTGTGTTTGTTTAATCCTCTGCCCAATCGGCCTGCGGTGACCGTATTGGACAGGCGACTTTTCAATCATTATAGTGTATATTTGATAACGGGAGTTTCCCAGTCTCCGACAAAAGAGGGTTAGTTGCGTAATTAACCTGACCCAGTAACAAGCGCATTCAGGCTGCAGGCACCGATTGTAGCCCATTAGCTGGACAATCGCTGTGCAGGGTGCAGCTGGGTGTGGCCTTGTTACGCGCGTCACACTGCGGTTTTAGATCGGCCGGTCCTTTGGTCATGAGTTTGGTGAGAAGGTCTGAGGTCTGACGCCGCAGGCATGACGTATTATTGTTGGTCGCGGTCGTGCGATTGTCGCATGTTGGTGGCGGCGATCGTGCGATCGTGACAACTCCTACCAGCTAGCCTCAGTTTTTTCCTAGTGTCCTTAGGCAATGGACCTCTTCTCTTTATGGAGAGGAGCTTACCTCTTTCCTATTGAGTATTTCTCTCTCTGATGATTCTTCTCTCAAGTTCCACTGCAGCTCCTTCTGCAGCTTCTAGATAGGTTGACTCCTTGGCTGTGCCTTAGGAGATCGCACCTGGACCACAACAGATTGTAGACACTCCCTTGGCATGTTGAGAAATGTGTATTGTGAGCTGAAGGGTGCTTAACAAGTCCAGGACTGTGGCGTTCCAGCAGCAGCACCCTGTTTTTAAGACCCCTGTGGAAGTATGCCAATCGTAGATGGCAAAGCTTGGATAGGTTCTGACCCCTTCTAGTGTGGCCAGCATACAAGCATCAGTGGTGAGTTCAGGGAGCCAGCCCTTTAAATATTCTTGTCCAGCCTCTTGGAGTTTATGCTTGGTGGCAACGATCTGGGCTCGGGATTCTCTTTTTTTTCTCCACTTCATCCCATCTACACTATTGGATCAACCCCGTCCCTTCTTTTTTTAATCAATATATTTGTCTTTGAATTTGTGTTCTTCACCCACTTATTTTTCTGGCAGTGGGCAGCTTGTCTTTACAGTAAGTGGGCTGAATGATACTGGGCATCATTCAACAAAGAAAGAGGTGGCACTGGATACGTGAGTGAGGCAGTAGGAAAAAGCCATGGAAAGGAGTTCAGTTTTGCAGCCAGAGTGAAGTATTTTGATGTTTTTTGCTCAAGCTAGAATTGGGCTTTAAAGAATGGCTATAGTTCTAAAAACACTTAAATGTACCTTTCTTCTCAGACTGCCACAGCCTGTTTACAACTGCAACTCCTCCACCATAGCCTGCAATAAGGAATTGTGGACAATGACTATTAATTTTCCATGGTCTATTTTTCTCTAATGCAGGTGCTGCTACAATAAATCTTAAATTTTTAAGCAATCCTGTCATGTTTTAAAAATACTGCAGCTGAATTCTCCTCTTTTAAAAGATTCTTGGATGTTGAAGAATGGTACCACAGTGGTTAGTGGAAGACACAGGCATCCAACACTCTAGGTAGTGTTGAATGCCATGGACACAGACTGAAACAGCAACTTTGGAAAGGTAAAAAAATATACCACTTCTTTTGACATTAGTGCTGTAGTATTTAGTAAAACATGACTGGGTCATCTGCTCTGCCAAGGAGGAGGTATAACAGTAGGGATTACATCATATCCTCTCTTCTCTTTCTGCAGTAAAAGGTAACTACAGTTCCCATCAACCACAGGGAATTGTAGTGAATGTGGGTGGGTACACTAGGCCTGTACATGTTGAATATGTCAGAGAGTCTCGTTCCCCCCACCACTACAAGTGATGCTGAATTAGATCACTGCTTCCTGAAGAAAGAACTACAGAAGGGATGTGCGGAGACTGGTGGCTTGGAGATAGGAGGCATAGCAGGCACTGGTCTTACAAAAAGGAAACCAAAGAGAATTACAGATTTGATTTGAAAATGAAATTGAACCTGTGGTGGTTCTGACCTTGAAACAAAGGGTGGGGCCCCACAACCAAAAAATCTTAGAAATATAAAAAAAAATCAACACCTAGACTTTTGAGGTGCCCCAAAAAGTAACACACAAGACAATAATTGTAAATATAGTAGGGGAGAGTACCTCCTCAATTACCTGAAGGCTCCATTGCTTTATATCCCACCTCCACCCCTGTGCAGTCCATACATATGTAAACTTTTAAAAGGAATAACTTCAATGTACCCATGATGTCACTGGCAAACAGCAGAGAGTCTTGTGAGGCACTGCATGTTAAATGCTGCGTATCAAACAATGACTATGGGTGGGGAAAGACCAGTGTGATTCACAAACTGTATCTAGACTACATTCAGCGACAATATAAAGACATACAATAAATCCGACAACATTGAATTGTGAACATGTTATAGGACTGCTTCTATTGTTATACACAGGATATATAGCACCATGTTTGTTTTTTGCATGTAAATGTAACATAGTTCTGCTTCAAATCTTATTTTTGCTGGGTGTATTACTCAGTATCCGTTACTCTGCATATATGGTGACTGCAGAGCACAGTGCTGCTTGTTCTCTATGTTGGGCGTAATTTTTAGTATGTGTTAATTAGTGATGGGCTGAACACCCCCCCTGTTCGGTTTGCGATCGAACATTTGAACCTAACGAAAGTAATGAAAACATTCTTATGTTTCAGCTGTCAGTGGGGTTCCCTGCTGACAGCTGAATGTCAAAATTAAAAGAAAACATTTGTGGGGTTCCCACCCCATCCAACCAAGCCCTTTGGGTCTGGTATGGATTTTGAGGGTATTCCCCCCAACCAAAAATGTTTTTAAAAAATGGCGTCCCCCCCCCAAGTCCATTGAGCATTCAACTTGGCAGGTCGGGAAAGGGGGGGAATGTGTGAGCACCCCCCTTCTAAACCATGCCAGGCTACATGCCCTCAACAAAGGGGGCTGCTTTAGGGCAGGGGGGCTCCCCCCAAAGCACCTTGTCCCCATGGACATGGGCCTCCTCCCCACAATGGTGGCCAGTGGTTCTGGGGGTGTGTAGGCAGGGGGCTTATCAGAATCTGAAAGCCCCCTTTAACAAGGGGGCCCCCAGATCCCACCCCCCCATGCGAATAAGTATGGGGTATATGGTAACGCTACTCATTCACAAAAAAAATGTAGTGTAAAAATGACAGTCTTTGACAAGTCCTTTATGAAAAATAAAAATAAAAAAAAGTCCCCTGAAGTAGATCCAACGTCAATCGCAATGCCCGCCGCCACCGCCAACCCAAAAAAAGAAAAAAAAAACACTCCATTCTCGACACTGGCTCCCGATCAACTGCGATGGGATGAAAGTTCTTAAATGCTGTGATGATGTCACCCCCTTGTGACGTCATCATGTGCTGTGATTGGCCAAAGCAATGCATCTGACCTGTGGTCAGGTGCATTGCTTTAGCCAATCACAATGCACTATCTGAGCGCAGTGCATTGTGGGGCATGGCGGGCGAACAGCCTGCTGAACGTCCTTACCGCTTGTGTGTTCACCGAAGACACGAACGGCCGATGATTCAGTCAAACTTATGTTCGACTCGAACTTAAAGCCCAACACTAGTGTTAATGGTCTGCATAAAGATTGCATGGTACTACAGTATTTCTGTTGTATTCTGCAGATAATTTTCGACATGATGACTTCTGTCCTTATTTGCTAAAAGTACTGCGCAACTACCTGCTGTCTGTTTTTTATGGTGTGGCTAAGGCTGGCCATACACTATACAATTTTCTTTCGAAAATTGCTTTAGTTTTACCAAAAACCATATAATATGAGGTCAAACATAAACAACACCTTCAATTGTATCCAATTAAGCAGGCCCTTGCACTACATAGTTGAAGGTAAATCTAAAGGAAATTGGGCAGAAATTGAACAGAAAATTGTCTAGTCTAGTCTAGTCTATGGGCAGCCTAAGTCATGTCCATTAATCAATTTAGAGTCACAGGGGTTGATTTACTAAAACTGGAGAGTGCAAAATCTGGTGCAGCTCTGCATGGTAGCCAATCAGCTTCTAACTTCAGCTTGTTCAATTAAGCTTTGACAAAAGATAGCTGGAAGCTGATTGGTTTCTATGCAGAGCTGCACCAGATTTTGCACTCTCCAGTTTTAGTAAATCAACCTCACGGTTTCTTCCACAACCCCTGCCACTTCCTTTTTACTGAAAAAACTGTTTCCCCAGCACGAAAGCTCTGAGTCTCTCCGGTACCTTCAGTTTACCTGCAGGCAATGTATCATCTAGCTTGTGATATTTGCAGTTGTGTGTAGTAATGAAATAGAAACCCCATGCTACATACACAACCAGTCCATTTAATATTGTGTGTTCTGCCACCTCTGTATGGTTCATGTATTCTGACAGCACAGAATAGTAATGTCATCAGCATGCTCCTAACAGTGCATGATTCCTTAGTCCCTCCCAGAATGTATATAAAGGATAGTAATGGAATTAGAAGGGGTTCTTGGTCACATGGCAAAAATAAAAAGCAGATTTTTGCCCCACAGGATAAAAGTTCTATTTGTTGCTATGCTGAAATTGTGGATGTAATTCTTTTGCAACGAAATAACATAAACCCCAACACCTCTTTTCTCAGATGTGGACACTGAAGAGGAGCTCATTTGAACTTATTTTGGACTTGGCCATTACAAGACAGTACTGCTTTTAGATAGGTGTGCACCGAAGCTTTGGTGGCCAAAATGTTTCAGCCGAAAACACCCCTGTTGGCCGTTGGCCGATATGAAAATAAGCACCGATACAGGTGCTGAAAACAACACCGTCCCATTGTCACTGCCACCACCCGCCACTGCTCAATAGTTCTTAGCCTTACCTGAGAAACCACCAAACAATCTCGGCACTGGCCAAAGAGATAAGTGAAGGAAAGATGGCCTCCACTCATCTCAATGCCCTTGGAAGACCGAAGTGATATCACCTCTGGTTCCGGCACCTTGGAAACAAGGCCATTTTTTTTAAGCACTAAATCAATGCTTTTTTTTATCTAATGCTTTACATTGTAGAGGAGAGATGTGGGGTCTTATTGATCCCATATTTCTCCATAAAGAGGACCTGTACTAATTATTTCTATCACAGGGGATGAATGCATTCCTTGTGATAGGAATAAAAGTGAATACAAATTTTTCTTAAAGTGACACTGTGAAAAAAAAAAAATTAAAAAAGAAAAGTTTAAAGTGCTACCGTCCCTCGTCCCCCTGTGCTCACACGTAGTGGTGAACGCATATGTAGGCCATGCCCACATATGTAAATGGTGTTCAAACCACACATGTGAGGTATCGCCATGAACATCAGAGCAAAAGAAATAATTCCAGAAACTAGACCTCCTCTGTAACTTTATACTGGTAACCTGTAGAAATTTTTCAAGAGTCACTAATGGAGATTTTTAAGTACCGTAGTTTGACGCCATTCCACAAGCATGCACAATTTTAAAACATGTTGGGTATCTATCTACTCGCTGTAACATCATCTTTCATATTTTACAAAAAAATTGGGGTATATATTGTTTTTTTTTAATCATTAAAGTGTTTTTTTTCCCCAAAAATATATATTAATTTTTAAAAACCGTCCATTTCAGTTTCAGCCAATTGCATCCTGAATTTTCGGTTTTGGCACCATAATTTTATTTTTGCTGCACCACTACTTTTAGACATGATCAATCTACACCTTATGGCAACAAAAACTCCACAGGTGTACCGTTTGGGTTTAAAGAATCATATCATCACACATTCCCATCAGGAATTCTTGTTCTATCTCATATTGTATTATGTTCTCAGGATGACATGAGTTATTTGTAAAGACCCAACAACACCTACAATTAGTCAATTTTATAATATATTAAATTAAGCCTCACCAAAGTTTAAAGTGGTTGTAATCCCTTACATATACCCAGTGAAGTAACTGGCCTGAGGTGATGCACAGAGATGAATCATATCCTCATACATTAGTTGTACCTGTTTATCTACCGTCTTCTATTCCCTACATCAGTTGAAAGTCAAGTATTTATAAAGCTTGTCTGAGCTGTCAGAAACAGGGGGGGGGGAGCTGAAATTACACAATGCAGAGCTCTGTGAGTGTCAAGGTCCTACCTTTTCCCTGAGGTTATGTTACTCCATGTGCTGGCGTCCATCTTGGATTCTGCTGTGCATGATGGGAATCCTTTTATGCCTTCAGGTTTCTGTGGTCCATCCCCCAGAGGGGTGTGGCTGATGACATATAAGCCTGTGACCCGCACATGCTCTTTGCACTTGTGTCTTGTGTCTTTGTGTTGCTATTACTCTGTTCTGACTCTTGTGACTCTCCTGGTATTCTGATTCGGCTTGTGACTTGACTATTCTTTGTATTCTCCTTTGATCTGATCCTCTGTTGCTGAACCCGGCTCGTGACCTGTGATTCTTGTTTGCTGTCCTGTACCGTTTTGTCCTGTTGTTGTTGACCCTGGCTTGTCTGACTACTCTTTTGTCTCTTCCACCAGTTACACGCCATTGGCGGCGGCCATTACCGCAGCTGAGGTGTCTCGGGGGTCGCGACCTGGTTCCTGGCTGCGTCAAGTCCATCCCCACCATCAGGGGCCCTGGTGAAGGGCAGCCTGGGACTTAGACTCCGCGCCCTGAGGGACTTCGGTCTGTGGGTGGTGGTTGTGGTCAGCCAGTGCGTTACATTGTTAGGCCTGCCTGTCCGTTCCTCAGCTCCTGCCCTGACATTACACAAGTGCCATGAACCCTGACGGTGCAGGCACGCCTTCGCTCCCAACGCTAGTCGCCAGACTCGATCAACAGGATCACCTGTTGGATCAGTTCGCTCAGGCGTTGCAAACTCTGCTTGCACGCACTGCACACCTTGCTCCTGGTGCTATTAGGCCGGTAGTCGCTCCGGTGGTCTCTCCCGCTGCTTCTCCGCCTATTGTGTCCACCACCTCGACGGCTGCATCAGCGGCGCCCAGAGGTATGCCTGGTTCTGCCCCTCTTCCACAGCACTTTGGGGGTGAGCCGAGTCAGTGTCATGGGTTCCTCAACCAGGTGGGTATTTATTTTGAATTAATACCCCACGCCTTCCCGTCTGAGAGGTCAAAGGTTGGGTTCCTAATTTCACTACTCTCAGACAAGGCCTTGGCCTGGGCAAATCCCTTATGGGAGAGGAACGACCCGGTGATTCAAGATTTTTCCGGTTTTGTCGATGCCTTCCGTAGGGTATTCGACGTACCGGCTCGTTCCGCCTCGGCGGCCAAGCTGCTCATGACCATGCATCAGGGTTCACGGACCGTGGCCGAGTACGCTATAGAGTTTCGTACCCTGGCGGCAGAGGTCGGTTGGAACAATGAGGCTCTGGTGGCTGCGTTTTCCCATGGTCTTTCTGACACATTGAAGGACGAGATTGCAGCTAAGGAACTGCCTGTGGTGTTGGAGGAGCTCATCTCTTTCCTGATCCTGATTGACACCAGGCTCAGGGAGAGGCCTTCACTCAAGGAACACCTGCGGAGGCCTTCCAATCGACTGGCACCTGCGTTTTCTGTCCCACCCGTTCCTCCCTCTCCTCCCATGCCTCCTGGGGATAGCTTGTCTGGTGGGGAACCCATGCAGCTGGGGTTTGCTTGCCTTTCCGAGGGGGAGCGGGCCGCTCGGCGTCGGGAGGGTCGCTGCCTGTACTGTGGCCTCGGTGGTCACTTTCGGCAGTCTTGTCCGGTCCGTCCGGGAAACGTTTGCACCTGAGATCATGTCGGGGACAGATCTTGGGTGGAGTTTCCTCGTCCCCGGCGTTCCGCAAGGATAAGCCACTGACCACCGTGGTCCTTTCTTGGACGGGGGGCTCGGTGACGGCCCAGGCGTTGGTAGACTCTGGGGCCGGTGGGTTGTTCTTGGACAGCTCGTTTGTTGCACAGCACTCCATTCCCCTGCAGGCTCGTGCTGCCCCATTGGTTCTCGAAGCAATAGATGGCAGGCCCCTGCAACCGCCGCAGGTTACCCACGAGACTCTGCCAATAGAGGTAGCCATTGGGGCTGTTCACAGGGAGTTGGCCTGTTTTCAGGTGATTTCTTCCCCACACTATTCGGTGGTTTTGGGGTATCCCTGGCTCCAGAGGCACAATCCAACCTTCAATTGGCAAACAGCCGAGATTCTGTCATGGTCTCCACAGTGTGGGGCCGGGTGCATCCGGGGGCCGGTTAAGGTATTGTGTGCCTCTTCGGACTCTGCGTTTCCCACCGACTATGGGGAGTACCGGGACGTGTTTGATAAGGTACGCGCTGGTACCTTACTACCGCATCGTCCTTACGACTGCGCCATATCCTTGCAACCCGGGGCCACTCCTCCACGTGGCAGGGTGTACCCTCTCTCGGTTGCGGAGAATAGGGCCATGGAGGAGTACGTTGTGGATGCGCTTTCCCGGGGGCACATTCGTAAGTCTACTTCCCCAGCAGGAGCAGGTTTTTTTTTTGTAAAGAAGAAAGGTGGGGAATTGAGGCCCTGCATCGATTATAGGGGTCTCAATCGGATTACCATTAAAAATGCATATCCAATTCCTTTGATTTCTGAGTTGTTCGACCGCCTTAAGGGAGCAACAGTCTTTACCAAACTCGACCTTAGGGCGGCGTACAACCTCGTACGGATCAGACAGAGGGATGAGTGGAAGACCGCGTTTAACACCAGAACTGGGCACTACGAATACCTGGTGATGCCCTTCGGATTGTGTAACGCGCCCGCGGTTTCTCAGGAATTCATAAACTATGTCCTTCGTGATTTGTTGCAGCAGTGCGTTGTGGTTTACCTGGATGACATCTTGGTTTACTCTGCCTCCATGGAGTCCCATGTCCAGGATGTCAAGCAGGTGCTGCAACGATTGCGTGAGAACGGACTCTTTTGTAAACTCGAGAAGTGCGAGTTCCATTGATCCCAGGTTGCCTTTTTGGGCTACATAATTTCCGCGGAGGGATTTTCCATGGACCCTCAGAAGGTTGCGGCGATTCTGCAGTGGCCTCGTCCCAATGGTCTTCGGCCCATTCAGCGCTTTCTGGGTTTTGCCAACTACTATCGGAAGTTCATCAGGAACTTCTCCACATTGGCAAAGCCTCTCTCTGACCTAACCAAGAAGGGGAGTAACCCTCACGAGTGGCCATCCGAGGCCATCATAGCTTTCGAGGCTCTGAAAGCTGCCTTTGCTTCGGCTCCGATTCTTTTGCATCCCAATCCTGGGTTGCCCTTCATCCTCGAAGTTGATGCTTCCGAGACGGGAGTAGGGGCTCTCCTGTCTCAGCGTCGGTCGCCCGATGGACCCCTACTTCCCTGCGGGTTCTACTCCAGGAAGCTTTCCTCGGCTGAGTGCAACTACCAGATTGGAGATAGGGAGTTGTTGGCAATCATTCTGGCTCTCAAGGAATGGAGGCACCTGCTCGAGGGTTCCGCGGTTCTGGTCCTCATTCTTACCGATCACAAGAACCTGACCTATCTTTCGGAGGCCAAGAGATTGACACCCTGCCAGGCCAGATGGGCTCTGTTCTTGTCACGCTTCAACTATGTGGTTTCATATTTGCCTGGTTCCAAGAATGTCAGGGCTGATGCGTTATCACGCCAATACTCTGAGTTGTCCAGGGAGGACTCTGAGCCAATCTCACTTATACCTCCAGATCAGATCCTGGCTGCCATTCGCACCAGTCTGACCTCTCCCCTTGGGGAGCAGATTTTAGCGGCTCAAACTGATGCTCCTCCCGGGAAGCCGGAGGGTAGATGTTTCATACCCGAGGGATTGCGCACCCGCCTGCTGCGTACCTACCATAACGCCAAAACTGCCGGGCATCCGGGGAAGAACCAGCTGTGTTGGGTCGTCTCTCGCTTATTCTGGTGGCCAACCCTCCGTGCCGACATTGCCTCTTATGTAGCGGCATGTTCGATCTGTGCCCAGAATAAATCTCCACGGCATCTCCCTTTGGGTCTTCTGCAACCCATTCCCAATGGGGAGCGTCCTTGGTCACATCTAGGGATGGACTTTATTGTAGACCTCCCGGTGTCTCGGGGTCATACGGTCATCCTCATGATCGTCGATCGGTTTTCCAAGATGTGCCATTGCATTCCACTCAGGAAATTACCCACAGCGCAAGAACTGGCCACGGTCTTTTCCAGGGAGGTTTTTCGCCTGCATGGGTTACCTAAGGTGATTGTCTCAGACCGCGGGAGTCAGTTTGTGTCCAGATTCTGGCGCGCCTTCTGCTCCCAGTTGGGTATTAGTCTCTCCTTTTCTTCAGCCTACCACCCGCAGTCCAATGGGGCTGCGGAGCGTTCCAATCAGGCCTTAGAACAATTCCTTCGGTGTTATATTTCAGACCATCAGGACGATTGGGCCGATCTCCTGCCATGGGCAGAGTTTGCCAGGAACTCGGCAGTCAACTCCTCCTCCGGGATGTCTCCCTTCATGGCCAACTATGGGTTCCAACCCGCGGTATTACCTGAGAGGTTCTCACCACAGGACATTCCGGCTGTGGAGAACCATCTTGCTGCCCTGCGTTCTTCATGGGGGCAGATCCAGAGGGCCTTGAGGGACTCAGCTCAGCGCCAGAAGTTCCAGGCTGATCGCAGACGGTTGCCCGCTCCTTCTTACCAGGTCGGCGATCGGGTGTGGTTGTCTACTTGCAACCTCAATCTTCGGGTGCCCACACCCAAACTAGCTCCCCGTTTTGTCGGTCCTTTCCGCATTCTCCGCAAAGTGAATCCGGTGGCCTATGCCCTTGCCCTTCCGTCTGGGATGTGGATCTCCAATATCTTTCATGTTTCCCTGTTGAAACCTCTGATCTGCAATCGTTTCACTACCTCTCTGCCTCGGCCCCGTCCGGTCCGGGTTGACGGTCATGAGGAGTATGAGGTGAGCCGAATCCTGGACTCTCGATTGGTGCGCGGTCGATTACAGTTCCTGGTTCATTGGCGCGGTTATGGTCCCGAGGAGCGTTCCTGGGTTCCTTCCGCGGATGTCCATGCTCCTGCCCTCCTCCACGCTTTTCATACCCGCTTTCCTCAGAAACCTTTTGTTGAGCCGCGGAGGGGGAGGGGCCCTTGAGGAGGAGGTACTGTCAAGGTCCTACCTTTTCCCTGAGGTTATGTTACTCCATGTGCTGGCGTCCATCTTGGATTCTGCTGTGCATGATGGGAATCCTTTTATGCCTTCAGGTTTCTGTGGTCCATCCCCCAGAGGGGTGTGGCTGATGACATATAAGCCTGTGACCCGCACATGCTCTTTGCACTTGTGTCTTGTGTCTTTGTGTTGCTATTACTCTGTTCTGACTCTTGTGACTCTCCTGGTATTCTGATTCGGCTTGTGACTTGACTATTCTTTGTATTCTCCTTTGATCTGATCCTCTGTTGCTGAACCCGGCTCATGACCTGTGATTCTTGTCTGCTGTCCTGTACCGTTTTGTCCTGTTGTTGTTGACCCCGGCTTGTCTGACTACTCTTTTGTCTCTTCCACCAGTTACACGCCATTGGCGGCGGCCATTACCGCAGCTGAGGTGTCTCGGGGGCCGCGACCTGGTTCCTGGCTGCGTCAAGTCCATCCCCACCATCAGGGGCCCTGGTGAAGGGCAGCCTGGGACTTAGACTCCGCGTCCTGAGGAACTTCGGTCTGTGGGTGGTGGTTGTCGTCAGCCAGTGCGTTACATTGTTAGGCCTGCCTGTCCGTTCCTCAGCTCCTGCCCTGACAGTGAGGAAAGCTGAGAGCTGATTGGAGGGAAGGGACACACCCCCTTCACACAGCACACAGGAACAGAGCCAAGGCTGTCAATAACAGGCTGTGTGTTGAAGAGCCCTTCCCTGTCACCATTTCTCTCTTGCTATCAGGACAACTTGTCAGAAGTGACTCATGCAGATAGCAGAGGCGTAGGGCAGTAAACAGATATGATGCTCATGTTAGACATGTGCATTTCATTTCGTTATGATTAATTTTTCTGAAGAAAATATCATTTTCGGAGATTCTGATGTATACAAATCTCCAAATGAATGTCATTGAATCCGAAAGTTACAATGAAATTAACAAATGCATTTGTTTCTTTCAGATGGCTTCACATGATGCAATAGTAGTTTGGACCCATGAGGAAATGAATTCAATTTTCAAATTAATTCAATAATTAAAATTCTGATAATGAATGGATCCAAATTTTGTTGCATTTGTTAATTAGGATGCAAGTGACGCCAGTTGATATTGTCCAATCAGCTCATGTCATTTCTCTTGATGGGTTGGACTATTGTCCAAAGTATTATATCCGATCCATCCAATTCGATAATATATCGAATATAAAGCAAACTTTTGGAAAAACTGCATTTTTTTAATCCACCTGCACCAACGAATATACAAAACAGATGCCAAATATAAGAAACAGATCCTGAAAATGAATTGGGTCAACTAGGGATACACTGATACCTGTTTTTTATCGGCGAGTATGAGTACCGATACTTGCTCAAGTACTTGCCAATACCAATTACCGATACCTTTGTGGTGCGATTTGAGCATATACAAAATGAATGAGCTCAAATCACACTACAAAGAATCTCATGTAATTTTAACAGGAATGCGGTGCGATTCCTGTCCAAATCACATGCAGTGTCCCGCATCGCTTCTGGGTCAACCCAGGATGAAGTCACCATTACAAGCATGGTTTCACACAGGAGCGGTGGGGGAAACCACATGTAATTTGGACTGGAATCGCATGGCAATCCTGTTCAAATCACATATGATTCTTTGCAGGGCGAATTGAGCCCATTCACTTTGTATGGGTTCAAATCGTCACTGCAAAGCTATCAGTTTTAGGTATCTGAGCATTTGCACAAGTACAAGTACTCCAGCAAATGCTTAGTATTGGCACCGATACCGGTATCGATGAACCTAGGGTCAATATAACAAATGTGACGAAATTAAATTCCTCAAAGAACGAATGCATCCAAAATGAAACAAACATTTCTGGCATGCACATGTCTACTTAGTGCTCTTAAATGTGAAAAGTACACACTATAGAGGGATATGCTTTGTCTGTATTTCATTTATGAGGTTTACAACCACCTTAAATTGATGCATGTGGGTAAAAGGGGAAAGGGGAAAAGTTGCAAAAAGTTTGGCAACCCTGCTTAGATATGCTGTAACTGCATCCCATAATCTATAACTGTTATGAGACTAAAGTTAGTGAGGGTTTGGGGGCTGGATGGACAGATGAGATGGACAAATTGATGTGCTGTGTAGGCCTTTCAGTTTCCAGGATAAGTTGATTTATAGGAGGTTTTACAGAAAGCAATACGATCTTAGAATCAGTGTAATGCCTTCCAGGTTAGCTGGAAAGTTTTTAGCCAGAGGCTGAGTAGCAGCCTGGGGATGAGTCAGCCTGGAGAGTGAGGTTAACTCAGGACAGGCTAGGAGGATCTAACAGGTCAGGGCTACTGGAGTCCTCCTACCTCTCCAGAAAGCTGAGAGATTTCTGGAGAAGGGGTGGAGGAGGAGTTTGACCAGATCTGCATGTTTGATGGACAAATCCACTTGCAGGAGGCTGGGCATGGTGACCAGGGCAATCCTCAAAAGTGGCAGAGTCTGGGGGGAGGTGTGCAGTGTTGGGTGGAAGATGGACTGAGAGGAGTCTGGGAGGGGGTCCCAGGGAGGGGAACCCACTTGCAGGCAGGATTCTAGAAGGGAGGATCTCCTCTGTCCCATCGTTTCTTTGGGAAGATGGCTTGTGAAGCAGGGAAGGAACCAGCCCAGCATAAAGCCTGAAGGTAGCCACCAACCCACCAGGCAAACAGGGAAAGACAGAGTGAGTACTCCTACACCCCCCTGGGCTAGATAAGGGGAGAGGGCTGTCAGGTGCAATACCCAACTAGTCTTCATCCTCAGCCCTTGCCCAGGGATACCTTCAGTTGAGTGAAGAGGAGGATTCATCTGGGGTCTTAGGAGGTACACTAAAGAGGTTTTTTTTTAAAGGAAAGACTGTTCTACTCACATTTTGTACATATCTGCCAGAAAAAGCTGTCCTCAAGTTTACAGTTCCTTTGGGCATCCCGTTTACCCCTAGACCCCATCCAAGTTGTTTACCCCTTAATAAAATCACAAAACCAAGCTCAAGGACTGTTTACTGACTCTGAATGCAAAGTGTGGAAAAAAATGCGTGTTGTCTGGCTGTACAGAACTTTAGGGGGACCCAAAACTCAGCGACTCCTAAGAGGGTAGTGCTACAACAGTATTTAGCTGTTAGAATTTAGCTCCTTCATAAGCATCTCTGTCATTGGGTGTGTCTAGAACTGATGTCTTTAAAATATGCTCCTTTCTCTGGGATTGCAAGGATTTCTGAACATCGGCAACATGTTTTACATTATGGTTGACCTATTTATACTTATATTTCACTGTACATTTGGAAGCTGAGCGGTAGTCCTCTATAAGAGTGAGGTCAGTGGGGTGTTTTTACACACAATTTCCCTTAATTATCCACACTCAGCTGATACATGTGCCATCAGCTATGTGTAGGTTTGAATGTAGATCACTCACCACAGCCCTAGGGGGAGAGCAATCAACTCCAATAAAATACACATAAAGTTCATCACCTTAGCGCATATAAATCATTCTAAGATGTTTAAATGATACAGTCACCTTATGTAAGCATCTGCGTACCTAACATTTGCTTGTTTTTGTCACTTTTCACTACATATGCCAATAAAAACACCCCATCAGTTCTCTGATATTTTTTTAACCAAAGCCGCTCAGTTCTTTGTTTTATGTGTAGATTCTATTTCTATATAGATGTAGTAGTCTTCCTTGTAAGAAGTCACAGCCATTGAACTATCTATATCCTAGTTGATGGTCTTACTATTTATACTCTGCTTCTAACCCCCATCCAACCCCCACCTCTCTTCTCTGCGTGTCATGTGAAATGCTGTTCTTCTCCAATCTCGATCTGCATTTATATTCGGCAGTACATTTTAATTAAGGAAGAAAAAGACTTTTTCTGTCTCTTTTTTTTGGGGCTATGCAAATTATCCCGTGTCACCAATGTATATATAACACTAGGAGAAAGCAGATTCTTGGCAGAGCTGACAGCACTTTGTGTTTCCCATTGGAATATTAATTGCCATAACATAGAAATACAAAATATGAAAGGACCTATAACCCTCTCAGGGCTTTTTTTTTTTTTTTTGCGATAGCAGAGACTCTGCGTAATGACTGGACATCTTATATACACATTGAAAATAAATGAAACATGTTAACAGCAACTCACTATTTTAATGTACGGTGTAAATTCAGTGCTCTCATATCCCAGCAGAAAAGGCCCGGCAGTTAGAAATACTTAGATATAATCCACCTTTCTGGAAAATTTGATATTCAGGCAGGATAGTAGAACAAAACCATGTAAATAGTATTCCCGACTTATGTTTCCTTAAACTTGTACAGAGGCTGAGGTATCCTAAGAAAAAGTTCAGATTTTGCTTGTGAAATGAGATAAAGCTTTCTTCAGTTATTTACTGTGGACTAAGCAATGCTTATGTAGGCAACATCCCATGGGGCTGATTTATTAAAATGAAATCTGGAGCTGTCAGTGATCAAATAAATTCCGTGTTTTGGTTTTATACTACAGACTGGAGAATGAAAGCTAAAATAAAATTAGTTGCTATTGGCAACAAAGCTATTTTTAATTAGTCTGCCTTTTATAAATCAGACCATATTTCTAAATTTCTCACATGAAAAGAAAGATTGTATGTAATAGATACATTAACAACCACTTTAAAAAATGTAAACAGACAGGTTAAAATGTATACCTTTGTAAAGTTGCCTTTTCATCTGATTGTTATACAATGTCAACATTGACATTATGGGGCCTGATTTACTAAAGCTTGTATGGTGGTTCCTCAATTGTGCCAATCAGACTGTAATCACAACATTTAGGCCTCATGCAGGCTAGGTGTCAAAAAGGACACTTTTAGGGAAGGGTGTTCAATGTTTTTTTTTCTGCTTCTAAACACCCCTCTGTATTAGCCTTTGTGTCCATGCACACATATGAGTTTACAAGTGTTTAGAGGCAGGGGCATTTAAAAAAGTAAAACAGGGCCAGCGAAATCAAAAAAGCGTTTTGCCACAAAAAATGCCCAAAGTGGTTCTAAAGGCTCAATGATTTTTACCTTAAATTATTCTATGCATTAAAGTAAAAAAATGTCTGAGTACAACTCCCCCAGCCCCTCTTATACTTACGTGAGCCCCATCTTGATTCAGCAATGTACATGAGAGCAGAAGCTCTCCAGGGTCTCGTTCTCTTCATTGGTTCACACAGCAGTGGGAGTCATTGGCTCCTGCTGCTGTCAATCACAGCTAGTGAGCCAATGAGGAGAGAGCAGGGGGCAGGACGGAGCTGAGCCGCACTCCCTGTATGAATGGATACACAGAGTGCAGCTGAGGAGTGAGCATACTCAAGTGCCCCCATAGCAAGAGGCTTGTTATTGGGAGCACTAGGCAGGGAGGAGGAGCAAGAACCCAAAAGAACAGGATTGGGGCAGCTCTGTGCAAAACTATTGCACAGAGCAGGTAAGTATAAAATGTTCAAATAAAGTGGAATAAGATCAGTGAGCGCTTAAATATTAGCTGCTGATACACACAAACCTCCACAGACAGATAATAAAAGGTGCAGTGCTAAAATATTAATCCAAATAGTAACTCATAAAGTAATAAATTAAGATATCAATAAAGTGACAGTTCATGGTAAAGTGCCGAGTAAAGTCTGATAATAACTTCAAACTTCAGTGATGTGCCAGAGGTGTATTAAAAATACGCACTCACCAGATGCGTATTTTAAATACTCATGTAAACAATAAAGCCAGAGGTTCCCTTATCAGGATGAAATGGATGAGATATGCCAGTTACGGATTATCCTCCCTCTGGGTGGTATACAGCCTTACAGATGTCTCCTTGGTGGGAGCAGGTTGGATCCAGCCAGAGGCCTCCTTAATGGATGGATGGATGCTTTACAGCCAGTTATAATGGAAAAGCTCCCTTCTCTGGATATAATGGAATAATGCCACTAAACCATCCGGAATGGGCTCTGCAAATGAATTTTAGCTCGACGTAGAGCCAGACAAAAGGTAGCCCATAGTGCAGTATTGTGTTAGCAAATGATTTATTAAATTTAACGATTCCACGTGGTAAAATACAAATAGCAGCAAGTAAGTGGAGAGAGACTGACCATCCACAAAAGCAAGATGGCCTCCGGTCCTACACGAGGCTCCGACGGCGTGACGTCACGGTGTACTGGCTCGTCCTTTGCCGTGTTTCGTGCCAATGCACTTCTTCAGAAAGGATCACCATTACTGCCGTGCGTCAGGTCTATATATATCATAGGTGGCGCATGCGCATTACACGCGTGCCATCTTGGCGAAGTGCAAAAACAACCGCGCGCGCATGCGCGGGTGCCATTTTGCCATGGACCGTTTCCAGCAAGAGACATAAACAATGGCAGCTACTGTCTATATTCCACTATACTCCAAAAAATGAATCCTTATTATAACGGAGTGATATAGTCAGGTGGTTTCCAGCATGTACCAAAACTAAATAATCGGTTTTTGGGTAGACTGTTTCCTTCTTCCACACCGTATAGCTAGCAGGGATAAAGAGAGGCTTTCTGAAAAACTGAACACATACTGAAAGGATATCTTAACAAATTGAAGGCTTATTTCATTTGCATGTATATGTCAGATGTTTTCTCTTTGAGTCTATGCTTGCATATGCTATGGTGGCCATATGTAGAAAGAGCCAACTGTTTGTGTCCAGGCAGGGGCGGACTGACAACTCATGGGGCCCCCGGGCAATAGGGGATCATGGGGCCCCTGTGTCCTTGCCCAAACTCAAAAAAGCCTGTGAAAAAGGTACCAGGGGCATCTCATGGAGCCCCCTACTGACCCCAAGCCCTCAGGCAGTGCCCGAGTGTTCAAATGGTCAGTCCGCCCCTGGCTCAGGGTAAAGTTTCAGCACCACAAGCGGTAACCCCGAGCTACACTCAGGCTTACCATGCAGTGCTGCTCCGGGATCTCTTCTTCACTTACCTTTTCCTGCACTCCCGCAATGTCCCTCCTGCAGTGCCCCCTACTGACCCCGGGCCCTTGGGCAGAGCCCATGTTTCCAAATGGTCAGTCCGCCCCTGCGTCCAGGGTACCACAATTACTGCGTAAATTCATAGACCTCACTATTTATTGAGTTCACAATATCTTGGGAGTGAAAATACACAGAATTTCTTATCCAGGAATAGCATAGTATTTTTCAAAAATTCACAATTCGTAATTTGTTTACTGGTTTGTACTGAGACAATTTTTTTATAACTATTGAGCAAATAATTGCAATGACACCAAATTACAATACATTTTCATTATTCAGGCTTATAACGGACCTGATTTATAAAAGGTGCTACAGAAAACATTTCTTTTTACCCACAGACACCGATCAGCTGCCATTTCAGTTCTGCTTTTAAAATAAATGAAAAAGGCAGTTTGCTAAAGGCAACAAGAAATATTATCATAAGCAGACTTCATACACTAGGCCCCAAGGAATAAAGGAACCACTTTGGGGATAGAATCACATATTGATCACAGAAGGCATCATATTCTTTAACCGCTTCCCATCCACCCTATAGCAGAAATACTGCTACAGGGCGGTACGGGTGCGCAAAATCACATATATATATATATATATATATATATATGGTTTTGCAGTTCCTAGTAGGGGGCACGTACGAGCCATGCGTGCACCTTGCCTGCACCACCATTCACGGTCTCAGCTGTTAATCAATATGTCAGTCACCAGGTCCCGGCCCCCAGGATCACTGGGTAGCCTATGGCAGCCTGTCCCTCCCTCTGCAAGCTCTGCCTTGGCCGCCGGATCTGTAGCTTAGGAAAGGCACTCAGGCTGCCAATCACTGGTGGAGCTTGGAGAGGAGGAGCCAAGTGGCAGCACGAAGATCGAAGAAGATCGAGTGAGGGACCAGTTGAAGCTGGTGAAGAGGAGGAGAGCGGCCGGAGAAGGAAGACAGCTGATCGTTAAGGTAAGTGTGGCCAGGATCTGGGCAGAGCAGATGGTGCTGCTGCAACCAGGTATGCTGGCTGTGGATGGGAGAGGGAGGGAGCCCGAGCTGGAGCAGGGGTCAGCAAAGTAAGTATCTTTGGTGTCAGTGGGAGTAAAAGTGCTCCATCATTAGTGTCAGTATGGGAGGAATAGTGCCCCTTCATTGGTGTCACAATAAGGGGGCGCTTTTCCTCCCACTGAAACCAATGATGGGGCACTATTCCTCCCACTGACACCAATGATGAAGCACTATTCCTTCCACTGACACCAATGAGTGGGCACTTTTCCTTCCACAGACACCAATGATGGGGAACTATTCCTCCCACTGACACCAATGATGGGGCACTATTCCTCCCACTGACACCAATGATGGGGCACTATTCCTCCCACTGACACTAATGATGGAGCACTATTCCTCTCACTGTCACCAATGATGGGGCACTATTCCTCCTCCTTTGGCATTGGTGTCAGTTGGAGGAATAGTGCCCCATCTTTGGTGTCAGTGTGGGAGGAATAGTGCCCCACTGTTGTTGTCAGTGGGAGGAATAGTGCCCCACCGTTGTTGTCAGTAGGCGGATCTCTAATAGCAAGAGGTGGAGCCTAAGAAGGAAGGGGTTGAGTTTACAGATGAAGGGGTGGGTCTTACATAAGAAGGGGTGGGAAAAATTTAGATGCAGGGGGGTGCCCGATTTTAGTCTTGCCTAGGGCAGCACAAAACCAAAAAACACCACTGCCACTAGTACCAGGTTCTTAGCACCTAACATGACGTACTGTAACAAATGTATTATAGCAGGTACCTCTTAACTGTGGAGCTACAGATCTTTAAAGTGAAAGATAACTTAAAGTATCAATTAAGATTTTTTGGACAATCCCCAATGTTTAACGTACAAAAACAAGTTTTGGCTTCCAAATTAGGTTTATTTACTAAAGCTGGAGAATGTAAAATCAAGCTAATTTCTTCATAGAAACCAATCAGCTTCTAACCTCAGCTTGTTCATTTAAGCTTTGGCAATAAAACCTGGAAGCTGGTTGGTCTTCTCAAAACAAAAGTGAGCCTGATTTTGCACTCTCCAGCTTTAGTAAATAAACCCCATTATGTGACATGCACAGAAAAATATCCACACATATCTCATCACAGGCTCTGAATTACAGTCAGGCAGCAGAGGAGACTTTTACAATGGCACAGCTATAGGAGGGGACTTGTATAGATCCGTACAGCCAGTAAATAAATAAATATAGTTCAGTGCCTCTAACATACCAAATTATAAAATTTAAATCGGTAAATAAAATGATGAAACTGTATATATAAATGATCAGTGATAGAATTCTACTTTAAAAATCTAGTGCAATATCATAAATGCAATTTTTTGTGTAAAAATAAGTGTAAACAACTAAAGTTCATCAAGTTCATAAAACCTCCTAGATTGTAAGCTCTGAGGAGCAGGGCCCTTCTATCCCTCTTGTATTGAACTGTATTGTTGCTGTATTGTCTCCCATTATATTGTAAAGCGCTCAGAAAACTGTTGGCGCTATATAAATTCTGTATAATAATAATAAAGTGAATCAACTTTCCACCAATAATAAGTGGGTGAACGCATGACTTTGTGATCTCCACCATGTAACACCATCACAGTTCACATTCACCAAACAAACTGGTTGCATAAATGGTAGCAACTACTGCACTTTATCACATCCCAGACCGTACTCTACTCTAGTCATGGTCATGGTCCTTTTAGGAAGGCTCCCCAATGGCTGTAGAAGTTACTAGGCGTATGACACCTCCATCTGCAGAAGGAAGGTAAGCAGCAACGCAACTGTATAAAGTGAATGCTCACAGACCAGAGCCAGATGAATCTTTCATGGTGCAGTATTTATTAAAAATGGCAGACAAAATCCATGTAGAACATTGAAAATCAAAGAAGCATCAGCCAGCACTTGCAAAGATGGCTGCCACATAGACTCCATGTGGCGGTGTGATGTGAGCACTCAGAAACTCCACCCGATGTGTTTTGCTCTATTGCGCATCATCAAGGGTAATTGTGTTCAGCCAGAGTTGGGCCTGCCCTCTACCCAATAGGAACACAGAATTGTGGGAGGTATAGTTTAGACAGACCGAGCTAGCTTGGTGACCTGGAAAGAGGAGACCAAAAATCCTACAAGACACTAGGGAAAGGGGAGAGGTGGTTCCCTGCTGTTTACCCAGGCTGAGGAGAAGAAGTGTGGAGGCTGTTCCTGAGAGGACTGTGTACACATTTAGCTGCTGGAAGATTGATTACCGCTGTACCTGAAACAAAGAGGCACAGAGACCAGGGGCGGACTGACAACTCATGGGGCCCCCGGGCAATAGGGGATCATGGGGCCCTTGTGTCCTCACCCACACTCAAACCACACCCAAAAAAGCCTATGAAAGGTACTAGGGGCATCTCATGGGGCCCCCTACTGACCCTGGGCCCTCGGGCAGAGCCCAAATGCCCCAATGGTCAGTCCGCCCCTGACAGAGACTGACATCTGAAGATAATGAAGACAATGCGGAGAGCCACGGATGTTGGTGGAGCGTGCTGCCTGATCAACGGGAATGAACACTGCAGACACTTACCAGCTGTGTTTCACCCAGTATACAGAGGGGGACCACCAGTAAACAGATGAGGTTGGTGAGAGGCCACCTGCCAAATCCACATTACAGTCTGGCAAAAGAGCGACCATGTTGCTTGTGAGTATAGAGCCAGGAATTATCAGTGCTTAAAGGGACCTGAGTCAGTGTCATCATAAGTGCTTAAAGACACCTTATTCTGAGTCCTCTGACATAACAGTTGGGCCTCAACAAGCTGGCCAGCAGAATATAGTACTGACTTCTGAACTGTTAGGCATTATTCTCCTTAGTTATGATTGCCCCAATATATGTTTTAGGATCAGTTGCTCTACACCAATTGCTTGTTTTTACAGTATATTTCTTTCCACTGTTCACCTATTTATAATATAATACTTGCTATAGTTTAATTATTTTCTGTATCATTGCTCTTGTTTCTTTTCTTTTGCTATTGGGGTATTGCATATACATCTGCAATAAATATTCCCCTATCAGCCAAGTGAGTTAGAGTGCATGGTGCTATTTGCAGAATCCTGCGCACAGGAACAGGAGACCCATTACTCCTTCAATGATAAACGCTACAATCCTATTAAATTGAACAAATAGGTACCCAATTCAGACCTCTCAGGTGCCTGCACATTAGATTCTTTCTAAGTATACCTATCCTACGTGCCTGGAATACCCAGCTTCTTTGAAATACAATTACTGCCTTGATCAATGGGTTGGATGGCTGACCCTACTCATTTCCAATTTCAAAGCTTCACTGTTGACTCATTACTGTAATGGGCAGCATTCCAGAAATTGGGGTGTTTCCACAAATGCAGTGGTCTCCAAATTATGGCCCATGGGCCAGATGGAGCTCTCTTCTAATCTTTACATGGCCCTTGGGGCACTATTCCTCCCACTGATATGAGGCACTATTTCTCCCATCGCCATTGCTCCAGCCACTGACACCAATGATGGGGCATTCTTTCTTCCACGGATACCAATGATTGGGTGCTATTCCTCCCACTGACACCAACAATGTGTGCTATTGCTCCCTCTGACACCAGCAATGGGGCACTGTTCCTCCCTGTGATAGGGCACTATTTTTCTCACTGACACCAACAATGGGGCCCTATTCCTCGCACTGACAGCAACAATGGAACTCTATTTCTCCCACTGACACCAACAGTGGGGCTCTATTTATCCCACTGACTCCAACGTGACACTATTCCCTCCACTGCAGTAACAATGGGGCACCATTCCTCCTCTTACTAACCATGGGCACTATGTAACTTTTTTACTCCACTGAGTAAATTGTGTATTTGAGTTATGGATGTTGTGGCTTCAGTGATATTAATCCACCTCAAAATATGAAAATCTGTTTAGTGCAACTAACCAATTTTACGAAATGTGTTAAAAAACAACAACCATCTGTTCAGAACAAGTTATGAAGAGGTAAACAATTAACTACATATATGAGAACTGTTTTACCTATCAAATGAATATTATTTTTGTCCATTCAGACCTTAGATTTGCACAGCCCCGCCAAGCATCACATTTAGCCTGTAAATATTTAACAAGGTCTGGTCCCTGCCCCTAGCCTGTGACTGAAGAGTGAAGAAGCAGGTTTTCACTCTTTTCTCTTAGCATATGGGCACTGCTTAATAACTGATTGTGCTGATCTCCTTGTCTGTGCTCTGCTGTTCAGAAGATTGCTTGTATAGAGGCTGATATCTAGAACAATTCTGGCACTAGTTATTAAAAAAAAAAAACGAAAAAAAAAATTTCATGAGCTTTTTTTTTTAAATTTCAACTTAACCGCTTCTGCGGGGAAATTCGTCATCAGACACTGAAAATGATTTTGCGACTTTGCTCAGTCATGTGCGAACTTGGCGCTCTATTTCAAATTTCTGTGTTTTTGGTTTGATTATAATATTGAATTAAATTTATTATTATTATATTATTATGTTTTATGATTATTTATTATATTATAATTTATGATTTCGTGTTTCAAATTTTAACATACCCGGGATGTTTACTAGACTCTTGTTCGTACAGATTTCAGTGAGTTATTCCTAAAAATTACAGGCCTACAATAAAAAAATGACATATTTTCATGCAAAAAAATGTACCGCTTTGAGCACAGAAATATGGACATAATCAGACCGCTAGGGAGGCTACAAGTTCATGGATTAATACAGAAAAAGAGCATGATGAAGTATAATTTGGATTTGCCTCCAAATTATTTTTATATAACTCATCTGTACATGCAACATCTCAGGGTGTCCTTCTGTTTGATTTATACATAGGGCACAATTATTTAAAATTAAAAATGTTCAGGACCTATATTTATAAAATTAAAAAAAATGTCCCCCTGGCCCATAAAATAACTTCCATTTTAATTTCTCTAGAGAATGAAAGGTAAAAACTGATTGGTGGTAATTAACGTTGATGTGAGACATGTAAAACGCAGTGTGCTTTTTCTCCAATACAAAGAAGATACAGTAATCTGAAACTTGTTGTAACACAGTATACTTATGCCTTAAAAACCATACTCACACAGAAGTAGGAAACCGTCCAAAAAGTGTCTCATATGCCTGATGACAGGAGACTATAAAACATATTTATTATATTTAAAAATGTGAACTTATCTAGCAATTTCTGCCAGAAACACCTCTGGATTTACATTGTCAGTGTACTGGCGTATTCCTCAGGGCAGTTATTTCACATGCAGAGCTGCATGACCCAGGACTTTGCTCACACCGTACAGCTAAACTTCACTTCTGTGCATTTTAATAACCAGCAAATTAAACGGATTGTCGCACTCTTCGAGTCGTGATGCCTTATTATTGCTGTCTTTATGCAAAGAATGAAATTATGAAAGGCTATGAGGGGGAAATAAACATTTGTCTAATGAAAAGAGCTGTCTGCGGGGAGGGCTTGCTGAGGAGCAGAATAGACATGAAAGATAAAGCTTGCTCCTATCTTCAGTGCTCTTGCCAACATGAATAGGTTTTTGTCTGCCAGAAAGGCTTCAAGTCAGAGATGCTCTCTGAGAAACAAGCTGATTTTATGCAGTTCCAGGCTGCTAGGCGGATGAGAGCTTCAAGTGGCAGGGACTAACCTGCATCTTCTGGTAACTCTAGGCTTCCTAAAAAAGTTTTTCTGCAGTTTGACGACTGCTTGCTCTGAAAAACTGGCTGACCCAGGCTATTTGTGGAGTTTTCACAGATTCTTTTTTTTAAAAGGTGTTATAGAAATCTTATAAACTTCAATGGCAAGAACACATGCTGTAAAAGTATAATCTGCAACAAAAATGGTATCTCTGTACAAGTTATCTGATACTACAAGTCACTAAATTTGTTAACTTAGTGGTTAGAACTGTTGCCTTCCTTTGCTGGGACTTTTTAGTTCCTTTAGAGCACTCCCTACTTGCAGTTTGTATGTTAGTTCATAAACATTCTATATCTAAAATATACTGCTCGCTTAAAGCGAAACTAAACCCATCAATGTAACTGTTTCTCAAAGCAGTGATGCCATCAATGTTAACTGTCACAGTTACTTGTGCTTTTAACCACTTGACCACTGGAGGGATTTGCCCCCTTCATGACCAGGCCATTTTTGGCTATTTAGCACTGTGCTACTTTAATTGGTAATTGTGCAGTCATACAATGCTGTACCCAAATGAAATGTATATTTTTCCACACAAATAGAGCTTTCTTTTGGTGGTATTTAACTCACCACTGGGTTTTTTAAAAATATGTTATTATATAAACGAATAAAGATCAAAAATAAAACAAAACAATATGTTTTACTTTCTGCTAAAAACATATCCAATAAAAAATTCAAAAAATCTAATTTCTACATAGATTTAAACCAAAATGTATTCTGCTACAGGGCTTAAAATTTCAAGTTCTGAGCTACTAGCCAGGCCTTAAGAGTTACTCACCACCAACAAACACACACAAACAGAGACACCTGTATACACACACAGACATGTACATACACACACACAGAAACATGTACACACACGCACAGAGACACCTGTACACACAGACATGTACATACACACACACAGAAACATGTACACACGCACAGAAACACATGTACACACACACACATACAGACACATGTATACACAAACAGGCATGTACAGACACGCATACACACAGATACATGTACATACACAGAAATACAGACACATGTACATACACACAGACACATGTACATACATACACAGACACTTGTACACTCATACCCACAAACACACACACACATGTACATATACAGACACATGTACACACACACATAGACACATGTACACACACATACATGTACAGATACACACATGTACATACACACAGACACATGTACATGCATACATAGACACACACACACATGTACATGTACACACACAAACACACATGTGTACACACACCACCACCGCCCCCATAAAAAGTTGCAGTACTTCGTTGTTCACTCACAGAGCTGGGTACTGCACTCTAGGAGGAGGCAGAGAGCACAGCACACACTCCTTACTTTGTTTGCACTGCGCTCAGCTATTGAGCAGTCTGACAGCTCCCAGTGCCAATGACAGATCCTCCCCGAGCTCCGAGCTAGACGGCCCTGGGGGACACACTCGCCCCCACCATACTTTCCACTCGCCATTGGCGAGCAGGAGAGTGGAAATTTCAAGCCCTGTGCTACATATACAATACAATAAGTGTATATCAATTGGTTTGTGTGAAAGTTATAGTATCTACAAGCTATGGTATATACAGTATACTGAAATATTTATTTATTTTATACTAGTAATGGCAGTGATCAGCTGCTTATAGTGAGACTGTGCAGCAGGCAATTTGACACTAACTGATGCTGGCTGGGAGGTACATCAACTAACTAACTGACATCACCAGTGACACTAATACAGTGATCAGTGATACTATACACTGTCACTGTACTAATGACACTGACTGGGAAGGGGGTTAACATTTTGGGGTAACGAAGGGGTTAAGTGTGTGCCCCACAAGTGTTAAGGTGTGTAATATGTGCTGCTTTTTACTAAATATCTGTTTGTCCCTTTTCCCTGCTTTGGAGGGGGCACACATGCCCTGTATCAGGAAGATACTGCCGATGTACAGGTACATGATTGTGCTTGTACGAGCTGCCCACCCACAGTAAAATGCAGATGGGTAGTCAACAACTGTTAAATCATCAGATGGCTGGTGCCATTACTGATCACATATGCAGCACCATGGCAGCTGCAGATCAAAAAGAGGTTAAGATTGCAGCTTCCTTGGATGTAAAGGATATGATGTCTTAGTTCTGCCTAAAAGTGGACCTCTTTTTAAAAATTTATATTTTAAAGCGGTAGTAAACCGCAAAAAATAAATCTAAAAATCTTCTCCCTGCAAGTTAAGAGCATATTGTGCTAGTATGCATTGCATATTAACACATTGTAAAAGACTTACCTGAAAATGAAGCCTTCCAGTGGAGTGTTGCCATGGCTCCCTGAGGCTTCCATGTTCACAGAGTCTTCCTTCCGGGTTCGTGGGCTGCGACCATTTGACTGTCCGAACCGCGATGATGTCACTCCCAGAAAACTCTTCGCCACGGCTCTCTCGATGGATGGCATGACGACCATTGAGAGCACAGTGCGCATGCACCGGTGAAATCACTGGTGCTACAAAAGTAAAAATCTCCTAAATGGTGCATGTTTAGGAGATATTTACAGTACCTACAGGCAAGCCTTTCAATTGTAGGTAAAACATAAAAAATTTACTTTTTTACACTTTGTCATTTATTTGTTTTTCACCAAGCATTTTATTGAAACATCTCAAGGGGTTCCAGAATATACAAGTACCGGTATCTACATGTGTCATAGTATGTTAACAACACTTTAAGTATCAAAAAGAAACATATCAGTAAACAATTGCACAGTTAGGCCTGAGCGTACATTCCAAAGGCTCAGTATGGTAACACACTTAAACATCCTGCTTGGTACATTCTTAGTGCATAGCCATAAAAAACAGACATTATCAGAAGTGAAGGTTTAGCTTCATAATAATAGTCTATGCAACACCAGTTCAACAGTTGACAAAGCAAGGTCAAGAGCCAAGGTACTCAACCAGCCATCCCAAAATTTTTGCAGAGTAAGATCCATATGATTGATCCATTCTTGGGAGGAAGGGGGAGTAGTGGACATCCATTGTAGCAGCATAGGTTTCTGGTCCTGAAACAGGGCTCTATAAACTGCCTCCCTAGTATGTCAGCACATCATTCAAGATACCTAGGATACATTGTTTAGGGTCCAATTTAATGTGTTTTTTTTATCTTGATTAACAGCTGTAACAATCCTGTCCCAGTGTCTAGGAAGCTTAGGGCATCACCAAAACATATGTATCAATCCCCATGGTCACTACAACATTTATTATGAATCCTGCAGTAGGCCCTAGTTATGCAATTTGAGAGTGGTATAGTGCACTCTTAGAAATATATACAGTTAGGAAAGTCTTTATGGTAAGGGAAATAGAATGCACCAACTCCAATGCCATCTCCCATTGGTCCCCGACCATAGTTCCTACATCAGCCTCACAATTCTTTAATGCCTTCCAAGGGTAGCTCTCTAAATAATTAGTAAGAAGCACAGTGTAACAACACAAAATAAATTCTTTCATAGTAGTGGATTGCTGCATAAAGTTAAAAATGGGAATGGGAGAGAGCTGCAAATCATCAGGAAACCTTTGGGCAGTTATCTCATGCTAAAGTTGTAAGTAATATAAGTGCATATGTGTTGGTAAACCAAACTGAGATTGCAGTACAGAAAATGGGACCAACCTACACCCACCAATGTTGAATGTGGGTAATGCCATAGGCCTGCCATTTAACTGCAAATTGAAACTTGTTTTATTACGGATATGATTTATTCCTCCAAACAGGACTATAAACATAGCAAGTTACCTTTTGTAACTATTAAGCTTTTATCCAAACTTTGTGCATATGTTTATACATGGGAAAGACTTTATTAGAGTTGCAAAAATGCTGTTATTCTAGGCCCTCCGGAAGAGACTGTAAATTAGAGTGATGAATAACAGACAATGTGAAGTCACAAGCCAAGCCAGTCCCTGCAGATAACTGAGCAAGGCCTCTCACCATATGTTGGAGTTGTGCTGCCAGGTAATACAGCCATGGGTTCACGGAGGCTTTGCTTTGCACATTACAAAAATGTGGAAGCCTAATCCTGGGTGAACTGTTCCTGCATATTAGTGTTCTGAAAATTGAGTTTGCTATTTGAAATATTTCAAGTGGTATAACCACCAAAGTATTGTGAAAGAAATAAAGTAATTGAGACATGAAAATCATTTTGACCAAATCGGACCTACTAATTAGAGATGAGCGAATTATTCAAAAATTCGATTCGGCTGATTCGCCGAATTTGAGGAAGCGAATTTATTCGCTGCAAATTTAACTTATAAAAAGGGTTTCTAGGCTTCAGAGAGCCTTTATATTAGTGCAAAACACTGTACCTTTATTTTAAATGACCTTGGAGATGAGGAAGGAGAAGGAGAAGGATGAGAAGAAGGAGAAGGATGAGAAGAAGGAGAAGGAGAAGGATGAGAAGAAGGAGAAGGATGAGAAGAAGGAGAAGGATGAGAAGAAGGAGAAGGAGAAGGATGAGAAGAAGGAGAAGGAGAAGGATGAGAAGAAGGAGAATGATGAGAAGAAGGAGAAGGATGAGAAGAAGGAGAAGGAGAAGGATGAGAAGAAGGAGAAGGATGAGAAGAAGGAGAAGGATGAGAAGAAGGATGAGAAGAAGGAGAAGGATGAGAAGAAGGATGAGAAGAAGGAGAAGGATGAGAAGAAGAAGGATGAGGAGAAGAAGAAGAAGGATGAGAAGAAGGAGAAGGATGAGAAGAAGAAGAAGGATGAGAAGAAGAAGAAGGATGAGAAGAAGAAGAAGGATGAGAAGAAGAAGAAGGATGAGAAGAAGGAGAAGGATGAGAAGAGGAAGAAGGATGAGAAGAAGAAGAAGGATGAGAAGAAGGAGAAGGATGAGAAGAAGAAGGAGGATGAGAAGAAGAAGAAGGATGAGAAGAAGGAGAATTCCAAGCCGGCAAAAAGTGTATCTGCAGAGCTCCGCTATTTCTTAGCGGAGCTCTGCAGATACACTTAGCGGAGCTCTGCAGATACACTTTTTGCCGGCTTGGAATTCTTCTTATTTTCATCCTACTTCTTCTTCCTCTTCTTCTTCTTTTTCATCCTCATCCTCATCCTCTTCTTCTTCTTCTGAGGATGAGGATGAAGAAGTAGGATGAAAATAAGAAGAATTCCAAGTCGGCAAAAAGTGTATCTGCAGAGCTCCGCTAAGTGTATCTGCAGAGCTCCGCTATTTCTGACAGTTCTCTGACATTCACTCCATACAGCGGTTGAAACATTGTATCTATTTGTTTCCATAAATGGAAACAAATAGATACAATGTTTCAACCGCTGTAAATGTGAATGTCAGAGAACTGTCAGAAATAGAGGAGCTCTGCAGATACACTTTTTGCCGGCTTGGAATTCTTCTTATTTTCATCCTACTTCTTCTTCTTCTTCATCCTCATCCTCATCCTCAGAAGAAGAAGAAGAATGAAAAGAAGAAGAAGAAGAATGAAAAGAAGAATGAAAAGAAGAATGAGAAGAATGAAAAGATTCTTCTTCTTCTTCTTTTCATTCTTCTTTTCATTCTTCTTCTTCTTTTCATTCTTCTTCTTCTTTTCATTCTTCTCATTCTTCTTTTCATTCTTCTCATTCTTCTTCTCATTCTTCTTTTCATTCTTCTTCTCATTCTTCTTTTCATTCTTCTTCTCCTTTTCATTCTTCTTTTCATTCTTCTCATTCTTCTTTTCATTCTTCTTTTCATTCTTCTTCTCATTCTTCTTTTCATTCTTCTTCTTCTTTTCATTCTTCTTTTCATTCTTCTTCTCATTCTTCTTTTCATGAAGAAGAAAAGAAGAATGAGAAGAATGAAAAGAAGAATGAAAAGAAGAAGAAGAAGAATGAAAAGAAGAATGAGAAGAAGAATGAAAAGAAGAATGAGAAGGATGAAAAGAAGAATGAGAAGAATGAAAAGAATAATGAAAAGAAGAAGAAGAAGAATGAAAAGAAGAAGAAGAAGAATGAAAAGAAGAATGAAAAGAAGAAGAATGAAAAGAAGAAGAAGAAGAAGAATGAAAAGAAGAATGAAAAGAAGAAGAAGAATGAAAAGAAGAAGAATGAAAAGAAGAATGAAAAGAAGAAGAAGAATGAAAAGAAGAAGAAGAAGAAGAATGAAAAGAAGAATGAAAAGATTCTTCTTCTTTTTCTTTTCATTCTTATTTTCATTCTTCTTCTTCTTCTTTTCATTCTTCTTTTCATTCTTCTCATTCTTCTTTTCATTCTTCTTTTCATTCTTCTTCTTCTTTTCATTCTTCTTTTCATTCTTCTTCTCATTCTTCTTTTCATGAAGAAGAAAAGAAGAATGAGAAGAATGAAAAGAAGAATGAAAAGAAGAAGAATGAAAAGAAGAATGAGAAGAAGAATGAAAAGAAGAATGAGAAGAATGAAAAGAAGAATGAGAAGAATGAAAAGAAGAATGAAAAGAAGAAGAAGAATGAAAAGAAGAAGAAGAAGAATGAAAAGAAGAATGAAAAGAAGAATAAGAATGAAAAGAAGAAGAAGAAGAATGAAAAGAAGAAGAATGAAAAGAAGAATGAGAAGAATGAAAAGAAGAATGAGAAGAATGAAAATAAGAAGAAGAAGAATGAAAAGAAGAATGAAAAGAAGAAGAAGAATGAAAAGAAGAAGAAGAAGAATGAAAAGAAGAATGAAAAGAAGAATAAGAATGAAAAGAAGAAGAAGAAGAATGAAAAGAAGAATGAAAAGAAGAATGAGAAGAATGATAAGATTCTTCTTCTTCTTCTTTTCATTCTTCTTTTCATTCTTCTTCTTCTTTTCATTCTTCTTCTTCTTTTCATTCTTCTCATTCTTCTTTTCATTCTTCTCATTCTTCTTTTCATTCTTCTCATTCTTCTTCTCATTCTTCTTTTCATTCTTCTTCACATTCTTCTTTTCATTCTTCTTCTTCTTTTCATTCTTCTTTTCATTCTTCTCATTCTTCTTTTCATTCTTCTTTTCATTCTTCTTCTCATTCTTCTTTTCATTCTTCTTCTTCTTTTCATTCTTCTTTTCATTCTTCTCATTCTTCTTTTCATTCTTCTTCTTCTTTTCATTCTTCTTTTCATTCTTCTTCTTTTCATTCTTCTTCTTCTTCTTTTCATTCTTCTTTTCATTCTTCTCATTCTTCTTTTCATTCTTCTCATTCTTCTTCTCATTCTTCTTCTCATTCTTCTTTTCATTCTTCTTCTTCTTTTCATTCTTCTTTTCATTCTTCTTTTCATGAAGAAGAAAAGAAGAATGAGAAGAATGAAAAGAAGAATGAAAAGAAGAAGAAGAATGAAAAGAAGAATGAGAAGAAGAATGAAAAGAAGAATGAAAAGAAGAATGAGAAGAATGAAAAGAAGAATGAAAAGAAGAAGTATTCCAGTACAGCAAAAAGTGTATCTGCAGAGAGCTCCGCTATTTCTGACAGTTCTCTGACAGTTCCTTCACATTTACAGCGGTTGAAACATTGTATCTATTTCCGAATAAAAACATCTGTATCCTAAATGGAAACAAATAGATACAATGTTTCAACTGCTGTACATGTGAAGGAACTGTCAGAGAACTGTCAGAAATAGCGGAGCTCTCTGCAGGGACACTTTTGCCGGCTGATCGGGAAAAATCCGATTCGCGCACCCGAAGTATGCTAATATTCGGATTCGCCGCGAATCGAATTTTTCCTGAAATTCGAAACGAATTCCACTTCGCTTGGTTCGATTCGCTCATCTCTACTACTAATCATAGAAAGTCAAAGACCTAGAAATCAAGGGGAGAATACTCAGGCGACAACAGTCCTTCAGATTAGGGGAGATTATAATTCCTAAATACTCAAAAGAAGTCACAACTGTCAGTTTTCAAAAAGAGAAAAAGAGTGGCTTAATTGTCCCTTCAGAGGGCATCAAAGCTGACTAGGTGATTATCAAACCAGAATATATGCCAAACGTAGATATAGTGGACATAACTGCCTTAAGGGAGGTATCACCCAGGAATACAAGCATGTCATCTGTTTAAAGCATATGTTTTTCATGTATTTAATCATATCTAAAGTGGCCAAAGGTTCAATGGCCAAAGCGAATAGCAAGGGAGAGAGCGAGCACCCTTGCCTGGTCTCCTACCTAATGAAAACGTCAATGAGAGTCTGCCCCCCTCTCTTATGGCAGCTTGAAGTAAATAATAAAGTAGATTTCCCAAGAAATAAACACCTTCCCAAAACCAAACCATGCTAGAGTAGCGCAGAGGCATTGCCATTCAATATTATTGAATGGAATAGTAGGGTTCCTGACCCCACATATCTGCACGGGTTTGCATATTAATAAATAGCCAGCAGAGAATAACTGTCATTGGTTTTTGAGGCTGATCAAGATGAATTATACCATTAATCACATTGTTCAGTCTACGGGCAAACACCTTAGCCAGTATTTTAATTTCAGCCTACAACAGCGAAATAGGACTACAAGAGTTAGGGTCTGTAAGAGTTTAGCCAGGTTTCAGGAGAAGAATTATATTAGCTCTGGACATTGGACAGGTAGGCAGACATTGCTGTTTAAAGGCCTCATTATATAGCTTCAGCAACCATAGCAAAATAAGGTCTGTATATTGCTTATAAACTTCTATAGGAAGTCCAGCATTCCCTGGAGCTTTACATGTAGGAACAGAGCTAGTCACCTTTTGAACTTCCTCTAGTTCCTCTACTCTATAGGAGAATCTAGAAAGGTCCGTTGAGAATTTGAAAGCTCAGGTAAGGCTATGGATTGCATACTGAAGTAAAGAATCTAGTGTATATTGAGATTTAGACTGATATAGGTTGGAATAGAACTGGACCAGTTCAGCTATAACTAAATCAGGAGAATTAACCAATCTACTGTCTGATAATGCTAGTGTTCCAATATTGGAAGCTGGGCATTAACAATTTTAGCAAACAGGCAACCAGTCTGCTCCCCTTCTTCAGAAAATGCAGTTTGTAAAAAAAATTCTGCTCAGCCACCTGAACAAGAACATTCTGTGTGGAAAGCAAAGCTGCCCTTGTGGAGTGAGAAAGGTTAGATATACAGTATATTCCTGCTCAAGCCTCTGCACCTGCTGAGAAACTTGTAGTTCATGCTCCTTGGTAGCATTTTTTTTACAGCTCTAATCTTGTACACAAAATAGCCTTGCAGCAAGCATTTAAAGGCCCCCACTGTACTGGGCAATGTGGGGAATGGGCATGATCAGTAAAGAATTGCATAATTTAGGTTTTATGCCAAAATTAATTCAATTTCCAGTGGGCTCTAGACAAAGTGGTGTGTGCCCTAGTGAACACCCACACCACCAGAGGAGAATAATAAGATATGCCCCTCAAGAGATACTGCAATTTAGTTATAATTGGGAGGGAGGTGGGCAGCCCCAAGTATAGGTCTATTCTAGAGAGGGACATGTGCGTTTTATTATAACTCAAAAATGGAAAATCATGGGGAATTCTAGCTCCTCACATATCGTACCAATCTAGTTCATCAATAAAATGTGATAGGGAGGTACCACTAGGCGAGGATCCTGGAGATGCTTGAGGATTCTTATTAAGGCAGGGGTTTAAATAGTCATTAAAGTGGTACATCAAGTTTGTCTATCATAAAGGACAATAACTGTCACAATACTGTCATTAGGAAAGGAGTAGGAATATATCATAGCCAAGATACACGTAAACAAATGCAATCTACAATAAGGAAACATATATCTGCCTTCTACATCTACAGTAGAGGCAATTTTCTGGTAGTCCAAAGACTATTTTGTTCCTATAAGACTGATAGGAAAGCCCAACCAAAAAATATCTCAGGCAACTCAAAGTCTTCCTGGTGAGGTGTGTCTCTTGGAGCACACAAAGGGCAGGCTGGTATTTATGAAGACACGCATTGACCAATTGAGAGAACTGTGCAAGCCCCCTAATGTTCCAAGATATTATCGGAATATATGACATAATGAGGCATGTAAACTCTTACATTGGGGCATAAGATGTGGGAACTACCCCACTGACACTATGTCAGGAGTATAGCTACCAGTAATCCATGATGAGATGTGATGTGATGAGATGTGATGAGAGAAGTATCCCCCAAGAGTACAAAGGTGTATACAAACCATAAACCATAGTGTTAGGAATGGGCTGGCCAGCAATGGTGGGACTCACCTGCCTTTTGATCTGCAGTACCAGGGCTGGCCAGCGGGTGCTCCCAGCAATCAGAGACTCAACCTTTCAGCCAGCTAACACCTGGAACTGATGATGCTGGGGTATTTAAGGGATGGCCAGACCCACAGACTCTGCCTTGGTGTTGTGTTTGTCCTGGGCCCTGCATCCTGTTTCTGTCCTGCATCCTGTTTCTGTCCTGCATCCTGTTTCTGAACCGCTGCTGACTTCTCCTGCTCTGATCCCGGCTCGCTCCTGACCAACCCTCTGTCTGACCCTCTGTACCACGCTGCTTGCTACCTGTTCTGATCCCTGGCTTGTGACCCCGACCAATCTCCGCTTGCTCCCCCTGTACCTACCTGCCTTATTGATATTGACCCGGCCTGCCTGACGACGCTTGCTTGAATGTATTGTTATCTGTGGGTGGTTTGGTTTGGTTGCACTGTATTATGTTTAGTATTTCACTGCGTTTATGTTTGTATTGTTAGTGTTAATAAATTATATTGTTTATAACATATCTGAGGTCTGCGTTTCCCTGCGTCAGTCACACATCTCTGGTCACACCTGGGAGCCCTGACATTACACCAAGGCCAATCCTGACCAGAAGTGGCTGCACAGGGAAGCCATCTTGGCTTGTTGATGGGAAGGATGGATCTTGATGAGGTTGAGTATTTATCTCTGCTAGTGCTTGATGACAGAGAGTATGCTTATCAGACTCTGAAGGAGTATCCCCGGGATGAACTGCTAGAATGTATCCGGCTCGCTCATGTTCTAGTAGATCAGGGCACAGATTTCTCTATGGTGCAGCCATTGATTCAGGTTTGTGTTGAGTTGGTTTCATCTGGTTTCCCCGAATGCAGGGATGAATTTTTGCCACCATTTAGTGCAGACCAGGTTGAGTCCCTGGTGTGGTTATTAGAGGATGATGTGGGTTACTTTCTGGAGCGTTATTCCACATGTTCACCACAGACACTAAGAGATTGTATAAACGCAGTGCAGTCATTGACCAGACAGGCTTTGTGTAAGCTCAGCTTTGTTCAACCCATACTGCAGACATGGACAGACTTGTTGCACCCAGCCTCAGTCAGCTTACAAAAACCCAGTCCTGCTTCTAACTCTACTCCTGTATTTCCACCAGCTCCTCCAGTTACAGCCCAGTATACTTGGCTATCTACCGCATGTCAGTACCCTGTTCCCACTCGCTGCACCTATCCTGCCTTTAACCCTGTAAAAAAGCCCTCTGTAGCAACTGCTCCCTCTCCTGTTCCATCCTCCAGTTTTTCTCTGTCTCCAGCTGCTCCATTCGTTTGCAGACCTGCGTTTACTTGCAGTGCTCCAGTAGTTAAAACCAGAAAAAAGCGAAAATTCTTTCCAACCAATACCATCCTGCCAGTATCCAAACCGGTGAGCCTGCCGTCTGAGAACCTGCCTTCCGTGGTTCAGCCTGAAGCCTCTACTCAGCCTGATGCCTCTACTCGGCCTGAAGCCTCTACTCGGCCTGATGCCTCTACTCGGCCTGAAGCCTCTACTCGGCCTGAAGCCTCTACTCGGCCTGATGCCTCTACTCGGCCTGATGCCTCTACTCGGCCTGATGCCTCTACTCGGCCTGATGCCTCTACTCGGCCTGATGCCTCTACTCGGCCTGAAGCCTCTACTCGGCCTGAAGCCTCTACTCGGCCTGATGCCTCTACTCGGCCTGAAGCCTCTACTCGGCCTGAAGCCTCTACTCGGCCTGATGCCTCTACCCAGCATGATGAACTGATCCAGCCTGACGATCCTATTAGGCCAGTTGACTCGATGCCCGCTGTTGATCCAGATGATCCGGTACCTGATCCGGTGCCCGCTGTCGAGCCAAATGACCTGATGCCTGGTGACCCAGTGCCCGCTGTCATACCTGGTGACCCGATGCCCGCTGTCGAGCCAGACAATCCGGTACCTGATGACCCGGTGCTCACTGTCGTGCCTGTTGACTCGGAGCCCACTGCCTTGCCAGATGACGCGGTGCCCGCTGTCAAGCCAAATGACCTGATGCCTGGTGACCCAGTGCCCGCTGTCCAGCCAGACGATCCAATGTCTGACCCAGTGCCCGCGGTCATACCAGTTGACTCGGAGCCCACTGCCTTGCCAGATGACGCGGTGCCCGCTGTCGAGCCAGACAATCCGGTACCTGATGACCCGGTGCTCACTGTCGTGCCTGTTGACTCGGAGCCCACTGCCTTGCCAGATGACGCGGTGCCCGCTGTCAAGCCAAATGACCTGATGCCTGGTGACCCAGTGCCCGCTGTCCAGCCAGACGATCCAATGTCTGACCCAGTGCCCGCGGTCATACCAGTTGACTCGGAGCCCACTGCCTTGCCAGATGACGCGGTGCCCGCTGTCGAGCCAAATGACCTGATGCCTGGTGACCCGATGCCCGCTGTCCAGCCAGACGATCCAATGTCTGACCCAGTGCCAGCGGTCATCCCAGTTGACTCGGAGCCCACGGTTGTGCCTGGTGACTCGGTGCCCGCCGCCCCGCCTGGGGGCCTGAGACCTGTCGTTCCGCCTGGGGGTCCGGCACCCGCCACTCCGCCTGAGGGTCCGAGACCTGTCGCTCCGCCTGGGGGTCCGGCGTCCGCCGCTCCGCTTGAGGGCCCGAGACCTGTCGCTCCTCCTGGGGGTCTGGCGCCCGCCACTCCGCCTGAGGGCCCGAGACCTGTCGCTCCGCCTGGGGGTCCGGCGCCCGCCGCTCCGCCTGAGGGCCCGAGACCTGTCGCTCCACCTGGGGGTCCGGCGCCCGCCGCTCCGCCTGAGGGCCCGAGACCTGTCGCTCCATCTGGGGGTCCGGCGCCCGCCGCTCCGCCTGAGGGTCCGAGACCTGTCACTCCGCCTGGGGGTCCGGCGCCCGCCGCTCCGCTTGAGGGCCCGAGACCTGTCGCTCCTCCTGGGGGTCCGGTGCCCGCCGCTCCGCCTGAGAGCCCGAGACCTGTCGCTCCGCCTGGGGGTCCGGCGCCCGCCGCTCCGCCTGAGGGCCCGAGACCTGTCGCTCCACCTGGGGGTCCGGCGCCCGCCGCTCCGCCTGAGGGCCCGAGACCTGTCGCTCCATCTGGGGGTCCGGCGCCCGCCGCTCCACCTGAGGGCCCGAGACCTATCGCTCCTCCTGGGGGTCCGGCGCCCGCCGCTCCGCCTGAGGGCCCGAGACCTGTCGCTCCGCCTGGGGGTCCGGCGCCCGCCGCTCCGCCTGAGGGCCCGAGACCTGTCGCTCCATCTGGGGGTCCGGCGCCCGCCGCTCCGCCTGAGGGCCCGAGACCTGTCGCTCCGCCTGGGGGTCCGGCGCCCGCCGCCCCGCCTGGGGGCACGATGCCCGTCGCCCCGCCTGGGGGCACGATGCCTGTCGCCCCGCCTGGGGGCACGATGCCTGTCGCCCCGATGCCTGTCGCCCCGCCTGGGGGCACGATGCCTGTCGCCCCGCCTGGGGGCACGATGCCTGTCGCCCCGATGCCTGTCGCCCCGCCTGGGGGCCCGATGCCTGTCGCCCCGCCTGGGGGCCCGATGCCTGTCGCCCCTCCTGGGGGCCCGGCGCCTGCTGCTCCGCCCGGGGGCCCGGTGCCTGCTGCTCCGCCCGGGGGCCCGGTGCCTGCTGCTCCACCCGGGGGCCCGATGCATGTCGCCCCGCCCGGGGGCCCGGTGCCTGCTGCTCCGCCCGGGGGCCCGATGCATGTCGCCCCGCCCGGGGGCCCGGTGCCTGCTGCTCCGCCCGGGGGCCCGGTGCCTGCTGCTCCGCCCGGGGGCCCGGTGCCTGCTGCTCCGCCCGGGGGCCCGGTGCCTGCTGCTCCGCCCGGGGGCCCGGTGCCTGCTGCTCCGCCCGGGGGCCCGGTGCCTGCTGCTCCGCCCGGGGGCCCGGTGCCTGCTGCTCCGCCCGGGGGCCCGATGCATGTCGCCCCGCCCGGGGGCCCGGTGCCTGCTGCTCCGCCCGGGGGCCCGATGCATGTCGCCCCGCCCGGGGGCCCGGTGCCTGCTGCTCCGCCCGGGGGCCCGGTGCATGTCGCCCCGCCCGGGGGCCCGGTGCCTGCAGCTCCGCCCGGGGGCCCGGTGCCTGCTGCTCCGCCTGGTGGCCCGCTGCCTGCTGCTTCGCCTGGTAAACCGATGTGCCTCTGCCCGGAGTGCTGCCCGATGTGCCTCTGCCCGGAGTGCTGCCCGATGTGCCTCTGCCCGGAGTCCTGCCCGATGTGCCTCTGCCCGGAGTCCTGCCCGATGTGCCTCTGCCTGATGTGCCTCTGCCTGGTGTGCCTCTGCTCGATGTGCCTCTGCCCGGTGTGCCTCTGCCCGGTGTGCCTCTGCTCGATGTGCCTCTGCCCGGAGTCCTGCCCGATGTGCCTCTGCCCGATGTGCCTCTGCCCGATGTGCCGCTGCCCAGAGTCCTGCCCGGTGTGCCAGTCTTTGATATCCCGCCAGTTACCAGACCCGGGCGGTGGAACATTTTGCCCAGCTAGGACTGTTTGGAGCATCCTGAGGCCGCTCCTTGGGGGGGGGGGTACTGTTAGGAATGGGCTGGCCAGCAATGGTGGGACTCACCTGCCTTTTGATCTGCAGTACCAGGGCTGGCCAGCGGGTGCTCCCAGCAATCAGAGACTCAACCTTTCAGCCAGCTAACACCTGGAACTGATGATGCTGGGGTATTTAAGGGATGGCCAGACCCACAGACTCTGCCTTGGTGTTGTGTTTGTCCTGGGCCCTGCATCCTGTTTCTGTCCTGCATCCTGTTTCTGTCCTGCATCCTGTTTCTGAACCGCTGCTGACTTCTCCTGCTCTGATCCCGGCTCGCTCCTGACCAACCCTCTGTCTGACCCTCTGTACCACGCTGCTTGCTACCTGTTCTGATCCCTGGCTTGTGACCCCGACCAATCTCCGCTTGCTCCCCCTGTACCTACCTGCCTTATTGATATTGACCCGGCCTGCCTGACGACGCTTGCTTGTATGTATTGTTATCTGTGGGTGGTTTGGTTTGGTTTGGTTGCACTGTATTATGTTTAGTATTTCACTGCGTTTATGTTTGTATTGTTAGTGTTAATAAATTATATTGTTTATAACATATCTGAGGTCTGCGTTTCCCTGCGTCAGTCACACATCTCTGGTCACACCTGGGAGCCCTGACACATAGTCTGCAAAATACAAATGCAAATGTATAAATCTAGAGACCATCCTGGATCAAGAGAATCTTGTATCTATGGAAAAGAACTGAAAAAGGACAACAGTGACACAATAGAAAAATCAAGCCATAATAACTGGTATTCTAGCTATAAAGTTGCCCCTCAGGGACCTCAGGGCAAGCACACTGTGTACCCTCACAGAAAACAAAGTTTGTTTGCAGTGCGACCAGTTCTCTGAAGATATGATCACCAAAATATATATATTCATGTTATGGGAGCAAAACTATAGTACTAGTAAAGTTCCCCAGCAACTAAAACAACGTATGTTAGTATCCAGTTCCTGGACATCCCTTTGCAGACAGGTAAATAGACAGTGTCAAATGTCCACACCATATTGTTGTATAGCACATAAAGAAACCTTGTTAGCATCCAACCACTCTTGTTCGACTCCCTAAGTGTCTGCAGATAATTTTTCAATATCCATGAATATTAGGACCATCTCTGGTCAAGTGTAGAATGACTTACTTCAAAAGACAAGCTAAAATGGGTCTACATGGGTGTCCTGGAGGCAAGCCGTGTGTGGGCACTTAATTGCAGACAATGGAGAGAAAGCATCTTTAATGAATAATTCTAGAAGCCACTTCTCCACAAAGTCAGTAGGATCCTTACCCTCAGTGCGTTTGGGTAGTCCCACTATATGGATGTTGTTCTACTGTATCCTACTCTGTATGTCGTCAGTTTTCTCTCTAGTAGTGTGGGCTAAGTGACCAGTAGATTGGGTTTCCATGATCAGAGGAGGCAGCTCATCCCCCTAATCACTAATGTGACTTTCCACTGCTGTGGTGCATTCCATATTTTGCAAATCCTGTTGCAATAGAAAGACCTCTTCCTTCCTTAGCAGTTCTAGTTGGTCCTTGACCAAGTTAACTAATACACCTACAGCCTACAAGATCTCTCCAGGGTGGGCTGTTCCTCCTCTAGTGTATCAGCAGAGGCAAGCTATTGCTTTATATCATGGGATGAAATGACATCCAAGTCTGGGCTTGGCACCAGTGTAGTGTCCTGCAGCATGTATCATCCACATCCTCAGTCGAATTATGACCCTGATTGCATATCACTTTCTAGGTAAAATAAAGAATTTCCCTTGTACTATCTTTCCTTGCTGAGTGGGGGACCTTACCCACTTTGCATACTGTGTCTTTAGGTTTGTCAGAGCCAAAAGCTGCACGCTAAGAAAGAGCTGCAGTGGCGCCATGGTGAGACTCCTGGACCACCGCTTCCTCTTTAGTTTTGCTTGTCATCATGTGGGAAATGTAAAAGGGACTGGCAAAGGAGGGATTCTAAAGCAATGAAGAGTCAAGATGTGGCAGTGTGCAGCAGTAAAGCAACTTGGGGGAGGATCGGTGCCAGCATCAAACTAAAGAGCCACAAGAAGCACATCTGCCCACAAGCCTTGTAGTGTCTTGCTCCCCTCACCAAGCAATTATAGATATTTAAAATGTAAAATTAACTATATTATTTGCTTGTAAAAGGACCCTTAAAGTTGTAATAGATTTTTTTTGTTGTTTATTTGATGCCAAACTGTAAGGAAAAGCTGGTATCTTCAGACCAGCAAGCTAGTACTATAAAATTACAACTGCTAATGAAAAGAAACGTTATATGAAGTTAGTGTGTGTCTTCTTTGAAAATGTCTCCTAGGATTTCAAGATAGAAAACTGTAACCTATAAGGTTCCATCCTTGCTCCAGCCAAAAATGGCTCCAGTATAACCCAGTCGTTATGTCACTTTGAGTTTTGAGATAAGCCATGCCATACGCTCGCTGCAGTTGATTTTAGTACTGGAAGCCTTGCTCTGGCAGTTTTTACCACAAGGCTTCTGGCTCCAGTTCTGCTAATTAACAATGCACCCTTTCACTAAAATAAGTCCTCAAAATGGCTTTCATTGACTTTAAAAATCTTCATTAATACATTTCTATATAATTTTTTTCCCCACTGCTAATCTTATGAGATTTTTTTACTTGCTGCAAAAACTCTGTGATGACATAGTAGCTGGGATGAGGGTGGGAGTAGCAGTAGGTGGACTGGAAGCCAGGTAGTGTCATTCTTTGCAAATTTATCAGAGAGGATATCTCTGGCTATAGTGAAAATATTAAGGCATAAAACAATGGTGTACTGTAACAGATAGGCCAACTATGTTTGTAAAACCTTCACAAAATGGTGACATGTTCTCTTTTATACCTAAAATGAGCCCTTAACACTTAACCATTTCACCAAACATTGAAGTGCTGAGGTTACTTTTCTTTTATTTTTAATCAGCTCAAAGGATGGTGCTTACATTGAATGAGAAGTATCCCCTGTGCCCATGATTGCAGTCTTAGTAAATGCCCCCCCCCCCATACCCCTGGAACAGTAATCTTCTGGTAATGGGCTAGACCTGTCATAGGCACTCCTCAAGAGTAACGTCTATGCCCACCCTTTCTGCCCACCTCTTCCATTCATAGAAGCTGTACTATACAGTAGCTTCCATCAATGAAAACGGCTCTCTGAATAGAGAAGGCATACCTTTATCTATCAATCCTTTATTCACAGGGAGCATTCCATTAATGGAAAGTGACTCCATTAAGCCTCGCAGCAGCACAAGGGACACTTCTCATTCAATGTATGTACCAATCCTTGTGCTGATTTTAAAAAAAGTTTAGGTTATAATTTGCAAAGTGAGCCTATAGCCAGTTAGCCAGTTGACGAGCGCGCACTGTAGCTTTACTGCTACTGTGCGGGTCGGCTGTGCAAAATCATGTATATACGTGGTTTTGCTTTTCCGGGTAGAGGACACGTGTGTGCGCCCACCTACCTACCCATGCTAACATTACTTCCCTGACATGCCGATTAGCAGGTTCCGGATGGTGATTCACTGGCTGGGACCCATCGATCATCAGACCTAGTGACAGGAGAGAGATCTGTGTTGGTAAACAACATACTGTAGATCTCTCTACTGACAGCGGGAGTGTGCCGGTTTTTGTCTCCTTGCTCAGCATGGAGACATAAACTGTCACATCCCCTAGTAAAACAGCACACACATTACATATAGTAGGGAGCACAGTTAACCCCAGATGTTAACCCCTTCCTGTCCAGTGTATTAGTGTCACTGATCATGTCAGTGTCAGTTAGCCAGTGTCAGAATGCCCGTTATACTATCATGGTCCCGCTATAGGTCGCTGATTGCCACCATTACCAGTGTAAAAACAATCCAGTATATAATGTATACTGTCATTTGTAGACACTATCATTTTCACGCAAAGCAATTAATATACACTTATTGGGATTTTGTTTACCAAAGATATGTGGCAGAATACATTTTCGCCTAAATTTATAAAGAAATTTTATTTTTAAACATTTTTTATGGGATATGTTTTATGGCAGAAAAAAATTTTTTTTTTCAATATTTCTGATACTTTTTCATTTATAGCACAAAAAATAAAAAATCCAGTGGTGATCAAATACAAACAAAAGAAAGCTCTATTTGTGTGAAAAAAGTATATAAATTTCATTTGTGTACAGTGTTGCATGACTGCGCACTCGTCAGTTAGGGCTCATGTAAACTGCAGCTGCAGTTCAGGAGCTGTTCAGCATTTTTTTCAGCAGCCCCTAACTCCCCTTAATGTTTTCCTTTGTGTCCATGTACACTATGTCCTTTACAAGCAGTTGAGTTTACAGTTGTTTTTATGAACGCACCAAACTTGCGTTCAGGAGTAGATTTTACCGGCGTTTCAAACGCCAAACGCTTGTAAATGCGGTTAACCGCATTTATAAGCGTTTGTGTTTAGAAGCGTTTTTTAACTGTTCCATGTCCAGATGCTATCCAGAGTCTTTTTTTCATCATCAGAAATGCATGCAAAGCGTTTTCCATGTCTTCAAATGGACCTAGTACACCAGCGCAGTCAGTTCCAGGTTTCGAGTGAAGGAAAAAATGGTAGAACGCACCGCAATTATGCTCATGATGGGATCCATAGTGAATACAACCAGAAAAGACAGGTCATCTCAACACATACTGCTCTCTCTGCTTCTACTCTCTCTATTCCTCTCAAAATGTCTGAAATAGTTATTTTTTTTACTATTTTTCAGTGCATTCTGGGCATTTGGGAAGGTCTCCTGAGGTTATCTTTTAAAAATGCTTCTAAACGCAAACGCGCATAAACGCAACGTTTTTTTAACCTACAGTTTCCATTGTTCAGAAGAGTTTTCTAAATGCCCCGTGTACATGAGCCCTTGAAGTAATGCAGCGCTGTATAGGAAAAAATGGCCTGGTCATGAAGGGGGGGGGGGGGAGAATCTTCCATAGGGCAAGTGGTTAATATTTAATTCTTCCTGCATGTAACCACGAAAACACTAAAACTTCTATTCCTGAACTTAACAATAACATTGCTCCTGAACTAAGCCCTAACAATAATTAACTCCTTATTTGCTACATACTTGTCTAAAACGTGCATCGTTAACATGCGATCATGACATTCCTACAAAAGTATACATTTACTTGTTCTTTTGTGGCCTAAGCTAAAGCTAGGCATCTAGCAGGTGTGACTAACGACTCAACTCTCTCCAGCCCTAAAAAGCATTAATGTCAATGGCTGTAAACACAACCGCTGAACAGAGCCATTTCTGTAGTCATAGCAGCCCCCAAATTCAGAAATTTGGATGGAGTTGTACATCTATGCCTTTTGCCAGAGGTTCGTAACAACATGCTTCCAATTTTATACAGAAAGGTTACATTTTCAAACTAGACTTTCAAGGTTTGTGTTCCAGATATAATGTATAGCACCTTTTTTGTATGCAAAATGCATTTGCATTTTCAGTTTTATACTTTTTTATTTAAAAAAAAAACCAAGTCTTTAGGTTTAATGCACTGGGCAATGTTACCAATATTTCAAGATTTAAAAAAGCACAAGGGATGCTTAGAAATAGCGTGTTTAGCTTTTCTGTTCTATTTTCTTTCCATTAACCTGTGAGCTTCAGATAAAGTTGTTGCATGCTTCTCCTCCTACTGCATCTCAGTATCAGTCTAGCATACTCTGAATTTACTGCTAAAGTCCAGCAGTGGATTAAATCACACAAGTATTTGAATTTTACAGCAGCTTGTCACACTTATCTTACCACTCCTACCAATACCTGTTCCCCTTCACCCAGCCTCACTTCCCAAGCCGTATTGACTGCTGGAGAAGTTTCTTCTTGTAGCTTCAGCACGATAAAATCTGACACTGAAATGAGGTTTGAAGTGTGAAATGGAAACTCCTAATACGTCTGTGACATGAATTAACAGGGTATTTTGTGACTTTTTTCTGTTTATATTATTATATTGTTAAAATGCTTAGATTTAAACACAACATAGTGAGTTTCAATTGTGTCCCATCCACTAAAAAAAAAATCAAAAACATAAAAACAAATCTTAATCTCAATGCTTGAACACAGTTTTGACTCTAACTTAAACCCTAACTCTAACCCTGATATCGACCTAGATCATATCCTGATTTAGCTATAGTGAGTTTTTTTTACACACATTGTTTTTTTTAATTACACTTTTCTCCTTAGTGAGTCGAAAATGATACAATTTATCTTTTTCTCCATTCAAGAAGAGATAACAACATAGGGGTGGGCTGCACAGTGACTGATCACTGTGATAGTCAGTCATAGGCTATTACAACAATCTGGTGATTAGGAAGCAGACCTCCCAGATCTCTATCGATAGTTAGAGACCCGAAGCTGTAGGTAAGTGTTTCTCAACCTTTTTTAGGTCAAGGCACCCTTTAAAATTATGGACAATTTTGTGGCACCCTTTAAAATTATGGACAGTCTTGAGGCACCCCATTCTAAAATAGGGTGCCTCAAGACTGTCCATATTTTAAAAGGGCACCCCATTTTAAAATGTGAAATACTATTCTAAATGTTTTATACAACGCAGCAACATCCACATGTGTAGGACACCCAACATTAGCGGTGATTTATTCTTCCAAGGCAAATACACTTTTGCACACTGGTACTGACTATTATTCCAGTGTTTCTCTTCTGTCTCAGTTTTTCTCCATCACTGAGCTAATGTGACCCCAGCACTGATGGAGAGGGGCAGGGGAGGGTCAAACTAGGATGCTGAGGAGGCAGCTGACATCTTCCTTATCAACTGATAATGTCATTGGTTGTCAGGATGCTGGCGGCCAGAAAGTTGTAATGGTGCACAATGAAAACCTGTTACTAAACGGTGGGCTTGTTCCACCTGCTGGCTTGTATACAAATTTTGGGCAATTTTTAGAAATTTTGCCAAGGCACCCCTGAATAAACCTTAAGGCACCCCAGGGTGCCTGGGCACCCTGGTTGAGAAAGGCTACTCTAGGTGAGAGCTCGGTCTGGGAGTGTGCTATGCAGCATATATGCAGTCCCATAGATGGAGACTTGCTTACACTCATCAGAAAGGTATTCATTCATGAGAGGTCTAACTGTAAAACAGACTATTTTCTTATGCACTTTAAAGGTAGGTTTTGTTTAACCTCCTTGGCGGTAATCCTGAGTGTGGCTTGGAGTTATTTTCAATACCAAAAGCAGTAACCCCAAGCCACACTCAGGATTACACTGTAGTGTGAGTGTGTAGTGTAACTTACCTTGTCCCTGTGATCCTCCGATGTCCTCCAACTGTGTCCACCAGCCGATGTCCTCCCACTGTGAACTCCGGCCGATGATTCATCTTCCGGGTCCCCTTCCCTGCGAGCGCAGCGACGCAGGGGGGCAGAACCGGTGGGAGATTCAAAAAAGTAACAACATGACATACACACAATACATTGTAATCTGTTAGGAATACATTACTGTATCAAACCGTTTCATCTCAGTTTAGTCCCTAGTGCTTTGTCCTGTGCCCTGCCTGCATTTTTACCATTCTTTCTGCCTGGAAACTTGAGAATGTCCATGGCATCCAAAAAGTGTCCCTTTAGGTCAAAAGCGGTTTTAGACCAGCTAGAGATAGTGAATTAGATTCACTTGTAGAATTGAGCAGTAGTGATTCGTGGGGAAATTTGTCATCAGACACTGAAATTTCCATGCAAAACAATGTACCGCTTTGACATTCAAAAATATTGACATAATCAGACTGCCAGGGAGGTTAATGAGATATGCATAAAATGGATAGTACAATAATTGCGTGCAAAGCAGGGCTAGATTTACCACTATAGGTCTGTGCCTATGGACAGCTGAGGCAGAGACATCTTTTCCCTGTGCAGATATTGGGCACACATTTTTTCCATCATCAGTAGGAAATGTCATCTCATATAAACTTGTTTACACATTATCAAAATATTCTAAGCCATGTGATAGTCACTATGTTACCCCGAAAAAGGGACATTGCAAAGCCCCAAAACATGCCATTTGGAAAAAAGCTTTTGGGGTGCTAGTGACTTTCTACTTACATCAAAAAAAGTATTCCTGCAGACAAGTAAAGTTACTGAGAGGTCCCATACAAGTACTGTTAGAAAAGTAATAATGGAACAAAATTAGAGTTTGCATGTGTCTGCTTAATTTCTTTTCACTTTTTCTCTATTTGTAGGTTTTCTATTTTACTCTGATACCATCAAGGCTAGATGAGTTTCATCACAACCCGCCTGTCATCCCCTGATGATGCCTGGGTTGTGATGAAATGCATAGGACAGAGCTTCAGTTGGTGAAGTCATCATATCCACTGGCTGCATTATGGCAGAGTGCTGTATGTGCTTGTGATATAGCCTGCACACTGTGAATGCTATTCTTTTAATTAAATCTATGCAGTTTTAAATTACTACCAGTGAATTCATGTGGTGCCGCGCTCTATCAATCATGCAACATCAGAAACATAAACTAATCTATAAAAACAGTTGTGCACCATAAGTGTGTATATATATATCCCTTATATCAATCATTACAATGCATTAAATCTAGACACTATTACACAATAGGTTCTTTAGTTAATAATCCGGTGGTGATCTTAAACTTTATAGGAGAAATCCTTTATGCAATGTGTTGTCAATCTCCCAATAGATGCAATACACCATTGAGTTCAGTATACTCTCCTCTGTGGTAGGTAAAGTATGATAGATGTGGTGTGCAATAGAAGCTGACCTACGGTCAGTGTAATAAACGGAATCCTTTCCTTCCTCAGCAGGCTGCTTGATCACATCCTCCTCGAATGGAATGTATGTAAAAGAAGAGAAGATGCATAGTGTCTTATCTGGGGTGTAAGACTTTAATGTGCGTTGGTAATGCACTCACATGTAAAAAGACAAAGATGCGCTTTGTATATGTATATAAAACCGCAGACTGCGGTGAGGTCAGCCTTGTTGGTGTGCCTGCGCACACTGTCAATGCTCGCCGTGTCTCAGTGTGGATGCGTGGTGACGTCACTGCCCCTCCCCTACGCGTTACGCCACAGGGACTCGTGGCTTCCTCTGGGGGATGTAGTTGTGAGGTTTGCTCTTGTATCTTTTGCTCCATGGTACACGTGGTTTTCTTATTGAGTATACTGCTTTTGGATGGATCATCCATGGTGAATGATGGTGCTGAATGACATACATCTTATACACATCTGATCTCTTATAGATTAGAGATCCAATATGTCTATAAGCACGTTTTGGCACATTGGGCTGGCGTGACACATGGACATACACACATTTTGGTGGAGTAATTTGTGCCAAAGGGACAGACACTATATAAAATATTTTTTTGGTCTTCACTTATGGACTTTGATTTTCTTGTAGGGATAGGCACTATATACTGTATAACACAAAAAAAATATTTGTGATAATTTAATATTTTGTTATTTTATTATATATAATGGTGATGTGGTTTCACTTTTCACTGTTTTAAAGGGGAAAACACACTTATATTTTACACATATTTTAGGATATTTTGTATTCAAATGGGGTTTGTGTGCAGCTTCCTTTTTTTTGTGTTATTTAAAATTGAGCACATGACTTTTCTTACAGGTATTTATTACCTCTCACAGAGATCACAGTACAATCCCTTGACAATACCTTGAAGATTAAACGGTCACATAAATTCTGGTGCCTGTGCAGTTCCTCACTGCGTTCACAAATGCTTGACATAAATCAGTCCCCTGCTGATACCTCTCACCTGCTGCAGACTTGTTATCTAATCACAGGGGGGCTAGGAGACAGAGAAAATGCTTCCTTCTACCTGCAGTAGACTGATGACATCATTTCAGTCTAGACAAAGTCATTTGCCTGTAGTTCAATAAAGAAAAACGTATGCAGTCGCTGCATATTCTAACAGTTAGGAAATTATTCATGTAGACTGAAGTTACTGAAAGGCCAATTTTAAAATTCCTAGCATTTGCCAAAAGCTAAAATATTAGTTTTGAAAGAATGCACCCTTAAATTGTAATGGTTCTTTTAATTTAAGGCACACTGCAGATATAACTGTAAATGAAATGTTGCAAACGAGAAGTGCAGCCTACCTGCTTATCCAGAAATTTCTGTAGATGCCCGTCATTATTGTTGGTAAGCAAGTGATCTTAAAACCCCTGCTTGTGATGCAGTAGAGGGTTTTCCAACACAGTTACTGCATATCCCTAGCAGCCTCTCACATACGAACACCTCCTATACATTTTTTTTATAGTTAAGAGTAGTGAAGAGATTTTTCACAATTACCAATCATGTTCATACCTTCCATGGAAGGGTAAAGTGAACCTGTCACTTAACAAAAAAAAATGCTGCTAAGAGGTCTTGGTACCTGTACATGCCTACAATAGATTTCAGTGTCCACACACTGCCTGAATGCCAGATTATGCTGAGCAGGCACATCTTCTGCACTTCCCAGTAGAGTTAAACAGGACCAGATCTAGCTTACATGATCTGAGGGTGTAGTAAAAAGTCAGGGGACACAATGCCAACACACAGTGTCACAACCTTGGAAACAATAGTATGTATTAGGATGTCATTAGATTAGGGTCATTAAACAGAACCCGTGCACCCTTATATCAGGTGTCCCTATTAGAGTCCCCCTCTTCATCAGGAGTCTTCATCACAGTCCTTCTTACATCATGAGTACTTATCAGAACCCCCCTTTACATCAGGGTTCCCATCAGAGTGCCCCTTTACATCAGGGTCCCCTTCAGAGTGTGCCCTTACATCAGGGTCCCCACCAGGGTCCCTCTCACATCTGGGTCCCCATTGGAGCGCTCCCTTACATCAGGTGTCCCCATCAGAGTGCTCCATTACATCAGGTGTCCCCATCAGAGTGCACCTTTACATCAGGTATCCCCACCACAGTGCCCCCTTAAATGGATTGTTCCAATCAGAGAGCCCCTTACATCAACTGTCTACATCAGAGTGCTCCCTTACATCAACTGACCCCATCAGACTTGCTTATGGATCAGTGAATGCACTCTCAGATACCTGAGGGGAGAACAATTAAAATTTGGGGGGGGCACAGTTCATCCCAGCACCCCCCTAGATCCAGCCCTAGTGTTGATCCTTGCTTATCCTCTCAGTATTTCTACACATTAATATTGTCCAGTTAAGCAGCAGTCAGTAATTATAAGGTCAATAGGAATGTATGCCAGAGAGAGGGAATGGGTAAGCTCCAAAAGTGTTGGACTATCCTTCAGCCTATCCATTCACCTGTCTATTCTATCCATCCAATCTATCTATCCATCTATCCATCTATCCATCTATCCATCTATTTTTCCACCTACCTCCAGTCTTCTCCACCTATATGTCTGTATATGTAAACTTGTATATGTAAGAGTCTATTTATCTAAATGAACTCTGCAACAAATAGAGATATTTGGTTCACACATATTGCAATACATGTTTAAGCTGGCCAACTGCGTCAAAGTAATCCCTCTATGGCCAGTCCTACTCTGCCCTGCCTACGCAAGTGCTACTGTGGACACAATGCTAGCATAGGGGAAAAGACACAATGGGGAGAGCTACAAGGTTCAGGTCTGGCTACTGACCCAACAATACAACAAACAAGAGATCCCTGTGCTCAAATCCATACAGCTAGTGCATGCATTTATCCATCAGGTGCTAAAGGGGTGTAACCACATTAACTCTAGAAATTCTGAAGGACCCTCTGCACACTGGTATATACCCTTTCAAGCAAACTCTGCAACAAATAGGGATATTTGGTTCACACATATTGCAATACATGTTTAAGCTGATTTGAGCACAGGGATCTCTTGTTTGTTGTATTGTTGGGTCAGTAGCCAGACCTGAACCTTGTAGCTCTCCCCATTGTGTCTTTTCCCCTATGCTAGCATTGTGTCCACAGTAGCACTTGCGTAGGCAGGGCAGAGTAGGACTGGCCATAGAGGGATTACTTTGACGCAGTTGGCCAGCTTAAACATGTATTGCAATATGTGTGAACCAAATATCCCTATTTGTTGCAGAGTTTGCTTGAAAGGGTATATACCAGTGTGCAGAGGGTCCTTCAGAATTTCTATTTATCTAAGTGGTCCCCAAACTGCATCTCTTCAGAATCTTCACTTATTATTATACAGTATTCATAAAGCGCCAACAGTTTGTGTAGAGCTTTACACTATAAAGAAACAGTTATAATACAATTCAAGGCAAGATGATTAGGAGGGTCATGCTCATGGAGAATGCAATCTAAAAGGTAAGAGCGTGTGGTGTGCTGTGAGGGATGAGCTGATGGAGGTTGAAGTCCAGTTTGTAGGTGAAGGTGGGGTAGGCTTTCCTGAATAAATTAGTTTTTAGGGATCTCCTAAAGGTGGAAAGAGTAAGACATAATCAGACAGATTGGGTTAGGGAGTCCCTGAAGAAGAGAGAGGCTCTGGAAAAGTCCTGGAGGTGATCATGGGGAGCATTCACAAGGGAGCTAGAGAACAGGGGGTCTTGTGAAGAGTGGAGTGGGCAATTTGAGTGATATTTCAGAATTTGAAGGCGTACAGGAGCAGAAAGTAAGTTGTTTAAACATGTAGGGTCCAGAGAAGGCTCTTTTAGAAAAGGGGTGACAAGTAAATGTTTGAGAGGGGAGGAGAAGATGCTGGTAGAGAGGGAGAGATTGAAGATGTAAGTTAGAGAGTGTAGAACAGAGCAGGCAGGTGACTGTAAGGGAATGGGTCTAGGGGGCAGGTGGTGATTCAGGACCCAGAAAGGAGTTTAGTGATTTCCTCAGTGGTAACAGGGTCAAAACAGCTATCTATCTTAGCACAACTAGCCTTCAGTCTATCTATCTATCTATCTATCTATCTATCTATCTATCTATCTATCTATCTATCTTTATCTTTTTAGTTGTTTTTGAAAATATGTTAATGTATTTTGAAGATATTGAGTGTAGATCTAGTATATCTGGTCAAACTCATATGTTCCTTTTCCTCTTTATAGAAGGTGGTAGCCTTACACCTGTAAGTCCTTCTTCCCCATTCTTTGCACGCACCTTAGAAAAAGGTGTCAGAAGTGGACCATTCAATTTACATGGCATGTTCTTTAAACTGTTTGAATAATTCAATATTCTCAACCGTTTGTTATCATTATGATCTGTGAGTTCCTTCAAAAGTTCTTTTTTTTTCTAATTATCAAACGCCTCTCTAGTCTATTATCAACACACTTGAAAAAGGTAATTTTAAAAGAAAATAGAAATCGTTTTATAAAAAATATCTTTTAAGTGCCCAATTTGTTGAGGTGAGCCAGAAACATAAATATCCTGATTAAGTGGCAGTGAACACAAATCTTTATATAACACAAGCCGGCAGCTGGAACGCTGTCCTCTATCCTAATTGCATTGCTGCACTGTGAGAAGTGACGCTCTCTCTCTCTGATCTCCCAGGGCCCCATTCACGTCGGTAATTACACAGAGAAAAGAAACTAACACACTTGTAATTAAATGATGCGCAGCAGACAATGAACTAGTCTTTGTAAAGGGAGAATCAAAGCAGAGAACAGAGTATGGGGGGAGGCAATGAGATACCCCCCCCCGAATAAATAGATTAAGAAGAAGTTACTTTCTACAGAGAAAGACACAGTCTCCCAATGCAGGTGGTTTGAGATAAAATATATCTAACTCTCTGTATTCAAAATGTTGCACTTTTTCTTGTCCATTGGTACTAATCATTACACATCACATATTTGATTTAAATCAGTTAATAAAGCAACTTATAAAAGTTGTCTTCTGATCATTTTGGCATAATCAGACAAAAATGGCTCCTGATTGCTTACATGGGAACAATCAGAGCTTGGACAGACTTTTTCTGACATGTATATTCACTATTTAGTGCACATCAGAGAACCCGATGTTTAACTTTATGGCCAAAGGACTGTAGTCTCTATCTAGCTTTCTTGGACCTGCGAATTTGAACTTGCACTATTTCAGGGGGCTCAAGGCAGGACAGTTCTGCAGTGCTGCCACTTGAGCAGATAGATATCTGCCCTAAATTTACACATTGGAGTATTAATATTTACTAAGGTCTATGGTGTTTCTGGTTTTACTTAGCAAATATATGTTCTGATCTGAGTTCTTACCTGACATTACATGCCTACTAAATGGTAAAAGCTTTGAAACATACTATATCTTGGAAAATCTTATATACTGAACAAATTGTTGTGATAAGATTTAATGATAGAGGTAACATGTAATCCTAGATTTCACTTGTCAGTTCATCATGTAAATTACAGGTTGACATAAAAGTGTTATAACTGTCAAAATAAGAAAAGTAAAGTTAAATATCTACAAGGATCAGTACAGGCACAAACACACAGACAGATATATCAAATGTGTATATTAATTTAGCTGACCTATGCAAATTCTAATGTAGTCCAAAAAAGCTGCAAGAAGTTGAAATGTGACCTTGGTCACCGGTGATCTCGGATGTGGAAAATACAGTGCCATGTTATAGATGGTGAGGATAGGTAATTTTATATTGTAGCTAAGTGAAAAGTAAGTAAATTATTCAGGACCAAGGATAGCTCCCTCATTTGTGATGTGGCCTAATATCATCATGTCTTGCTTCTTTAATATAAAAGGTTTGTTTTTTTAAAATAAAAACATGTCATACTTACCTGCCCATAACCTCCCCTTCTTATGTCCGCCGTCGGCTCTCCTGGCTCCTTCCCCTTGACCAGTGCTCTCAGTAGCAAACCACTTGCTATAGGGGCACTGGTGTGTGCTCGGTCCTGAGCCATGCTCTATGCATCCATAAGACACAGAGAGCCATGACTCACCCTCCCCCCCGCTCTACTGACTATGACTGACAGCAGTGGGAGCCAATGGCTCTCTCTGATGTGTCTCAGTCAAGGTTAGAGAGAGACCCAGGACAGCCGAGGCTGCTGTGCATATCGCTGGATCGAGAGTGGGCTCAGGTGTGTATTAGGGGGTGCTGTGGGGGAAGCAGCACACAGAAGTTTTTTTACCTTCATGCGCAGGATGAATGAAGGTATAAAAAACCTTTAGCCTTTACAGCCATTTTAAATAATGCAGCAAAAAAACCTCTATATTACATCAATAACTGGGCAGAATGTAAATTAGACATTAGATATGATCTACGGCTGTAAATTGAAGACATTTTTCTAGCTGAATATTTTTATGTCACATATTGAACAAATATGAATTTATTGAATTGAGCTTATCACTACTTATTTGCGACATAAACAGGAATAAAGCATTGTACCCAGGGGCGGACTGACCATTTGGAAACTCAGGGACTGCCCGAGGGCCCGGGGTCAGTAGGGGGCCCCATGAGATGCCCCTGGTACCTTTTTCATAGGCTTTTTTGAGTTTGGGCAAGGACACAGGGGCCCCATGATCCCCTATTGCCCGGGGACCCCATGAGTTGTCAGTCTGCCCCTGATTGTACCAATAGTACTAATGTGTAGTGACCATACCATCCAACCAGAAATCACGGTTTTTGCATTGCAGCAATAAAAAAATAGGTATCTGACTGATTTCCATAGATGGCAGCAATTACCTGATCTTTAAAGAGGTAGATAAGCATATAGTAATTAAGCCTCTAAAGAAGAGCCCCAACTTTAACCCTGGAAGATCCTTCCAAGATTTGGATCTTCAGCTTTAGACCTAATACTGACTCTTATACATCATGAACGTTTCACTCTGTCCTTTACTACTTTGTATTTTGATTAATTCTTAAAGTGGTTCTACAGGTAAAAAGTTTTTTTACCTTAATGCATTCTATGCATTAAGGTAAAAAACCTTTGTGTGAAGCCATACTGACCTGAGCCTGATCTCGATCCTGCACTGTGCATTAGAGCAGAGGCAGTCTCCACTCTCCCTCTCCTTACTGGACAGAGAGGCAGAAGTGGAAGCCATTTTCTTCTGTTGCTGTCAATCGCAGCTAGTGAGGAGAGGGAGGGTGGGGCTGAGCCATACTCTGTGTGTCAATAGACACAGAGTGTGCGGCTCAGGAGCAAACCTGCATGAGTGTCCCCATAGCAAGCCACTTTCTATGGGGGCACTAAACAGGGGGGAGGAGTGAGCAGCACCCGCAGGGGACCCCAGAAGATGAGGATTAGGGCTGCTCTATGCAAAACCATTGCACAGAGCAGGAAAGTATGACACGTTTTGTAATAGCAAAAAAAAATATCCTTTAGAATAACTTTAACCGTTTCCATACCGGGCACTTTTACCCCCTTCCCTCCCAGGCCATTTTTCACATTTCAGCGCTCTCACACTTTGAATGACAATTGTGCGGTCATACATTATACCCAAACTAAAATTTTATCATTTTCTTCACACAACTAGAGCTTTCTTTTGGTGGTATTTAATCATGGGGTTTTTATTCTTTGCTAAATTAACAAAAAAAGGCCCAAAATTTTGAAAACAAAACACATTTTTCTTTGTTTCTGTTATAAAAGTTTACAAATAAATAATTGTTCTTCATAAATTTAGGCCGAGATGTATTCTACTACATGTCTTTGGTGAAAATAACCCAAATTAGGATGTATTATTTAGTCTGTAGGAAAGTTATAGAGTTCACAAACTATGGGATATATCTGAATATTGATCAATCCTGAAGTACTGACAGCCAATCTAATTTCTTGAGGTCCAAGAATGTCAGAACAGTACAGATATCCCACAAATGACCCCTTTTTGCAGAGTAGACAGTCCGATGTACTTCATAAGAGGCATGGCGAGTTTTTTGAAGTTGTATTTTTTTTGTCATAATTTTTCGGAAAATGAAAAAATGAAAAAAAAAATTTTCACTATTTTTTTTTACATACTGTCACCAGTGCAGTACAGCATCATCATATAACTGGCATGGCTTTGATCAGGGACACTGACTGGTGACAGTATGAAAAAATATATATATATATCATTTTTTTTTAATTTTTATTATTAATTTAAATTTTTTATTACTTTTTTCTTTTGTTTACGATTTTTTTTTCATAGTTCACGATGACCAAAGTAGTACAATGTTACCATAGTAACATTGTACTACTTTGGGGAAGTGATCAGTATTTTTTTTTTTTTACACAATTTGCTTATAGCAAAGAATTACTTTGCTATAAGCAAGCATTTACCTGAATGACATCGATTCATTCAGGGTTTTTTTTTTTTTGTGCTTAGCTGTGATTTGGCCACAGTTAATCACATGACACAGCTGGGCTGTGATTAGCCCAGCTTGTGCATGTGATCGCTGTGACCAATCACAGCTACACACACTAGTATACAATGGATGGCATGAATGAAGCCATCCATTGTATACAACTGCCATGTGACCTGCTGTGATTAGTCACAGCAGGTCACATGGTATTGGCAACGGCACCGGTACTCAGATCTGTTATCGGCCATGTCCGAGGTACACGGCCGGTGACAGATCACGCTGCTGAGCGGCTCTGCAGGCACGCAAACTGCGCATGCCCGGGAGGATGCCATGTGGTGTCCACCCGGAACGCTAATGGATTAGCTGCCATTTGGCCATTGGCTGGGCGGCTAATGGTTAAAGTAAAAATCCAGGTAGAAATAAAAATATGCATAAATTGTGTGAAAAAACGGTGCTAGCCATAAATGTGACAATTTTACCTAATTATAGTGAGAAAAAATGTATGTACAACAACATATATATATATATATATATAAAAGCAGCAGCATAGTGATATGTATTAAAATGTCCAAATACTACATGAAAAATCCCCGAAAACCATATTCCTGTGACCATGGAAATAGGGTGACCGAATCTTCTTATATATTCAACCGTGTTTCACCACCATGTTTAACTACCCTGCACACTCACCAGATTTCCATCGGCCAACAGAGTAGACAGCAAGAATACAGGACTAGGTCTTGTGTAGGTTAGATTGGATGTCCACTTCTTTCTGCAGGATCCTTGGAACCCACCCTCTTATACACCACTAATGCATCATATTCATTGCCAAACAAGTCTTATCCACATGAGATTTAATATCTTTAAAAGTTTATTAGAATTTTTTATATAATTTTCAGATTTCAACACTTCCTGTAGGCCATTTCCCAGAAGCTTTCACTTTATTTAAAAAAATCTGCAAAAAAAGGGCAGTTCTTGGATTTTTATTGATGTGGGAACACATTTAGGTGCTTGCAGCAGCTGGCAGAGCATGAGTATTGTATCCTTATTAATGGAAGATTATTGCTGCCACATGACAGCATTGCCCTAAATAGAAACAAAGGTATGAACACTCAGCTTTAAACAATTTTATACATAGAAATGGACTTACACTGCTAAAATGATTGTGGGGAATTATTTAAACACAAGCCTTTCCTTCCACAAAGCATTTAAGCATGCATGCTTCCTATAATTTAGAGAGCATTGCTTTAAAGCTGCGTTCTGTTCACAGTTCCCCCACCTTTCATAAACAGTACATTCCTTTTGCTAGTTTCTGCAGCATTTTTAAAAAATCCTAAATAAAGGATTATTAAAGGCAATTTTTGTTTTTAATTAAAAAACAAAAAAACAAAAATGTTATACTTACCTGCTCTGTGCAATAGTATTGCACAGAGGGGCCCTGAACCTCCTCTTCTGTGATCCCCCGCAAGCGCTCCTGGCTCCTTCTCCTTCTGTGCCAATCACATACTATGGAAGCAAATATGTGGGCTTGATCCTGAGCTTGGCTGTGTGTGTCCATAGACGCACACAGTGCAGGTCAGCCCTACCCCCAGCTCCCTCCTCATAGGATTTGATTGACAGCAGCAGGAGCCTATTCTGCCTTTGTGCTTGTGATGAGAGAGAGAGCAGTGATGCTGCTCTCAGGCACAGCACTTGATTGAATGAGGAGGCAGGTATTTAGGGGGCTGGGGGGAGCTGATGCTGGAAGTTTTCTTTGTTACTTTAATTCATAGAATGCAATAAAGTAAAAAAAACTTTAAGCCTTTAGAACAACTTTAAAGCGGAGTTCCACTCATCCTGTCAAAAAATAAAAGTCACAAAAACTGTAGCTGCTGACTTTTAAAAAACAGCCACTTACCTGTCCCTTGGTCCTGTGGTGTGTCCCCTGCAGTCCATTTCATCTGACGTCCTGGATTCCTGGAGGCCCGGCATCTTCAGTGTTGGCACCCGGCTGTGACATGCGCGAGTAGCGCTGCACTTCATGAATGGTCCTGTAGTCTTCTGGGACCTGTCATGTGTCCCAGAAGACTACGGGAAGGGAAGGAGGGAGGACACCTTCTGTTTACAATCGCCTTGGTGGTCCGACCGCAATTGGGAGACGATACCGGTCAAATTCGGGTACCCGATCCCCCCCCACCCCCTAAAGGTGCCAATCCTTAATGGGGAGCGGGGGAGCAGTCCTTAAAGCGGAACTTCCCCTTTTGGGTGGAGTTCTGCTTTAAATGGCCTAAATGCTCATCTAAATCCACAGTCACATAATGCTTCCTTGGGTATCCAAGTCACTCCAGCATTCCAGCAGCCATGTGATTTTGTCAAAGTTTAGGCACCAGTTACTAGCAAATGAATGGCCAGCGGGTAAAAAGTGAATGGGGGCAGACAGGAGGGTGGGTGTATTTGGGGAAACAAGGGGAACTTGCCATGAAAGGAAATGGAGGTCACCACTACTTTAGGAGACGTTGTCATGAGAGAATATTGGACACTGCCATTACTGATCTTTGTCAATGCTATTTCTCTGGCTGTCATTCCGATGCTTTGATTTCCATGTTGTCTAAGTGGCTGATCCAGAACAAGTAGAGTAGTACAGATAAGTTGTTTCTGACACTAATTTACTTAAAGTGGTTGTAAAACCTTACATAAACCCAATGAATTGACTGGTCTCAGGTGATACACAGAGATGAAACAAATCCTCCTACATAAGTTGGACCAGTTTATCTTCAGTCATCTCTTCTCTACAATCTCTTAAAACACACATTTTACACATTATTTCTGAGCTCTAGCAAGCTGAGGGTGGGAATCTGACATCACACACTGCAAAGCAAATGGCAGATAGCTGAATGAAACCTGAGTGGAGGGAATGGACACATTCCTTCCCCACAAACTCATAGGGAACACAGCTGAGGCTGTCAATTACTTGCTGTATGCTGGAGCTCCCCTTTCTTGTCCTCCTCTATCCCTTGGAGTCAGCACACTAGCTGTCAGAAATGAATCATGCAGATAGCAAAGCACAAACAGAAATCACACTAAGCACTTTGGATTAAGGAAAGTACACACTATAGAAGGATATGATTTGTTCTTTTTTCATGTCAGAGGTTTATTTTATGTTATTTATTACAGATACTTATATAGCACCGTCAATTTACACAGCGCTTTACATATATATATATTTTACATTCTCATCAGTCCCTAACCCTCAAGAGTGTACAATCTAAAGTCCCTAACTTACATTCATACATACACATACTAGGGCCAATTTAGACAGGATCCATTTCATCTGCCAGCATGTCTTTGGAGTGTGGAAAGGGAACTGGCGGAAACCCATACAGGCACAGGGAGAACATGCAAATTCCCAGCTGGGGATGCCGTGGTTAGAATTCGAACCAACGACTCCAGTACTGCCAGGCGGAAGTGCTAACCATTTAGCCCCTGTGCCTGCTATACGCATTTTAACCTCTTGGCACCAGAGCCTCCGGCTCTTTAAGAGTTTCAGAAGCCGGGAGGCAGGGCGGGGTTTTAGAGTCATGTGACAGCCGTGATTCGCCGTCATGGCGGTCACATGATTGGAAAAGGTCCAGATCGAAAGGAAAGATCGGGACCTTTCTGGGAGTAGCAGACATATGTGCTGGGAGTGCGCAGGGCGAGCGCTCTCAGCACATATGTATTTTCTAATTGCATGCAACTATGTGGCTGCTCGGCATCAACACCCAAACGCCGAGAGGCCGCATATTTACGTGCGATCGGCATCAAGGGGTTAAACACAGTGGGGTTTATTTACTAAAACTAGAGTGCAAAATCTGGTGCAGCTCTCCATAGAAACCAATCAGCTTTCAGTTTTTTTTGTAAAAGCTTAACTGAAAAAACTGAAGTTAGAAGCTGATTGGCTACCGTGCACAGCTGCACCAGATTTTGTACTCTCCAGTTTTAGTCAATCCCCCTCCCGCCTCTGATGGACAATGCCAGAACAAGTAGCATGCTTGTTCTGGCACTGTGCCTGAAACATATTGACTTCAGACAACAGGCATCTAGCGTTTTCAGAAAGAGGCCTGCAATTTCAAATCCTAAAATTTCCCCATCACTTTAACCCAGCTTTGCAAAAAGGTATTTGTTAAGCTGTCATGCTGACCCTCTTGCTTTAACACATTGAGTCGCAGACCAGGAACAAGCATGGAGATAATGACTACTGACTAATAATTTCCTGATATGCACACTTGTGTAGGATCAGTGACTCAGAAAGTTTTGAAGACAGAGGAGAAGGTATACAAGCCAGAAAAAGCAATGTCAACCCCTGTATTTCTATCATTGTGGTGGCTGCTTTCCCAAATCCCACCAATGCTATCACAATGTGACATATCGCATTCTCAGGCTCACCCTGCATTGAGATTTTCCCAGCCTGCAAGACAATAATTTAGGCAGCAGAAGCGTGATTGTCCCGGAGGCAGTTAACGCCAATGTTAACCCTATACAGACATAAAACCAAAGCTGACACCACAGTATCTGCTGTAGCAATTCTCACCTTCAAGAAATGTCTTTGACACTCACTGCCATGCTAAACAGAAAGTTAACAGAGTTTATAAAAATAATAGCTTTCTTTAACCTCCCCAGCGGTCTGATTATGTCCATATTTCTGTGCTCAAAGCGGTACATTTTTTTGCATGGAAATATGTAGTTTTTTTATTGTAGGCCTGTAATTTTTAGGAATAGCTCACTGAAATCTATCTGAACAAGAGTCTAGTAAACATCCCGGGTATGATAAAATGTGAAACACGAAATCATAAATTATAATTGAATAAATAATCATAAAAAATAATAATAATATAATAATAATAAATTTAATTCAATAATATAATCAAACCAAAAACACTGAAACTTGAAATAGAGCGCCAAGTTCGCACATCACTGAGCTTAGTCGCAAAATCGTTTTCAGTGTCTGATGACGAATTTCCCCCATGAATCGTTATCACTAAATTCTGCAAGTAGTTTTAATTTACTGTCGCTGTTCTCTAGCTGGGCTAAAACCGCTTTTGACCTAAAGGGATGCTTTTTGGATGCCATGGACATTTCTCAGTTTCCAGGCAGAGAGAACAGTAAAAATGCAGGCAGGGCACAGGACAAAGCACTCGGGACAAAATGTATGTGAAATGGTTTGGTACAGTAATGTTTTACTATGTGATTTTAGTGTATTTAGTGAATGTCACTTTTTGACATTTTTAAATTTCCCGCCAGTTCCGTCCCCCGTACGTCCCAACGTCACAGGGAACGGAACCCAGAAGACAGATGCCGGCATCCGCTGGAGGAAATTGCCGGGGACACTGCAGGGGGGACATCGCGGGAGTGCAGGACAAGGTAAGTGAAGAACAGATCCCGGAGCAGCGCTGCAGGGTATTCCTGAGTGTAGCTCGGGGTTACCGCTTGTGGTGCTGAAACTTTACCCCGAGCAACACTCATGAATACCCGAGGTTAAAGAGGTAAGGATTATTTTGTTTCTGATTTAGAGATTTATCTTAATGATTTTAAAATATGGTTTTAATAAAAAGAAATAGAAAACGGTGTAAGAAAATGTTCATAGAAAAAGAATGATTCAAAATAGACAATAAGCAACAGCAAAATAAATGGGATTAAAAGTGTAAATACTTAGAAATATCCCCCTGGTCAGGGGCAGACTGACCATTTGGAAACTCGGGCACTGCTCGAGGGCCCGGGGTCAGTAGGGGGCCCCATGAGATGCCCCTGGTACCTTTTTTGTAGGCTTTTTTGAGTTTGGGCAAGGACACAGGGGCCCCATGATCCCCTATTGCCCGGGGGCCCCATGAGTTGTCAGTCCGCCCTTGCCCCTGGTTATTGTTTTTGCCAGCATCTATACCATTGTGGAGTAAATCCAATCTGATGTATTAAAGCAGTATTAAACCAAAAAGCAAACATTTATTTTGCAGCTTACCTTTACATGCTTACATTGATGTGGTGGTTGCATTAGTTTTCTTTTTTAGGCTTTCTTTCCCTTATTGATTCGGCCAGTAAGTCTGTTGTTTTTCAAAAGAACAAGCTCTCCTACAAATGTAGCAGTTAAAGGAATGGGATGGGATAAACCATTTACCACTGACGGGGGTGCTTATACTGGTCAGAATTTATTTATTCATGTAAAAAAATCTTTATCCCAAAAGGAAAACAAATGTTGCAGTGACTGCTTATAAACTGTGAGCTGCACTTTGGCTTCAGCTTGTTAGGGTTTTTAAATCTGCTAGTCCATCTAACACCTCCCCCCCCCCCAGACTGACAATGCTGCTGTCCAAAGATGCCCCCTGTGCACCTTCATCCAGAGTGGAAGCTCTCTAACACAGGAGATGTGTTACTGGCCCGATCACTAGGTGAAAACGGAGGGAAAAAAACAAATGCAGCCACCACATCAAATAGTTTGTAAGCTGCAACATATTACATTTTTGGTTTTGGATTCAATATTGCTTTAAGGTTATCATTGCTAATGAATGATGCTTATCATCCATCATAACGTTGGTGATAAATTGAGAGCTCCAGCTGCCAATCACAGCAGTTTTTGTTAACCCTTCACCAACCCCTACCTAATAAAGACAGCTGGTAGGTATAATGTAGGAGCAGTGAAGAGTTTCATTATATTACAATAAAAACTCCCTCAATGTCAGTTTTTTTCAATATATCAACAGTCTGACAATTAACATACTATTGCACAGAAAGAAATGCCCGTAGCAAAAAAGAAAGAAGAAATGGCGCAGGGCATACATGACTAGGCCCAGAGTAAGGAAGGAGGAACAGAAAGGGTTAAGGCAGATCCAAGGGGTTTGTTTTTGATAGTGGGGGTATTTGGTTGGTGGAAGGTTGAGAGTAGGTGGGGTTTCCTGTACCTTAGGGTGGGGGGTTTCAGTGAGGGGGCGTCAGTTTGAGCTGGACGTCAGGAGTGAGAGCTTCCCTCCCGCCCTCCCTGTTTTTGGTGAGTATTGGGTCCCTCCAGGTAAAGGGGGGTTATGTTGGTTCCCAGGTGGTTGTTGGTCTTTGGAGGCGGTTCCTATCTTGGAAAGTAAAAACAATGGTGTGGGACCCATCGGTGGTATGGGATGCCCGGGGACATTCCCAGTTAACCAAGGTTTAACTGGAAGGTGGTGGTGCTGCACTGCGGACGGTATGGTTGTCTCCGAGCTGGTTGGTTGCGGCTGGAGGCCTAGTGTATATGGTTGTCCGCAGGTGCATTTCGGATTGTTTGGGGGTGCCTTCGAAGACCAACAACAATTCTTTGGGTTTCTGTTATAAGGAATGGTTGGTGTATTTAAATTTGTGTTGTTAATAAAAGGCCATGTTGGCCATTTACTCCAAAATTGGTGTCATGTGTTTTGTAAGTATAATTGGTTAAGAGGAAAGGGGGGTTTGTACGGAACGGTCATGGTGGTAATGGGGAGTGGACAAGCCTATCTCTGGTGCAATAGTCATGAAATCACAAAAGACATGATATGAATCTTATGGTTGGTGTTCTGCACCATGTAATATAGGGGTATTTGGTATCTAACATATCATTATTTTCTCATAACTTCAGGTAGATGTTAATGAATGTCATTTTATCATAACCAAGCTCATGAATTATGTGTAGAGCATTGAGGCAGTTTCAGGTCAAGCAGAGCCTGACTTCAAAAGTGTATTGCTTCGAAATGCTTTTACGATGGCCAATTCAGTCAGTGATCAGTTTTGTGCTTGGGATATGAAATGTGCCAGATCAATCCAACATTGTTTTTGCTGGCTTGTGAACTTTGTGAGTGTCAGGGGATGCGCATATCTATGTGCAGGCGCAGAACCGCTGTTAGCCCTGCTCGTGGCTGATTAGCAAATGCGCAAGCACACAAGTGCGTGGAAGTGCGTATGTGCGACAGCGCATTGGCGCCAGGGGGGTTATTTAAGCTGGGCTAGTGCCTTGCATTCGTTCCATTTGGCCTATTACTTTTGAGCACCCGTGCATCCTGTTATCTGTGATTCTGTTGCTGATCTGATCTGGTATTGACCCTGCCTGAATGCTGCCTGAATGCTGCCTGTACTGACCCCTGGCCTGCCCTTTGACTACTCTTCTGCCTACTGTTTATGCTTGCCCTGCCTGCTAGTTGCCGACCCGGACTGTCTGACCTTGCCTTACTCTGCCTCCTGCACACAAACCATCTGATCCTTGCCAGTATCTGGCTCCTGCACTTCTGCCAGTCTGCTCCTGCACCTCTGCCAGTGTGTTGTTTGCCAAGCTGTTCCTGCACTTCTGCCAGTGTGTCATCCACCAGTTGCTCCTGCACCTCTGCCAGCATGCAATCCGCCAGCTGTTCCTGCACCTCTGCCAGCATGCAATCCACCAGCTGCTCCTGCACCTCTGCTAGCGTACCATCTGCCAGCTGCTCCTGCACCTCTGCCATCGTGCCATCCGCCAGCTGCTCCTGCACCTCTGCCAGCGTGTCATCCGCCAGCTGCTCCTGCACATCTGCCAGCGCTCCTGCACCTTTGCCAGCGTGTCATCCGCCAGCTGCTCCTGCACATCTGCCAGCGCTCCTGCACCTCTGCCAGCGTGCCATCCGCCAGCTGCTCCTGCACTTCTACCAGTGTGCCATCCACCAGCTGCTCCTGCACCTCTGCCAGTGTGTCATCCGCCAGCTGCTCCTGCACCTCTGCTAGCGTACCATCCGCCAGCTGCTCCTGCACCTCTGCCAGCATGTCATCCACCAGCTGCTCCTGCATGTCTGCCAGTGTGCCATCCACCAGCTGCTCCTGGACCTCTGCCAGCGTGCCATCCACCAGCTGCTCCTGTACCTCTGCCAGCGTGCCATCCACCAGCTGCTCCTGTACCTCTGCTAGCGTGCCATCTGCCAGCGTGCCATCCGCCAGCTGCTCCTGTACCTCTGCCAGCGTGCCATCCACCAGCTGCTCCTGTACCTCTGCTAGCGTGCCATCTGCCAGCGTGCCATCCGCCAGCTGCTCCTGCACCTCTGCCGGCGTGCCATCCACCAGCTGCTCCTGGACCTCTGCCAGCGTGCCATCCACCAGCTGCTCCTGCACCTCTGCCAGTGTGCCAGCTGCTCCTGCATTCCAGACGCACGTCAAGATCCATCTGCAGAAGTCCTACCAGGTACTCATGCACCTCTGTGCTCAGATGCTCCCTGTTACTCTTCCACGGCCCCCGAGCCAGAGCTGTAAGGGAGGCCTTCCTCTGCTCTTCAGGTTCTACCACCAGGTACGTTACAGCGAGGGTGGCTCTGTGTACAGGATGACTTCCCTCTTCTCCCCAATTAGTTTGGGGTCGTCAGACCTCATCATCCTCACAGTCTTGATGGGTTCACTTTAAAGATGAACTCCGTGAAAATTTTAAAACTGTGCTTTCAGTGGGGCTCCTCCCCTCGCTACAAGGGTTAAATGCTCCTTTGTGTCCAGGGTACCATTAAAAAGCTTTTTTGCTTACCTTATTCCTTGCTCCCTGAGCCTCTGGGGCTTTCCTCTTCCCTTTAGATTTCCTGCTCGTGGGCAGGTCTTTAACATCCTCACTTACAATGCAGGACTGCTGTTTCTGAATTTACTTGATGATGTCAGTCTGTGGTTTGCTGAAGAGATGTGGTCATGCAAAAAGGTGGAAGCCTGGCAGATCGAGGGATGAGGTAAGTAAAACTGTGTTTTAATGGTACAAATATGAGCATTTAACACCTGCCGTGCTGGGGGAGCCTCCCTACTATTGTAGTTCTGAAATTTTCCCAGGTTATAGCTTTAAAACCAAATGTAACATTTATTTTAAAGGATAAGATCACATTTGGGAACATGTTACATGTTCCACCCATTTTTAGGTTGAACATGTAACATGTTCCCATAGCCGCAGTCACTGCCCGCCACCCTCCTCCTTCTGACAGATAGCATGGGGAGAAGTTTCCCCGTACTATCTGTCAAACTTGAAAACAGAGCAGCTGTGTGGGGCTCCGCCCACACGACTGCGTCACTCATTTATGGACTTCTGTGAATGAATGAACTGCAAGTCCCAACAGCCTTAGCGGTTTTCAATGAACTACCACTGTGCTGTGGAGTGCCATGGTAGTTAAATGAAGCTTCCTGTCAGAATATCTGCTTGCCCATACATCCTGTATGGCAAGCAGATATTCTGACAGGTCTGCAGGAGACCTGCATGGCATCAGTGATCTACTGACCGCTCGTGCAATGCTTTCCAGGCTCCTTTAGACAATAATAATAAACTCACATTTTTTTACCTGTAAAAAAATGTGCATTTATTATTTTTGTATTAAAGGTGAACTTATCCTTTAATTCAGCTAAATACATTCCAAGTGCATCAAAACAAAAAGGTGTACAATGTCCTGCTATAGCGTCTTTAGAAAGATGCCACAGCCTATGTAGAAAAGCATGTCCCCTGCCAGCAGCTACAGAGTATGATGTTCTTTTTGTGGGGAAGCAGTGGTCTTTCTGTAGAGGTCTAACACACCATCTACTAAATAAAACCTTTAGCTCTGCAATCGGCTAAGCTCATGATCACTAGATTCCTGTTGATTGGAGAACACTAGCTCTGACTTGGCAGAGGATGTGTCCAGGGGCGGGCTGACAACTCATGGGGCCCCCGGGCAATAGGGGATCATGGGGCCCCTGTGTCCTTGCCCAAACTCAAATAAGCCTATGAAAAAGGTACCAGGGGCATCTCATGGGGCCCCCTACTGACCCAGGGCCCTCGGGCAGCGCCCGAGTTTCCCAATGGTCAGTCCGCCCCTGGATGTGTCAGACCTCTGCTAAAGATCATTGGTTCCAAACATAAATCTTGAGTCTTTCTCTACAGTAGGCAGAGACAGGCTTTTCTATTCAGGCTGTGGCACCTTTCTAAAGAAAAACTGCTATGGTACTTTGCACAACTTTTGTTTTGATGTACCTGATTTACACTGAAAGTTAATTCTTCTCTACGCATCCTATGTCTCCTACTTTCACTCCCTTAAACCACTTGCCGACCGCAGATAACCGAACCGCTTCACTGTGGCTGGCTAGTTCTGGGTGGGCGTCATATGATGTCCTCCCAGAACATGCTCTCCTGCGCGCCACGGGGGCATGCACCTAGCGATCTCCGTGATCGCTGTGTCCTACGGACACAGCTTATCACATGGTATGGTAAAAGGCCAATCACAGCGGCCTTTTACCACGAGATCAGCCGTGTCCAATGACACACTGATCACCGGGAACAGCAATTGCCAGTTATCGGCTGCACTTTCCTCACGCTGTCACAGTGTGAGGAAAGTACTGCTGAGAACCGGCAGTTCTCAAAGGAGGGATCGGCACCGATCATCATCGCCCATCAGTGCCACCTCATCAGTGCTGCCTGTAAGTGCCACCTATCAGTGCTGCCTATCAGTGCCCATCAATGCTGCCTATCAGTGTCCATCAGTGCAACCTCATCAACGCACACCAGTGAAGGAGAAAAATTACCTGTTTGCAAAATGTTATAATAGAAACAAAGAAAAACTTTTCTTATTCAAACTTTTTGCATTTTTTTGTTTATAGCGCAAAAAATAAACCACCCAGTGGCAAGTAAATACTACCAAAAGAAAGCTCTATCTGTGTGAAAAAAAATTATGGAAATTTCATATGGGTACAGTGTTGCATGACAGCGCAATTGTCATTCAAAATGTGACAGCGCTAAAAGCTGAAAATTGGCCTGGGCTGGAAGGTGGTATAAGTGCCCGGTAGGCAAGTGTTTTAAGCAACACAGCCTCCACCAGTGTCTTTAGCTTTTAACACTTCCAGCAGTGATGGATCCCTGCTTCCCCTGCCGTATGCTCTGATCCCATTCTCCGTCTACTACAGTATATCACAACAGGACACAACACTGACATAGAGGATGGGGGTCTTCTATTGCAGGATACCTCTCTTTTTTTTTTAAGCAATTGGCAGGGTCACTTTAAGAAAACCTTCCTAATATTTTTTTTTTCATTGTTCATTATAATCCCTTGATTTTTATGTAAGCAAGAGCTTTATTCCTTTTTTAAACTGATTGTGTTACTTTTCTAACAGATCAAAAACACATTATAAATGTGAAGACAATGTATGCCAGAGGCTGACTAATTCTAAGTGGGTAAAAAAGCTAATGAAGCTTTGTTATTAAAGAAAAACATTAAAAACTGTGAAGAAAAAAAAGTGCGACGTGAATGAACCCTTATAATGCTGTTGAACATGACATTTACAAAAGAAGTCCTATATAAAGAAGAACCCAACTATCAATTGCTACTTTAAGTCAACTGAGTATCCAGATAGGAACAAAGCAGGTAATTAAAATGAATTTACTCTGCAGCATGAATGAAACTGGAAATGTAAATGAAAAAAAGGTAATATTCAATATGGTGGCTTTGTTTTACATTGGTAGCTGGGATTATATAGACATTGTCCTGATTAAACAAGTGTCTGCCAGATGACTTAGTTTAGAATCTTAAAGCATCACAATGTGTGGCATGTGCCTAGTTTGTGCAGTGGTAATGCTTGCCAATTTAATGGACCCATGCCAGTCTTGGCACACTCTCAACAATAAAACCTGCCAAAACAGACACAAGCTCCTCACTCTTACACTATGCTAATTTACTCCTTTCTAATATGCAAATAGACACTAATTGTGGCTACTAAGTACAAGCCATGGCAATTTGTAAAAGCCTTTCTACCATTTAGTGAACTACCTGATTTTACAAAGGTAGATGTTCCATTAAACTCTCTAGTTTGTGTTCTCCTCTCTTTTCCTGCCTTTCTTTGGAACAGATATAGACATTTTTTTCAAGCAACAATAGTGTAGATATCAGCTGGACATTGATTTTTTAATTTTTTATTGAATACCACTTCAACTCTGGAAGGTTTTACCCCCTTCATACCAGGTCATTTTTTGCTATTTGACACTGCGCTACTTTAACTGGTATTCGGTGGTCATGCAACACTGTACCCAAACAAATTTTATTTAATTTTTTTCACACAAATAGAGCTTTCCTTTGGTGGTATTTGATCACTGCTGGGTGTTTTATTTTTTATTATATAACTGAAAAAAGACTGAAATGTCTGGAAAAAAAATCTAATTTCTTCAAAAATGTAGGCCAAAATGTATTCCGCTACATGTCTTTGGTGAAAAAAAATCCCAATAAGTATATATTGATTGGTTTGCTTGAAACTTAAGTGTCTACAAACTATGGTATATATACTGGAGTTTGGTTTTTTTTTAAATCATTATACTACTAATGGCGGTGATCAGTGATGTATAGTGGGACTGTGATAGTGCAGTGGGCAATCTGACATTACTGATACTGGTGTGGGAACTAACTAACTGACACTAAAAACACTAGTGACACCAATACAGTGATCAATGATAACACTACTGTATACACTGTCACTGTACTAATGAAACTGGCTGGAAAGGAGTTGGCATCTTGGTGTAATAAAGGGGTTAAGTGTGTGTGCCTAAAAAGTGTTAATGTGTGTATTATGTGCTGCTTTTTACTAAAAATATATTTGTTCCTTCTCCCTGCTTTGCAGGAAGAAGAAACAAAATGATCATCACCTCTGTACAGAGGCCTGTGCTGTTTGTCAACACAGGTCTCTGGGCTGTGATTGGAAGCAGCCAATCAGCAGGTCTGGGCCATGAATCATTGGCTGGGAGCTGCTGACAAAATCCAGCTGCATCTAATCACAGCTGGAATCAGGGGGCAGGGAAGCACCCTGTACCCAGAAGAGGCCAGCGACCTACAGGTCACAGTACCTGCACATGGTGCCCGTCTGTAGTACGTTGCAGACAGTCCTTTAGTGGATATTCTGCAATGTCTCTTATAACATATAAATATATGTCTTGATTTAATTTTACTATTTTTATTTATGCCGTACTGATCTACACTATCTACACTGTCTGTAATATTATATGTGTGTGTAGGTGTGGGTCTGTACTGGTAAATGTAAAACAAATTGTAGTAAAATGTATTCAATTTTTTCTTTATTTATAAGCAAACCAAGCAAATTTCAGTTTAAAAAACCCATATATTCAACATAGCACCTGAACCCCATTGAAGTCTATGGTAACCAAATCTTGTATTTTTTTCTGGTCTTTTTCAATGTCAGTTTGCAAGCTTTTGGTAAAAAAATACAGAATGGATAGCAGGGCACTGCCATGGGGTACATGTATCAGTGACAATACTTTAATTTAAAAACATTTTTCAGTGGGATGCTTGTCATAATAAGGCTTAAAGGCAACATTACAAATATACCATTCCATTAAATAACATGTTTGGGAGATGCCTTAAACCAGTAAGTGACCTAGTGCACCTGTACTCCAGTAAAAGTTATATTTAAAAAAAATAGTGCCATTAAATGAAAGTTCCAATCCCTTCCCTGCTTCCATCCATCATTGACTGCATTTTGTCATAAACATTGTCATGAGTGCCACTCATTTTGATTGACAATGGATCTATTGTATATTATTGAATGATGTGATTGACTTTGAATTACATTGTGGGACCACTTCAAAACTGAACCGTTTCACCCCCTTCCTGCTCAGGCCATTTATCAATTTTCAGCACTGTCACACATTGAATAACAAATACTCAAATGTACCCAAATGAATTTTATATAATTTTATCTTTTATATTTTTAGGCAATTAGAGCTTTCTTTTGATGGTATTTAAAGACCACCATTTTGAAAAGACAGAAAAGTTTTTTCCAGACAAATGACCCCTTTTTAGAAGGTGGACAGTCCAAGGTATTTAATAAGAGGCAGGGTTTAGCTTTTTGAAGTTGCACTTTTTTATCACAATTTTTTGGAAAATTAAGTAATGAAATAGAAGTTGTCATTTTTAAGAAGTTATTTCTCACATATTTCTCACATACAGCATAGACATACATAGAATTACACCCAAAACCCCTTTGTGTTTTCAAGGAGCATATATTGTGTGTATGTGTGTATAATTTCACGGCTACCTAATAATATTTGAGTCCCTGAAGTGCCAGGACAGGATAAAAATTTTTGGAAGATGACAAAAAAAATGAAAATGAGATATTTCCAACACACAGCATAGATATACTTTGAATTATACCCCAAAACACATTCTGCTACTCCTTCTGAGTGTGGCAGTACCACACATGTGAGACTTTTTCACAGCCTAGCTACATAGAGAGGCAAAAAATCCAAGGAGCACCAGGGGTATTATGCATCTAATTTTCCAACTACCTATCACATTTTTGGAAGCCCTTGAGCACCAGGACAGTGGACCACATTTTGAAAAGCAAATTTCCCAAGGTATTTTCCAGGAAGCATGGTGAATCTTTTGAAGACTTCTTTTTTTGCCACAAGTTTTTGGAAAATGTGGAATGAAAATGGGCAGCACAGTGGCTAAATGGTTAGCACTTCCGCCTGGCAGTAGTAGGGTTGTTGGTTGAATCCCAGCAATGGCACCACCTGTCTGGAGTTTGCATGTTCTCCCTGTGCGTGCATGGGTTTCCTTCGGGTACTCCGGTTTCCTCCCACACTCCAAAAACATGCTGGTAGGTTAATTGGATCCTGTCTAAATTGGCTCTAGAATGTGTATGTATGAATGTAATTTAGGGACCTTAGATTGTACACCCCTTGAGGGTTAGTGAGTGATGTGAATGCACAATATATATGTAAAGCGCTGCATAAATTGACAGCGCTATATAAGTACCTGAAATAAATAATAAATATTTTGTTACACAAAGCTGTCAATTAATACGATAGTTATAACACACACAGCATAGGCATACTTAGAATTATGCAACAAAACACGTTCTGCTTCTCCTGATACCAAGTGAGTGAGACCTTTTCACAGCCTAAACACTGTACAGGATGTTGAGGATGGATCCTGGACAAGTGCTATGTTTTGCTCATATTTGGGTTGTGGTCCATTTAAGGGGGTGGTTATGGTATATTTATGGGTTCCCACCCCTGCAGGGTGAGAGGTCCTGGGACAGGTTGATCATAAAGGAGAGGACTGACTTACAGTTCTATCTGCATTAATAATTTCCTATTTAGGACCTGAAATTTTGGAGGTTCAGAGAGATATTTGGTTGAGAAAGAACATCCACCCCTGATTACTGAGACTCTGGTTCTGAAAACATTAAGCTTACCTTCAGGAAGCAGAACTTAAAAGACAGCAATCTCCTAGTGCAGGGGTGGAGTAGTAGGAATTTAGAGTGTAGCATATCTGCTGAAAGCTTCTACAAATGGCTCAGTCTGGACAGTCCTGTCAGTGGGTAAATCCCTTTTGTGGCTTATACCTTGTTAAAGCTTCAATTGTGCAGAAGAAAAGTGGACGTTTTATTGTTTTAGTGTTACTGGCAGCAAGTTATTTGTTGCTTGAGACACTGTTTTTGTCTGCCTTGAAAAACAGCTTTGCATGTGATCCTGAATCACAAACACAGTAGCTATCACCCCTGAATGTTACATCACATAGAAAGGCCCAAAATCCAAGGAGCACCAATTACGTATCTAATCTCCTGATTACCTATCACATTTTTGGAGGCCCTGGAGCACCAGAACAGTGGAAACTCCAACAAAATTACCACATGTTTAGAGAGTAAACACCCCAAGGTATTTTTAAGAGGCATGGGATGTCTTTTGAAGACTTCATGCTCAGATCTAAATATTTTTGCTGCTAATATATTTGAAGAATATTTGGAGATTTGTGCTACTCTCTTTTGTCATTTGTTTTTAAATTTTGCGGCCTTGATTTACTTTTTACATATTCTGTTATATTGTTTGTGACTTTCCTTCATTGTTATATTTTTTAAATACTGAGGTGTTTTGTTGAGGAGTGATAGTTAGTCTCACAATAGCAAAGTTACACACAGCAGTGAAACTCACTGTGTACCTGCATACTGGCCAGTCGTAAAGGGTTAGTGCTTTGCAATCTTTTATTGAACAGGACTGATAATGGCACATGTTTTAGAAGACCTCCAAGCAAAACACATCATTCAGTAACAGAAATAAGTACTTAACTGTGTTTGTATTTTACCATTTGGATGTGCTATCTGGATGAAAAGGCACTGCCTTCTAGTATAGGATGGAGTGGGGATTATATAAAACCCCTGTCATGTTTTCTTTGCTGGCTGCGTCCCATTATGAAGTTTTCACTTTACCCCCTGTCCTGAGATGAAACAGGGAGTGAAAAAAATCTCTCCAAAGTGAGGGAAAATCTCATCATAGACAGTTGCAATTTGAACAGGTACCCCCTTTAGAAGATTTCTTCTTCGTCTCACCTCTGGTTGCAACTGTAAAATGGTGGATTTCCCCTTGCTTTCTGTCCCGATGACAATGGTAATCAGGACGTACAAAGAGAGTGAATCTCCACAGCTGAAATACAGATAAGAATAAAATCATGACAGAGATTTGGACTCTCCTGCACTCTATTTAAATTTGATATTTACATTTTTAATAAAGACTGATTTTAGGATCTAGACAAAGAAGCTCATGGAATGCATAGTAAAAGGTAAACCTCACATGGGGCCACAACCAATATATACCGTATTTTCCGGCGTATAAGACGTCTTTTCCTGTTAAAATATAGGGTTTGGGCTATACTCGCCATATAAGACTACCCCTCTTCCAACGCACACCAAATAAAAATTAAAAAACATCAGATTTGATTTCAATATGGTATGGTATTTCAGTATGGTATTCCAATGATGGGGTGCTATTCCTCCCACTGACACCAATGATGGGGCACGATTCCTCGCTCTGACACCAATGATGGGGCACTCTTCCTCCCACTGATACCAATGATGGGACACTATTCCTCCCACTGACACCAATGATGGTGCCCCCCGAAAAAGTGCCGCCCTGACACTGGCTCGCCGTATACCGGCGTATAAGACGACCCCCGACTTTTCAGAAGATTTTCATGGGTTAAAAAGTCGTTTTATACGCCGGAAAATACGGTACTTTAATGTTTTTTTCCCAAATAGATTTCTTTAAAAAGCTGGACAGTTATTGCTCAACATAAATAAAAGCATGCTGCTTTTACCTAATTTTCACTAAAAATATGACACATGCATGACCAGTCCAATAATTCTAATCCAAAATAATGCAATGATATATTAAATGGCAGAATATATATGGAATATTAAACCTATGCAAAAACTAATATTTCCATTTTGGTAGGCACTGGTGGTTGGTTTTCTTGCTGTTTTTCTGTTGCTGTCATCTGATTTCCTATTTTCTTAAAGTATATTTAAAGCCAAAACGTTTTTCTGTTTCTGAAAGAATCAGTAATGGTTAAAATCCCTTCCATGTTTCTTTTTTTTGCTGTCTGTGTCACATTCCTTCTCTTGCTATACTGAACACAAGTGAAAGGAAACCTTTTCAAAAAGAAAATAAATATTTGTTTTAATTATATAGTTTATACATAATATAATAATTTATATAACATATATACACTATATTGCCAAAAGTATTGGAACGCCTGCCTTTACATGCACATGAACTTTAACCTCCCTGGCGGTATGATTATTTCAGATTTTTGGTGCTGAAAGCGGTACCATTTTTTTGCATGGAAATATGTATTTTTTTTATTGTAGGCTGTAATTTTTAGGAAAAACTCACTGAAATCTGTCCGAACAAGAGTCTAGTAAACATCCCGGGTATGATAAAATTTGAAACACAAAATCATAAATTATAATTTAATAAATAATCATAAAAATAATATAAAAATAATAAAAAATTTAATTCAATAATATAATCAAACCAAAAACACTGAAATGTGAAATAGAGCGCCAAGTTCGCACATTGCTGAGCTCAGTCGCAAAATCGTTTTCAGTGTCTGATGACGAATTTCCCCCACGAATCATTATCACTCAATTCTGCAAGTGGTTCTGATTTACTATCGCTGTTCTCTAGCTGGTCTACAACCGCTTTTGACCTAAAGGGACACTTTTTGGACGCCATGGACATTTCTCAGTTTCCAGGCAGAAAGAACAGACAAAATGCAGGCAGGGCGCAGGACAAAGCACTAGGGACAATATGTATGTGAAATTGGTTGAGACAGCAATGTTTTACTATGTAAAATGTAAAAAAAAAAAAATGACATTTTTAAAAATTTTTAAATTTCCCGCCGGCGGCGGCGGCGGCGCCCGTACGTCCCGACGTCACAGGGACAGGACACAGAAGCCGGATGCCGGCATCGGCCGGAGGAGATGGCCGGGGACGCTGCAGGGGACACATCGTGGGAGCGCAGGGTAAGGTAAGTGAAGAACACATGCCGGAGCAGTGCCGCAGGGTAAGCCCGAGTGTAGCTCGGGGTTACCGCTTTTGGTACTGAAATGTTACCCCGAGCTACACTCGGGAATACCGCCAGGGAGGTTAATGGCATCCCAGTCTTAAAGTGTATTCAGTTGGCCCGCCCTTTGCAGATATAACAGCTTCAACTCTTCTGGGAAGGCTGTCCACAAGGTTTAGGGGTGTGTCTATGGGAATGTTTGACCATTCTTCCAGAAGTGCATTTGTGAGCTTAGGCACTGATGTCAGACAAGAAGGCCAGTCTCCGCTCTAATTCATCCCAAAGGTGTTCTATCGGGTTGAGGTCAGGACCAGTCAAGTTCCTCCACCCCAAGCTCGCTCATCCATGTCTTTATGGACCTTTCTTTGTGCACTGGTCATGTTGGAAAAGGATGGGGCCATCCCCACAGTGTTCTCACAAAGTTGGGAGCATGAAATTGTCCACATTATCTTGGTATACTGATGCCTTAAGAGTTCCCTTCACTGGAACTAAGGGGCCAAGCCCAACCCCTGAAAAACAGCCCCACACCATAATCCCCCCTCCACCAAACTTTACAATTGGCACAATGCAGTCAGGCAAGTACCGTTCTCCTGGCAACCACCAAACCCAGACACGTCCATCGGATTGCCAGACAGAGAAGCGTGATTCGTCACTCCAGAGAACATGTCTCCACTGCTCTAGAGTCCAGAGGTGGTGTTCTTTACACCACTGCATCTGATGCTTTGCATTGCACTTGATGATGTAAGGCTTGGATAAAGCTGCTCGGCCATGGAAAGCCATGCCATGAAGCTGTCTATGCACTGTTGTTGTGCTAATCTGAAGGTCACACAAAGTTTGGAAGTCTTTAGCTATTGATTCTGCAGATAGTTGGTGACTTCTGTGCACGGTGTGCTTCAGAATGCGCTGACCCAGCTCTGTTATTTTGCGTGGCCCACTGCTTCGTGGCTGAGTTGCTGTTGTTTCCAGTTGCTTCCACTTTGTTATAATACCATTAACAGTTGACTGTGGAATATTTAGTAGGAAGGAAATTTCACGGATGAACTTATTGGACAGGTGGCAACCTATCACAGTACCACGCTTGAATTTACTGAGCTTCTGAGAGCAAACCCTTCTTTCACAAATGTTTGTAGAAGCAGTCTGCATGCCTAGGTGCTTGAATTTATACACCTGTGGCCATGGAGGTGATTGGAACACTTGAATCCAATGATTTGGAGGGGTGTCCCAATACTTTTGGTAATATAGTGTATATATTTTATATTATATATTTATATTATATAGTTGTCACCAGGACAACTGTCCCCACTAGAAGATGTCTGGTGAGAACTCAAAATTTTAGATTGCCTCTTACTTTCAGTCCTGGGGACAATGGTTATCAGGATAAACAGAGAGGGTAAATCACCCCAGTGGGGACATAGACACCATTAGGAACCTGAAAATAGGTTGTAGACCTTCCTTACTTTACCCAAAATTTAAAAAAAAGATTTGAGATATACTTTAAATATGTATACAATTCTGAGGCTTCTGCTATTACAAGGAAATACATGAAAAAAATGTAAATGTAAACATGTAAAATCCTCTTACTGAGTACATTTTCTTGTTGATCTAAGAACTATTCCAAATTTACCTTGTAAATTTACTGCTTAGTTCTTGGTTGGATACCTGCCTGGATAAAATGAGTGAGTCCATGATTTTGGAGCACGAACATATGATTCCAAGGATATGAGCTTCTAAACAAAGAATATCCTGCTTGATTTCACTGTGAACGTGCCTCCTGTATGAATGGTATAGAATAGAAGTAAATGACATTCCAGCGGCTGCCCATAACCCATAACCTTTCCAAATGACAAAGGATAATGATCCTAGGAGACGGGCCCATGATGAACATCAGGAGAAAGCAAAGAGAGCAATTAGCAGTATCTCATAGACTGCATTCAGAAAACATCTGCTTCGTTTAGGAAAGATCACAGAGCTACATTCTCCACATATGCTACATTTCCTATGATTCCTTAACCCTTCCAGTTAGTGATCCATAAACTCTGAAATAGTTGATAGAATTTTATGTCAAACTGAATACGTTATTTTTTGCATGTCTTGAAATAAAAATAATAAAACACATGAATTAAAAATGCACTTGGTGGGTTTTGCACTTATGTACACCTGTCAGATTTACCAAGCCTTTCAAATACACCTGATCTCTACTTTTTGAAAAAATATTCAGAATACTGTGCATGAATAGTGCAAGTAATAGGAACCTGCTGCCCACATGCCACTCAGGATCAGCTGTTTGAATGAAACAATATAGTTATGATGTACCAGGAATCTAGTTAGTAGTGGTCTGATAAAGTTTCAATTTTTTAAGAGAAAAAAACTATTTACAAATATTACCTCAATGCTGTCAACTACTGCATTTCAATGGCAAGGAAGGCTAGAAAAGCTATGATATTTTTAACCAAGATGACTAATTGATAACTATAATAATTTATATAATATCTTCCCAATACTGTTTTTTTTTAAATTAATATAACACAACAGATGCTAATTTACTTCCACTAGTATTTAATCTGCTTTAATTACCATCACAACTTATTTTTTACATCTGAGGAACTTTTATGCAGTTAAGGATTCTGTTTAGTGGTACTAATATCCTATGAATGTTTATCAGCCCAGCCAATCACTGAGGAGCTTGCCCTAGTGTCATGAGCTGGGGAGGTGAAATATTTAGGACATGCTTTCCAGAGTGCTCAAGGTTCCCTTGGCTTGTAGCCATGGAGATGGTAAGCTGAGCTCTCTCTTCTTCTCCTAGGCTTCTGCCCAGGAGGGTTGTATGTTGAAGAAGTCTCCCATTCTTGGAAATTGCTACAAAATACAAGTCTGCTAAAGGATAGTAAGCAATATGGTCTTAAGGAAGCACCTGCAGCTGTCCCTGAATTATAAAAAGTAGGGAGTTGGAGCCAGGTTCAGATAGAGTTGGAGTTCAGTTAGAGCTGGGTTCAGATAACCTAGCATAAAGTCCCTGAACCCCAAACTCAGTGCCCAACCCCATAGATGTCTATGGGAGACAAACTAGTAATTATTTCAGGCCCTCTAAAAGCTAATAGGCAAGCTATTATTTAACCTCCTTGGCGGTATTCCCGAGTGTAGCTCGGGGTAAAATTTCAGTACCAAGAGCGGTAACCCTGAGCTACACTCGGGCTTACCATGCGGCGTTGCTCAGGGAGTCCCTGCAGCACTTACCTTGTCCTTCGCTCCCGCGATGTGTCCCCTGCAGCGTCCCCGGCATCCGACTTCCGTGTTCCGGTCCCTGTGACGTCAGGACGGACGGGCGCCGGAACCGGTGGAAAATTTGACATTTTTAAAAAATGTCATTTTTTAAAAAATGATTATTATATAGTAAAACATTGCTGTTTCAATGCATTTCACATATATTTTGTCCCTACTGCTTTGTCCTGTGCCCTGCCTGCATTTTGACTGTTCTTTCTGCCTGGAAACTTAGAAAAGTCCATGGCGTCCAAAAAGCGTCCCTTTATGTCAAAAGCGGTTGTAGACCAGCTAGAGAACAGCGATAGTAAATCAGAACCACTTGCAGCATTGAATGATAATGATTCATGGGGAAATTCGTCATCAGACACTGAAAACGATTTTGCGACTTTGCTCAGCGATGTGCGAATTTGCCTCTGTATTTCAAATTTCAGTGTTTTTGGTTTGATTATATTATTGAATTAAATATATTATTATTATATTATTATTTTTTATGATTATTTATTAAATTATAATTTATGATTTCGTGTTTCAAGTTTTATCATATCCGGAATGTTTACTAGACTCTTGTTTGGACAGATTTCAGTGAGTTATTCCTAAAAATTACAGCCTACAATAAAAAACTACATATTTCCATGCAAAAAAATGGTACCGCTTTCAGCACAAAAAATCGGAAAGAATCAGACCGCCGAGGAGGTTAAAAAAATACTATTCAGCAGAGAGAGTCTTTTCATACTGCTTAACCACTTGCCTACCGGGCACTTTCACCCCCTTCCTGTCCAGGCCAGTTTTCAGCTTTCAGTGCTCTTGCACTTTGATTTGCTATTGTGCAGTCATGCAACACTTTACACATATGACATTTTTATAATTTTTTTGAGATATATAGATCTTTCTTTTGGTGGTATATAATCACAGCTGTTTTTTTATTCTTATCTAAACAACCAAAAAAAAAGACAAACATTTTTGAGAAAAAAAATATTTCTTATAAAATTTAGCAAACAGGTATTTTTTCTCCTTCACTAATGTGCACTGATAAGGTAGCACTGATGAGGCTGCACTGATGGGCAGTGACGAGGAGGCACTGATGAGGCTGTACTGATGGGCACTGATAGGCAGCACTGATAGGCAGCACTGATGAGCACAGATTGGCGGCTCTGATAGACACTGACTGGTAGCAATGATGGTCACTGACTAGCGGCATTGGTGGACACTGACTGGCAGCACTGATGGACACTGGCAACACTGACAGACTGAGGAAAGTGCAGTCAATAACTGGCAACTGTAATTACTTTGTGATCAGCTGTGTCATTGGACACAGCTGATCACATGGTAAAAGGATGCTGTGACTAGCTCTTTGCCATGTCATATGATCAGCTGTGTCCGACAGAGAGCTCTCTGGGTGCACACAGGATGGACACCATATGATGCCCTCCCAGAACTAGCTGACCATGCTGTAGCCATCATTCGGCTGTAGTTCGGTCATCAAGTGGTTAAAGGACAACATTTCAAATTCGCAAATCCTTTAAATACTATGCTTCAGGAATGCCTTAAAGGTAATTTTTTTTTCTAAAACATAACAAACATATCTATACTTAACTGCACTGTGCAATTCCATTGCACACAGCAGCCATGAACCTCCTCTTCTCGGGTCCCCTGTCGGAGCTTCTTTTTAACAGACAATAATCATATATTGTTGATAAAAGTTAGACACCTGGAAGGTAAACTAGTTTCAGCAAACAGTTGGATTGAGGTTGAACCTACATTCGACTGAAACCCAAATCTATAGTAGAGAGGTGTAGAGTGACTTGCTGAGGTATTGTAGAAGTTGAACACAGGGTTCTTCCTAGCTGTAATTTTTTTAGGAAAGAGCAGCCAAGATACTGCTTCACCTCACTCCTAAGGTTGCAGATAAACAGTGATTTTATTACTGGCCAGTTTAGTCTATGGAAGCATGCAGAGGGGTTGACTTACCAAATCTGGAGAGTGAAAAATCCGGTACAGCTGTGCATGGTAGCCAATCAGCTTCTAACTTCAACTTGTTCAATTAAAGAGTAGCTCAACTTTTGTTGAGAAAAAAAAACATTCCCCTCTGGGCACGGGAGTCATGAATCAGTGGGCCCCTGTGCAAGATCAAAAGTGGGCCCTAGGCATGTAAATAAAAATGTGAAGCGTGAATGTGCTGCAAAGAAAAGTGGGTGTGGTTTAAATTGCGCTAAATATTGTGTATGGATTAAAGGGGGTGTGGTTAAATAGAGTCTGAGGTGACTTACAGAATGTGGTAATTTTAGGAAGTACTTAGATAGATAGATAAATAGATAGATAGATAGATAGATAGATACAGGGCTTTTTCAGTGGGAACGTGGGGGAATGCAGTTCTAGCACCTCCAGCACGGAATGTATGTAATGGCAAAGGGTACTGGAGGGTCTATTGATGCTGGATACTGGGGCATCTATTGTTGTTGGAGGGGATCTATTTTTGAGTAGGGTCTATTGTTGCTGGGGGGGGGCTCTATTGTTGCTGGTGGGGAATCTATTTTTGCTGGGGGTTCAATTGTTGGTGGGAGGGATCTACTGTTAAAAGAGAGGTCTGTTGATGACGATTTCTGGGAGATCTGTTGTTGCTGCTGGGGGTTTACTGCTGCTATGGTGGATTGATTGTTTCTGGGGTGGTATATTGTTGTGGGGGGTCCATTGTCACTAAGGGAATCTATTGTTGTAGAATGGATCTAGTGTTACTGAATGGGCCTATTGTTGTGGGGGTCTATTGTTGCTGAGGGGTCTATTGTTCCTGGCTTAAGGGGAACTATTTTATTACTTTTCTTGTTATTGTTAACAAATTCCATACAAATTGCTTACCACCACAAATTGATATTTGGTTCTGTATTCTCTAAAAAGTGTGGTGCTTGGAGGTGGAGAGAAGGGGTAATTCAGAAAGGGGGAGTTCCTGCACCTATTCTCTGTGAAAAAAAAGCCCTGAATAGATAGATAGATAGACAGACAGACAGACAGACAGACAGACAGACAGAAAGATCCATAGGGATGCACTGACGTTGCAGCACATTCCTGGAGCCTCCCCTCTTTAAAGCTGAGCTCTGAAGCCAAGAAGGAAACACGAGGACAGTGTGAGTGGGAGCAGACATAGTCCTCCCCTCTCACCCACTCATCTATCACTTTTCAGCCTACCCAGTGTCTATAGAAGTGAGGAGTCTGTAGCAGGGAGGAGAGACAGGAGCACCACCAGGGGCGGACTGATAACATATGGGACTCCCAGGCAATAGGAGATCATGGGGCCCCCTGTGCCCCCACCCACACTCAAGCCACACCCACACACCCACACAAAGCCCCACCTACATATTGCATTGCCAGCATTACATTTGTTAGAGCATGGGGGTCAGGTGGGCTCAGTACACAGGGGGCAGCAGGGCAGGGCACAAGGGGAAGCATGGCAAAGTATAGGAGTCAGCAGGTCAGAGCATAATGGGTCAGGAGGGCACAGCGGGGGGCAGGAGGGCATACTACATGGGGAGCAGCAGGGCACATTATGAAGCACATTACATGGAGGGAGCAGCAGGGAACATTATGGGGCACATTAAATGGAGAGGGAGCAGGGCATATTGTGAGGTACATTACAGGGGGGGCAACAGGGCACATTATGGGGAACATTACATGGGGGGGCAGCAGGGTGCATTATGGGGCACATTATATGGAAGGGGGCAACAGTGTACGATAGGGGGCATAGTAGGGCATATTACATGGGGTCAAGAGGGCACATTATGGGGCACAGCAGGGCATATTACATGAGGTTAAAAGGGCACATTGTGGGGCACAGCAGGGCATATTACATGGAGGCAAGTGGGCACATTATGGGACACAGCAGGGCATATTACATGGGGGCAAGTGGGCACATTATGGGACACAGCAGGGCATAATATATGGGGGCTAGAGGGCACATCACAGGGCACATAGCAGGGCGCATCAGTGGGGCACACACAGCAGAGTATATTATGAGGCACACAAGAAGGCACATCTTACGGAAAAGCAGGGCACATTATGGGGCACAGCAGAGCTTATTACATAAGGTAAGAGGGCACATTCTGGGGCACAGTAGAGCATGTTACAGGGCACACTGCAGGGCACATTATGAGGCACAGAGCAAGGCACACAGCAGGACACATCATGGGGTACACAGTAGGTCACAGGGCACATAATGTGGCACACAGCAGGACAAATCATTGGACACAAAGCAGGGTACATTATTGGATACACAGTAGAGCACAGGGCACATATGGGAACACAGCAGGGAACATCATGGGGCACACAGTAGGGCACAAGGCAGATCATGGGGCACACAGCAGGGCACATCAAAGGGAAACACAGTAGGGCACAGGGCACATCATGGGGCACACAGTAGGGCACAGGGAACATCACAGGTAACACTGCAGGGCACATCATGGGGCTCACTGCAGAGTACATCATGGGGCTTACAGCAAGGCATATCACAGGACACATGGCAGGGCACAGGGCACACAGTAGGGCACATCTTGGGGAACAAAGTAGGGCACATGGCACATCAGGGGGGTACACAGCAGGGCATTAAACACATTACAGGGAACACAGTAGGGCACATGGCACATCGGGGGGTACACAGCAGGGCATTAGACACATTACAGGGCACACACTAAGGCACATCATAAGGAACACTGCAGGGCACATGGCAGGACACATGGCAGGGCACAGGGCACACAGTAGGATACATCTCAGGGAACACAGTAGGGCACATGGCACAACAGGGGGTACACAGTAGGGCATTAGACATATCACAGGGCACACAGTAGGGCACAGGGGGGGATACACAGCAGGGCACGGGTTACACAGCAGGGCAAACAGTAGGGCACATCATGGGGCACAAAATAGAACACAGGGCACACAGCAGGTGCTTTGCTGCAATAGGTTCCTGGCATATTGTGTCCCAGCACTGAGATCTTCAAGACCCATCACTACATAAAGTTTACACAATCTCACCTGATGCGCTAATAATAACAAGACTTCTAGTAACACGTTCCTCCCCGCCAGCCCTCCTCATCAGGCCCAGCTAATGCCACTTACAAACATGAGAGGGGCCAGTGGGAAGGAGCGCACCACAAGAGGTCTGTTGACAGCTGCTTCCCACCCTACTTTGCATTTGTTAGCTGAATAGAGGTTCTCATGGGACCCCCTATTGGGTCCAGGCCCTCAGACAGTGCCCGAGTGCCCAATGGGTCAGTCCACCCCTGGTGCATTTTATCTTTGGATGTTTTTTACTCCATGTGTTCAGAGTGTGACAGGACATAGTGGGCCCCCTGCCATTGGGGCCTGTGTGCACCACACACCCTGCACACATGGATGATATGCCACTGCCTCTGGGTGATCTATGTACATTGCAAGTATTTTAACAAACTTTGTAGCAGAGTCCTACCTTTTGATATTCTGAAGAAATGGCTGTTTGTCTGTGACCATTGCAGAGTGAATCCGTATGGGAGTGATTTCATAATTAGCAATTAGCTGTTCCACCTGCAGGGCTATATTGAGGGAAATTGCAGGGCCTGAACAGACAATTTATTACAAGTTGCTAGTACTTCGATGATGGTGAAAACATAAGTCACTTGTTAGCGTTGATTGTAGGTTCTCTGAATCCCCCACACTATGTTTCATTTATTGTCACCAGTTCCGGTGCTCCTACACATGACTCCATGAAATCTTACATGTATTACAATAGTTCTATAGCAATTTCTATAGTAGTTAAGTACACTATTCCTGATCGCAACTATCTGCATTTTTTTGATTCTATAACTTTGCCATGCCTGTCCCGAGAGGATTTTTAATTCTCCCCTGACCATTGAAGATCTTAGTACTGTGGTCCTATGGGGAAGTTTTGCTCCTGGAGTTATTAAAAGTTTTCAAAGCAGCTTATGAGATGCGTCAACTCCTGGAATCTATAAACGTAGCTAGTGTTATTGTTCTCTCAAATCCAGGGAAGGACAAGCTCTACCCTGATTTGTACCATCCAATTTCACTATTAAATTCGGACATTAAACTCCTAGCCAAGGTGCTAGTGAATAGGCTTAGCAAGGTCATGAGGCGATTGGTGCATCCCGATCAATTAGGCTTTATACCTATTAGATCAAAAGCCATTAATATTCGGAGACTAAATCTCAACCAACAAACTACTTCTGACAACATGGGGAATAGGGCCATTCTCTCATTGGATGCCGTTAAAGCAATTGATAGTGTGGCGTGGCCCTATCTCTGGAAGGTACTAAAAATGTTTGGCTTGGGTGACTGTTTAATTAGCTGGATTAAATTGCTATACTCAGCTCCTAGGCCTATCATGCATTTTAATGTGGTCTGATGCGTTTCCTCTTCAGAGGGACGTGTCAAGGGTGCTTCCTTTCTCCTCTACTCTTTCCACTGGCAGTTGAGCCACTTGTGGTGGCTTCTCATCAGTCTGACTCTCTTTTGGGGTTCCAAAGGGGAAAGAGGGAAGATAGGATATCTTTATAGGCTGATGATGTGTTGTTGTATCTGGGGGGAATTAAAGGTTCTTTGTCATCCCTTGTCATGTCCATTATAACAACATTTGGCTATTTCTCGAGATTTGTCATCAATTGGGACAAATCTGTCCTCCTGCCCTTAGATGCCAAGCAACTGCTGCTTCCTCAATGCACGCAGCAGATTAAAGTGGTGGATTATTATAAATACCTTGGGGTATGGGTCCATAATAGTGTGGAAGATTATCTCTGCTATAACTTACAGCCCCTCTCTGATAAATTTAATATTAAAAGTAAGGCCTGATCTAAATTACCCTTATCAGTGGTGGGGAGAACGAATCTTGTCAAAATGATATGGGCTCCTTAGTTTTTGTATATTATGCGCAACTCTCTGATGTGGATCTGTGCAGCTGGTTTAAATGGAAAGATTCCCTTTTTTGCAACTTCATCTGAAAGGGCAGGAATCCCAGAATTAATTTGCCCAGCTTGCAACTGCCTAAGGATAGTAGAGATTTTGCTGTGCCTAATGTAAGATTATATTTCCTTGCTGCACAATTTCAACATTGCAGGGTGGGGTGTTCAAAATATGATTGACCCTAACAGGAGGACTGACAACTCTTGGGGTCCCCGGGCAACAGAGGATCATGGGACCCCTGTGTCATTGTGTCATTGACCGCACTCAAAGCACACACAAAAAAGCCTATAAAAGGTACCAGGGGCATTTCATGGGGCCCCCTACTGACCCTGGGCCTTCAGGCAGTGCCCGAGTGCTCTAATGGTCAGTCTGCCCCTGGACCCTAATCAAGCTATATTACTCTCCCGAGAGCTAAATATCATCTCTTGGCCCAAGGGTCAGGCAGGTTTAGAGATTCCTTATGGTATCCCACCTTGAAATTGATGAATAAGGTGTGGGAAAAAATGTAACTATTAATGGGATATGAGTTTATTTCCCAATATACCCCCCCCCCCCTATGGGAGGGAAGATGCTTTGAGGATCTGAGTAGGCTACACGGTTTTGATCACTGGCATTGCCAAGGGGTGCAATATCTTTATCAATTGTTTATGCAAGATCACTTAAAGTGTTACTAAACCCACAACAGTAAAATCAGTTTCTATATACAGTAAAGCATGCTTGTTATACTCACTGTGGAACATAAGGGGTTTATCCTCTGTATTGTGTAAAGATGTTGTTTGATCCTGACTCCGATCTTCCCCTCCTTCCAGTGCTCCCCTCTTATCTCCTAATAAGACATATCATGTGGAGACACTGCACATGCTCAATTTGGTGTGTATTGCTAGAGAGGTTTTTTTTCTTGGGAGAGTGCATATGATCAGCACAGGGCCAATCAACACTGCCCAGACAGAGGTCAGGGGTTCTGCATCCTCCTAGAGAAAACTCCTCTTACAAGCATTAACCAGTGCTCTGCTGAATACTGATAGTGTCACAAAGACTGCTCTAACTGCAGGTATTTAGCAGTTTATATTTACTAAAATAATTGCATTTCCTTGTTCTGTGTACTGTTGGAGACCAGATATGGTGAATACAGGGTCCTGGGTATACAGTAGTAACACTTTAAGAACCTTTCAGGACCTACAGAAGGAATTTGGAATCGATCCTCGCAGATTTTTTCAGTACCTTTAGCTTTGCCCTGCCCTATTTGCACAGGCCAAATTGTCACCTTAAAATTGATCCCCATTCCTCTCATGGATTCCCTAACCTCTACCCTCTACCATGGATAGGAAGGGTCTTATTTGCTCGCTCTATAGTTCGTTGCTAGATAAATCTCTGTCCAATCTTGATGGGGTGGGAAAAGGATCTTGGGGAACTTGATGAGAAGACTTGGCAGGCCTTGCTGGAGCAGGTTTTATTAGTATCCCTTATGCTTATGCAATGACTATTTCAATTATATGTAATACATAGGGTATATAGGGAGAGTTGCCCAAGATGCAGTAATTCTCTTGCAGATCTCTTGCATATGTTTTGGCATTGCACTAAGCTGGACTGCTACTGGCAACTCATTATTGATACCATAAACAATTCCTTTCAGATTGATCTGAATAATGATCCACTGATGTGTTTTTTAGATGAAGCACATTTCATACTTCTATTATCAGATTGCTATTCCTAGCTCATAAATATATTGCCTCCAAGTCGCTGTCCCCTCTTCCCCCAACGTTTGAAGATTAGCGTGTGCAGGTCAACTCTGTCCTTCTCAAAGAATTTCATATTCTACAACAAAGGGGTACTCTCCGCATATTTGAAAAACTGTGGGATCCAAGGCTGCAGACTTCAGGTTTAGCCCCATTGGTACTACTGTCCTTACAGAGTTTGCAGTGTTAATCTTATAAAAGAAAACAGTATTGCTTATGGTCGTTTGGTTAAGTTTCGCAATACAAAGTATTTGATTCTAAATGGTACAGGTGATGCAGAAGTACACAGTTAGGTGGTCTGGCACTGGTTAACCTTGCCTCTTTTGTTTTTTGTTACAGCTGTATCTCTTTTCTTATAGGTACACTTATTAATGGTTTATAACTATAAATACCGATGCATTTGGCATCCCCTTAACGTAAAGGGGAATGAGTGGTAATTTATTAGCGAATAATGACCTGTGTAATCATATCTTTGAAGTGCATATACTGATTTACGGCTATTGTTATTATCTATGTTATTATCTCATGGTCTGATGGCAGCATATACATAGAAAATTGTAGGGCCTGTATCCCTTTAGATGTGTTCTCTCTTTGGGATTATCTCACCAAAAATTACATTTTTGTTGCAGGGGATGCCCCAAATCTTACTTGCATCATAGTGCAGACTTCTTAGAAAATCACTGAGGCACAAGCAGGAAGTTACATTTTTATGTGTACAGAACACCTCCAGGTAGCCATACTGCATTGCATTTTACAGAAAATTGCAATACTGCACATTGAAAAGGAAAGGTTATTTTAAATAATATTCTATTACATTATGACTGTGTCGCAACTGTATACACTATATTATAATTGTTTTTATTTGCTATTTTTTTCCCATGAAAAAACTACTGCTTAAAGTGTAACTTTAAGGCATACATACTTGCCTATTTGCAGTCCTCTGTGGAATATACAGTAAGCTACGAGCGTGCAGCTCAGTTTACGTTCCAGCACACTACCAATATGCTAGCATGACTGCACTCTCGCACATGCATGGGAAGGACGTCACCCTGCACCAACTAATCAAAATGTCCGAAGATCGGCACCTGGAAGAACAAGGGGAGAAGACCAAAGGACCTCACAGGCATCAGACTAACTAAGGTAAGTATTTGTTCTAACGGCATCACACTGTTGTAACTAAGGTAAGTACTTAAAGGATAAGTTCAACTTTTAGCCAAAAATAATAAATGCACATTTTTTTGCAGGTAAAAAAATGTGCATTCATTATTTTTGTCTACAGGAGCCTGGAAAGCATTGCACCAGCGATCAGTAGATTGCACCAGCGATCAGTAGATTGCTGACGCCATGCAGTTCTCCTGCAGACCTGTCAGAATATCTGCTTGCCGTATAGGATGTACGAGCAAGTAGGTATAGTGACAGGAAGCTTCAATGAACTACCACGGTGCTCCACAGCACAGAACCCTATTGATGTTATTGAAGCCGATAGGAGCCAGATGTAAAAAAAAAACAAACGATAATGTCCATTTTCTAGGCTAATATTGAGACCACTGCAGGAGCGTGAACTTCAGTTTATGTCTATAAGGATGACTTGGATGCTGATGTATATTGCCTGGAAGTAAAAATTGCGGGCATGCTCACCTCCATGGGGCAAGGTAGTAAGAGTCGGGAGCATTTCCCTTCAGCAGATCAACCTCCAGTTGTGGAGGAAGAGTGGGTGAATATTGACGAGGAGGTTGCTGGGATAGAACTTGAAGAGGGTCAGATGATGGGTTCCACTTTAGAGTATTCTGAGCCTGAAGAGGTTCCAGGACTGTCTGTCTCTCAAGCTCAGAGGGTGTTAGTGCAGTCCCTATTGTAAATGGTTTGGTCTGACTTTGGGCTGCCTCCTCATCAGTTAAGTATTCCTATTTGTGATCTGTACACCTGACTCAGCATTCACAAGCATTTCCCTTGCATCCTCTCTTAAAAGATATATTGTATGCTGAAAAGGATCACCCAGATAGGATGTCTGTGCTGCCAAAGAGGTTTTCTCAAATTTACCCAAAGGAGGAGAAATTAATAAAAAAAAAAAATGGAGCAAACCCACAGTAGACATAGCAGTGTCCAAGCTTTATAGGAATCGGGCTTGTCTGGTTGATAATGTCCAGGTTTTAAAAGACCCAGCTGGTAAGAGATTGGAAACAATGTTAAAAGCTTCCTTTGCCTTGGTGGGCTCTGCTATGCAACCTGCAGTGCCACCCATCTGTGTTTGCTAAAGCCTTAGTGACTACATTTAGTTATTGGTGAATAAGAACCTGTTTCATGCAGAGATAGACAGCAGTGAGGGGTTAACAAAGTTGTCTCAGGCTTTGGGTTTTGTGGTAGATGTCCTGAAAGACTCTGTATAATTTGCATTGGGGCCTATTCACATGCGTAGGATTTTGTGGCTAAATAGCTGGTCTGCTAATCTGGCCTGTAAGAAATTATTAGCAGGGTTTCCTTTTCATGGGGAATGCCTATTTGGTGATGATAAATATATTCAAAAGATTTCGGCAGTAAAGCTCTGTCTTGCTGCTCAGGAAAAAGAGCAAGATTCCAGTTTATAGAGTTGTCATGATTCTGGTATCCATCTCTTCTTCATCTAGGCAGTCCTTTAGGTGTTCCCAGTGGAAGAATGCAGGGCCAAGGGTCAAAGAGGTTCTGGCCAGCCAAGTCAGCCAAACCAGATTCCAAGACCTCTTCATTTTGAAGGCGCACCCCTACTTGTTCTGGTTGGGGGGGAGGCTGAGGGCTTTTTCAGAAGCCTGGCAAGAAGTGACTGCAAACAATTGGGTCCTTTCCACAATCTCTCACAGGTACAGGTTTGCGTTTCAGACTTTTCCTCCTCGAATTTATGAGATCAAATGTACCTGTAGATCAGTAGAAGAGGGCATTGTTGTTTCTGGCTGTTGTTTGTGTGCTTTCACAGGGTAGAATCATGTCGGTTCCAGTGATCAAACGATTCCTCAGATTTTACTTCAATCTCTTCAAGCTGACTGGGGATGTACGGCTGATTTTGGACCTCAAAGGTCTACACAAGTTTCTCAATGTTTGGACATTTCATATGGAGATGGGTCATTCAGTAGTAGCCTCGCTTTAGCAGGGAGACTTTCTTACATAAGTGGATAGAAGAGATGCATATCTTCATATTCCAATTATTTCCACTGATCATAAATTCTTACATTTTGCAATGGAGGACAGGCATTTTTAGTTTGTGGCTCTGCTTTTTGGGCTGTCTTTAGCTCCTTGGATATTCACAAATGTATTAGCCCCGGTGCTAGGTTGGTTAAGAGTTTAGGAAGTGTGTATCCAGATGACCCGTTGCTCTGTGAGCAGTCATCATTTAAGGCAAAATATTTAACTCAAAAAATCAAATCGTACTTTGGAAGGCCTGGGCTGTGTTCTCAATATGGAAAAACCTGCTTTGGAACCAGCACAGAGCGTGGAGTATCTGGGTCTAATCCTGGACACTGTCCAGGTGAAGGTATTCCTGCCTCCAGGTAAGAGCCTTACTTTGAGAAATCAGATGTTAATCCTGAGAAGTCACAAGTCTCCTTTGGACGGTCTCTAACAGAGTGTTGGGGAAGATGGTTGCCATGTTCAAGGTAGTTCCATACGCACAGTTCTATTACAAACCACTGTAGAGAAATATCCTGTTGGAGTGGAACAGGGGGGTTCAGTCGCTGGATTGCCAAATGTCCCTAGGCCCCAGTATGCTTTGAGTATTAAGCTGGTGGATAAATCCTTGGAAGCTGGAGGCAGCAAAGCTTTTTCTTCCAGTGGTTTGGAAAGTACTATCTACCACTGGGGTCTCTTTCAGTGCAGAGGATGTGGTCTCCTCTAGAAAGGGGTTTACCTATCAACATTCTGGAACTTTGGGGGATTTGTCTCATGCTGGTCTACTGAATGATTCAACTGCGGGGGGCTTCCAGTCCAAGCAGACAATGCCAGAGTGGTTGCATATATCAACCATCAGGGTGGCATCAGGAGTCAGGCTGCTCAGATGGAAGAGGATCATAATCTAGGGTGGGCAGGATGCCATGTTCTGGCTTTTTCAGAGGTACATATCCCAGCTGTGGAGAATTGGCAGGCAAAATTCCTCACCTGGAATTACCAGCAGTTGATTCCAGTCGGGTGGGTTCCTCATTATGAAATATTCAGTGTAATTTGTCATTATTGGAGCACATCAAATGTGGAGCTTCTAGCCCTCACATTCAATATGCAGCTGGGTGGGTTTGTGTCCAGGATGAGGGATACACAGGCAATTGGGGTGGATGCAATAGAAACACCATGGGACCAGTTCTCCCTAATTTATGCCTTCCCACCAGTTCAACTTTTTCAGTGTCTGTTACACAGGATATGGTAAAAAAAAGTGCTGGTAATTTTAGTCATGCCAGTTTGGCCCAGGAAGACATAGTACGCAGACATCGTGAACTTGGCAGTGAACAGCCCTTGCCTACTTTTGGCTCAATCAGACCTCCTGTCTCAAACTCAAATATTGTACCCCACTTTACAGTCGCTGGACTTAACAGCTTGGCTATTGAGATCCAGATGCTGATGGATTGAGGGGTCTCTGATGTAGTCATTCCTACTTTATTGAAAGCCAGAAAGCCTTCCTCCAGAAAGATTTATCATAGGACTTGGAGGTCTCATGAGTCCAGGTGTGAAACCAGGAAGTTTCATCCCCGTAAATACAGTCATGGCCGAAATTGTTGGCACCCTTGATATTTCTCCAGGAAATCATGTATTTCTCACGAAACGTATTGCATTAACACATGTTTTGCTATACACATGTTTATTCCCTTTGTGTGTATTGGGACAAAACAAAAAAAGGGAGGAAAGAAAGCAAATTCGACATAATGTCACACAAACCTCCAAAAATGGGCTGGACAAAAGTATTGGCACCCTTTCACAACTGCGGATAAATAAGAATGTTACAAGCATGTGATGCTCCTGTAAACTCACCTGGGGCAAGTAACAGGTGTGGGCAATATAGAAATCACACCTGAAAGCAGATAAAAAGGAGAGACGTTCACTTAACCTTTGCATTGTGTGTCTGTCTGTGCCACACTAAGCATGGACAACAGAAAGAGGAGACGAGAACTGTCTGAGGACCTGAGAACCAAAATTGTGGCAAAATATCAACAATCTCAAGGTTACAAGTCCATCTCCAGAGAACTAGATTTGCCTTTGTCCACAGTGCGCAACATTATCAAGAAGTTTGCAACCCATGGCACTGTAGCTAATCTCCCTGGTCGTGGACGGATGAGGAAAATTGATGAAAGATTGCAACGCAGAATAGTCCGGATGGTGGATAAGCAGCCCCAAACATGTTCCAAAGACATTCAAGCTGTCCTGCAGGCTCAGGGAGCATCAGTGTCAGCGCGAACTATCCGTCGACATTTAAATGAAATGAAACGCTATGGCAGGAGACCCAGGAGGACCCCACTGCTGACACAGAGACATAAAAAAGCAAGACTACAGTTTGCCAAAATGTACTTGAGTAAGCCAAAAGCCTTCTGGGAAAACGTCTTGTGGACAGATGAGACCAAGATAGAGCTTTTCGGTAAAGCACATCATTCTACTGTTTACCGAAAACGGAATGAGGCCTACAAAGAACAAAACACAGTACCTACGGTAAAATATGGTGGAGGTTCAATGATGTTTTGGGGTTGTTTTGCTGCCTCTGGCACTGGGTGCCTTGACTGTGTGCAAGGCATCATGAAATCTGAGGATTACCAAAGGATTTTGGGTCGCACTGTAGGGCCCAGTGTCAGAAAGCTGGGTTTGCGTCCAAGATCCTGGGTCTTCCAGCAGGACAATGACCCCAAACATACGTCAAAAAGCACTCAGAAATGGATGGCAAAGAAGCGCTGGAGAGTTCTGAAGTGGCCAGCAATGAGCCCAGATCTAAATCCCATTGAACACCTGTGGAGAGATCTTAAAATTGCTGTTGGGAAAAGGTGTCCTTCCAATAAGAGAGACCTGGAGCTGTTTGCAAAGGAAGAGTGGTCCAAAATTCCGGGTGAGAGGTGTCAGAAGCTTATTGATGGTTATAGGAAGCGACTGATTTCAGTTATGTTTTCCAAAGGGTGTGCAACCAAATATTAAGTTAAGGGTGCCAATACTTTTGTCCAGCCCATTTTTGGGGTTTTGTGTGACATTATGTCATATTTGCTTTTCTGCCTCTGTTTTATATTTGTTCCAATACATACAAAGGGAATAAACATGTGTATAGCAAAACATGTGTTAATGCAATACCTTTTTTGTGTGAAATACTTGATTTTCAGGAAAAATATCAAGGGTGCCAACAATTTCGGCCATGACTGTAAATGATTGGTTGTGTTTTGGCTTTCCTTCAATTGGTGGTGAAATTTGTTGTGTTCTTAACTGTAAAATCCATTTCTTGCAGTACATCACAGAACACAGAGGTTCTGCCTCTCTGTTTGAGATTTATTGCTTGCAACAAGACTGAGGTACTTTCTGTATGGGAGGGCTTATATAGGGAAGGACTGATTTTTTCTGCCAGTATCCATTTAACCACAGTTTACAGTAGGTGGCTCAAAACCCATGGAATCATACTTTATAGCCTGCTCTGTGTCCTGTACTTCAAGAAATGGATTTTACAAGTACAAAAATCCAATTTTTCAAACAATAAATTATGGAAATGACAGTTTGAAACTGGTTAGGTTCACACCCTTTTTATGTACAAGCATTTATGTTACTGCACTTTTAGGCCTCTTTGACACCAGTGTGCAGAGACATGTGTTTTTTTGCACACATTATGCAAGGGCACAAAGAAAACCATTATTCTCTATATTCCCTATTCACACCTCAACACTAGTATCATGTGCTGATTTTTTTTTTTGTGCAGGAATCTGCAACTTGTAGAAAAGTGATGTAAACTGATGTTTGTGCAAATGGGATCTGGAAAAGGAGTTTTTTCATTAGTTTTTCTTCACATATGGTGTGAACAAGACTTTAAAGATAGATTTCAGTAAAATGCCTCTATAGGGAATTGGTATTCTGCTGGTTCTCTCCCCCTGTTCCCAATGAAGGGTCATTGTGGCTTACCAGCTCCATTCACTTGGAGTGTAATATTCAGGTAATAAATAATACAAAAGTCATCGATTTTATCGTTGAAGGTTAAGGCTATATTCACATCTGCATTTCTGACCATCAACGATGTGAGAAAATCAGCAGGGGGTCCTAGCGATTAGCTGCAGGAGGAAACCCCTTTGAAAGCAATGAGAGCCTGCCAACTCCCGCAGCTAATTGCACTCACTCACATGTAATTGCAATGCGGCTATTACTTGCGAGTGTTTGGCCCTAGACTGGACGCAGACACAGACAGAAACGTAGGTGTGAATATACCCTTACCCAACTAGAGTAAGAGACCTGAAGTTTTCCAGCCTTAAGCCAGGGTCTATATAACCCCTTTGGGTCTAGCCATTAGCTATAATTAGATTTATGGAAGGTATAATAATAATAAATGTGTGTATTATTTTATATTCTGCATCTTTTCTTTATGGTTTTTTATGTTCATAGAGACTACACGGCACAGTCTATGTAAATGTTTAGTGTTTTTGTAAAAGCACATGATGTTTACTTAGAACATTAATAAAACGAAGCCATGATATGAGATGTGTCATTGGGCGGCTACCGATCTGTATTCAGAATACCTACAACATGCCAGAGGGGGTTGTCATGGGAAAGACATGTGATTTGGGGACGTGATGACAGAGCTCTGCCACTGAGCGTCACTGAGCCCTCAGGCACATTCACAGAAGCATATTTATTTTAGGTACACTAGAAGACAAGGGAAGACTGCCAGCAATGAACACCTGTGCTGCTGGAGGAGCTTGATACTCACTACTGAAGCTAGAAACACATTCCTGAGCAGTAATAAACGTAACCTCTTTTTGATGAAATTATGTCATTCTTTTGCTACATATAACCCAGCAGACTGTTGTTTTATATGGAAATCCAGAGTTCAGAGGTTCACCAAGAAACACAGCCCTGGGAATGCATATTCTCCTAAAGCGGTAGTCCAGCCAAAAAAGACAAAATAAAAATGAATAGTTCTTTACTGGAAAAATAGCAAAACCAGCTGCGATATTCAGCTTTATTCAGAGATTTTCCTGCAGTATGTTTTTCTGCCTTCAGATGTCCTCAGTTTGATGGCCAGCATTATTCAACGCACTTCCTTTGAACCCAGGTTGTCCTGAAGTCTCCCCAGCCTGTGACTGGACAGTGAAAAGTAAAGTAGCACAACGTGTATATATATATATATATGTATATATATATATATCAAGCTCATTTATCTGTCACTCCGCTTTCAATCAACATATGTCCAACTAATTGGTTCATTGTTCTGTTTCTTCCTCTCACACTTTAGCTCTGCTATACAGTGACTGCAAGGGGTGGTATTATGTCAAAGTAAAGTCCTTACACAGCTTGCATTTGAAATGCATTTGATAATGTCATCATTATTACAGAATTGCAAAAATGTGTGTATTTTATATCAGTCTGATGTTTAGCTTTTAAAGGGAAATTTAAGTTAATTAAGAACCTTCCACACAATCCCATCCACTTTCGCTCCCTTAACTGCTTCCCGACCACCCCATAGCAGAACTAAAGCTACAGGGTGGCAGGGCTGTGCAAAATCACTTATATATACGTGATTTTATATTCACACCGTTGGTGGCTTCAGCAGTCAATCACCGGGTCCCATGTTGTGATTCCCCGCCGACACCCGGCGGTCACCGGGTATCACTGACGGGGGAAAGGTCTGTATGTAAACAATACAGATCTCTCCCCTGTCAGCTCCAGCACGCTGCTCTGTATTGCTCTGCGTAGCAGAGCAATACAAAGCAGGGTGCTTACACAGTAAAGCACAGCACACTGTAAAGCCCACACCGCACACAGTTAACCCTTTGATCACCCCAGATGTTAACCCCTTCCTGCCCAGTGTCATTAGTACAGTGTCAGTGCTTTTTATTAGCACTGATCACGGTATTAGTGTCACTGGGGATGTCAGTGACAATTAGTTCCCCCCCCAGTGTCAGCATGCCTGCCGCAGTCCCGCTATAAGTCGCTGATCACTGCCATTACTAGTATAAAAAAATAAATAAATAAATAAAAATTCCACTATATATACCTCCATTTGTAGATGCTATAAATTTCATGTAAACCAATTAATTTACACGTATTGGGATTTTTTATTTTAGCAGAGACATGCAGTAGTATACATTTTAGCCTACATTATGCAGAAATTTGATTTTTTTACATTTTTTACTGGATATGCTTCTATAGCAAATAGTAAAAAATATTGTAGTTTTTTTCAAAATTGTTGGTCTTTTTTTGTTGATAGCGCAAAAAATAAAAAATGCACAGGCAATCAAATACCACCAAAAGAAAGCTCCATTTGTGAGAAAAAAATGATATAAATTTAATTTGGGTGCAGCGCTGCATGACCATGCAAATGTCAGTTAAAATAATGCAGCACCATAGCGCAAAAAATGGCCTGGTCAGGAAGGGGGGTAAATCATCTGGAGGGCAAGTGGTTAAAGTTATTAAAGGTAACAGGGGCCATGACATGCTTTCTGCACAGCTACTTCTTTTTAAGGATTCTGTGGTGGCTGAAAATATGACAAAATTCCTAGGCATTAGTGTCATCATTGGTCACAATGGGATCCAGGAACAAAGAGTTCTGTACAAAAGTAGGTCTCGGCTTTTGCTACATCTTATGATGTAAAAAGAAATGTGGGCTGTGAGAAATTCAGAATGGGCTAATGCAGGCTTCTTTCATATTAGGCAGATAGTAATAAAGTCCACCTCCAGTTTAATCTTTTCTTTTAGTTCACCCCAGCCATTTTTAAAATAAAAAATAAAATGTAGTTTTGGCTGTAATACTGGTATCCTTTTCTGGGTTAAATGACAACCCACTTCTTGGGAGTGCAGAGCGTCATAAGTCTGTGTTATCTTGTCAGTGTTGCTCTCTGCATCACTGAGTAGCACTCAGCACCATAGAAGTGGTCAAGAGGAAACGGATTCTTTGGCATCCTGTGATAAGCCTGAAGACATCTGAAGAAGGTAAGAATAAATGCAAAAAGCAAAACACACAGATTGGGGGGCAGCAAAGGTTAGGGTTACCTTGGCCCTTAATCATATCAATAGCATGTCACCCCCTTCAATGCTATTTTATTCCAGATATTTTAGATTAGTATAGCTGAGACCAAGCAATAAGTAAAGGACTGCACCTGCTTGTTAAAATATTCGATCAGCAACACTGTAAATATTCAAATATGGAAGATTCAGGGATCCTAGTATGTAGGCTGTGAGAAGCAAAAACAGGCTCTAGTTCAAAGGCAATGCTACTGTAATATAGAAAGCTTTAAATCCACATTTACATGGCAAAATCAGCCAAGTATACCTGTAGCCGAGTGCCCAGGTGATTGAAGAATGTGACCTGCATAAATCAATGATAGGCTGATGGGAGCCATGGCTGTCCATCACTCTCAGCATGTTTTTGTATGTATCTGCTCATCATGGACACAGACAAACTGCATCCAGGGCTGATCATTTGTGCCTAACGACTTGTAACCACTCAAAGTGCAGATCCATGCTTACAGTAATTGACAACCAGGGTTCTTGTCAGCCTGTCAATGACTTGCAAAGGCTTCATGTCAGTAGATCTCCACAAACACCTGGGATCCCAGCCACAGATATCCACAGTATACTTGTTGCACCATAGCTGATTAGGTCATGTGAATGAGACATGAGGGGAACCTGTGATGAGAGAAATAGTGAGACATGCATTACTTGTTTTAAAGGTACATATGTGATCCAGGGCTGTCAAATTATTCTGGATACACGATCTAGCAAATAATAGTTCTTGAACGATCATGCAACCAGTGAAGTTTGAAAAAGTTTGAATCCCCATCTTGCATGTTTTGCTCAGCAATAGCAGCTCCAATTTTTCTACTGTATCTTCACAGGTTAGCAATAAATATCCTAATTAAATTGTTCTTATTTCCATACAGTTTATGAATGCTTTCAAGAAATGAATTTAAGCTATACAGTAAAAAAGCCACTTCTAATTTGTAATTCCCTAGTCACAAAAAACCTTACTATGCACTTTATATAACAGCCGCAAGACAAAACCCTAAAGGCCCTTTCACACCTATGCATTATAACAATTACTTTAAATTATGTTCTTGTAGATCTATACTGTACATCAACTAATATGCACGACGTGCTACGAGGAGCTTATTGAAGTCAATTAAATCACATGAAAACATGATGTAATGTGCTTATAACATTTAAAAAAAATGAATGCATAGGTGTGAATACTTGCTTATATTAAAAAAAAGAATGACAGTACTTTCTGTCAAAACAAGCTTCATTTATGTATTTTAGAAACCATTCACAGTGGCAGAAATGTGTTTTAGTTTCTTTGTGTGGCCACTCATTCTTTTGGTATGCCATAGCTGAAGAGATCTGAACAAGGAAAAAATTTTGAGCTCTCATCATGTCAGAGAAAAGTAAAGATGACATAGATAAAAACCATTTACAGGTAACAGATACTGAACTACGTATTAGCCTTTTCCCCATAGCTCTATTAAAAGATCAGTTCCATGTAACAAGTAAAATCAGACAGTAACCTAATGCTAAAGTTCACTTTTAGACTACACACCTAATGACATTTACTACATGTGCCACTTGCACTTTCATTGATATTAAAATCATTTTTTTTTTGTAAAATATTACAAACATGTTATACTTTCCTGCTCTGTGTGGCGGTTTTGCTTAGAGCAGCCCTGATCCTCCTCTTCTCAGTTCCCCCGCTGGCACTCCTGACCCCACCCTCCTGCCAAGTGCCCACAGAGCAAGCAGTCCCACACCCTCTCTTCTCATTGGTTCACTGGCTCCCTCTGTTGTTTCAGCCAATGAGGAGGGAGAGTCCCCAGAGAGCCAAGGCTCTCATGTATATCACTGGATCGCGATATGTAAGTATTAGGGGGGCTGGGGGGGCTACTGCACACAGAAGATTCTTTACCTTCATGCATAGACTGCATGAAGGTAAAAAACATTGAGCTTTTACAGCCACTTTAATTGTACAGCATACTTGAGTCAATTTATAGATACTTTTATTTACAATACAAGTTGACACTGTATGCTGGTGTACAAATAAAGATTGGGGATGAGCAAAACTGAGTTTCATTTCCCAGAAATTTAGGAGGAAACTGAGAAATCTCAGTTAGCTTTTACCATTTTGGCAAAATGCATTTGAGTCAATAGGAAAAGCAAAATTAACATGATACAGTACTTGATGGTTTTAAGGTTTAGTGGGCTTTAAATAGCTCCTATAAGGTTTCAGAAGCTCCTTTCATCTATCCTGGACCTGTTATTGTACCACAAAAGGGCACCCTTATTAGTCTCATTATATATTACTTTTTTCCATGGAAAGACAAATCAGTGAAAAAGTAATATTAAAAAAAATAAATATAAAATAAATGATAACCTAAACCACAAAAAAAGGAAAAACACTGAAATAAGCTAAGCTATCTTTAATACACTGAAAAACAAACCACGCCCTCCAAATAAAGAAAAAATTGTTGATCTTTTCTTTTGAGCAAATTTTGCCTAAGCAGATCAAGGAGCGAAAATGAGAGCTTCTATCTAGGCAAAATTTTAAAAGCAGCAAAATCAATATAGCCAAATTCACTTCACTTATCCCAAATACAAAGTCTATCTCTTCCCCATGACAATATAAGAAATGGATTAAGAATTATGCAGTGATCACCAAGTTATAGGCCCAGTGATATACTGTAATTAAAACAAGGCAGGTATTCCATAGGCTACTATCTAAAATAGCAAGCATCAAGAGGATAAAACCAAAGGATTCCATGTCAGGCATACACCTGTCTGATGCTGCTGATCATCTGATACTCATATAATGTATGAACGGTTAATGCTATATAGGCTGTGGCACAGTATTACTGATATTGGACACATCATAAAAAGGAATACTGGAGGATTAAAGCTGCCAATCAGTGAGCAGTGGAATGCATGCTGTAGTGATTATTAGGATGCATCAGTGAACAAAGCAAACAAGACAGTTTAATTTGCAATAAAAAAACTGTAGGTGCTACATGAGTTTTTGGAGGAGACACTCTAGGTATAGGTGTGTGTAGAGGAGCATTGATACTTGTCAAAGGAGCACTCCAAACTGCTTCTTTACAAAGGAGCCATGGGTAATCTTTGTCTACCACTGTTAGAGAACCCAAAAGTGAGAATGGTAAGAGAGGGCTGCTTTGAAGCATGAAACCCTACATATGACTGTACATGCAGTCAACAGCTGGTGACAAATGTTAATAAAAACCCCACTGAAGTCTGTGAGGGATGACTCTTGAAAATCAATTCTGTCCATTTTCAAGAACAAAGGGCATGGGGAGCTGGACACTGCAATGGGGGACATGTACAATGCAAAAGATAATTTAAAAAAGTAAATAGACAAAGGGCATGGGGAGCTGGACACTGCAATGGGGGACATGAACAATGCAAAAGATAATTTAAAAAAAAAAACATTTTAGCAGGGGGAGAGTCCTCCTTTGAATACAACGTTACAACGTTGATAGTGACATGAGAAAAATACCACTTTTAATTACAAGTGTGGGAGATGCCTTCAAGTTGCATCTGGTGCACAATTCTCACAGACAGCATCTGTATTCTGCCATATTTGTAAACCTTACAATACAGCTTGCCTGAAATACAGCAGCACCACAATCTGATTTGTTACAACTGGAAATAAGAGAGCTTAAGCCCTCAACTTCATATAGAGTGGCCAGTTAGCATAACAGTTGAAAAGTATAGTATAGTAAAAGTATAGTTTGTGAGCAGTGCCTTTAAAGTTTAATACAATGTTGAAACAGAGCGCATAAAAACATTTTAAAAAACCAACACCACATTCCATGAACCCCTCTCCATTCCAACATCTCCAATTCTTTCTAAAATATTAAAAATACAGACTTCAGTTATGTGTTTGATAGAAATTGGTTAGCGTCAGGACAACACTTGCATAGTCAGCAAATTAAAAGAGCTTTGTAGTGTGGGCCTTTTTTAATATATGTGCTGCTAACAGCACTATTGTTGTCTGAAGCTTTTGCCTGTAGCGTATCAGCCATGGTAAAAGTAACAACCATTTGGGTATCACGTGTACTAAAACACACATGTCTATACACTAAAGAGTGGGAACAGCACCTCATTGATAGTGCTTGACAGTAAAAGGTACTCAGTGTCAGGTAAAGATCCTTGAGGTCCTAAGGATGAAAACACCAAAGTGTGACCCTCACCTCCATGAGCTGTATGTTAATTCAGCAGCATAGGTTGCAGGTCCTGTTTTTTTGCAGCCCTCTCCTGCAGAAGAGCCCAAGGTGGCTGCCTGTTCTGTCTTTCCATTGTCCTGCTCCTACCTGTACTCTTCCTCCCCCTTTTTCCTCACTTTGCATGCTTCCCACCTCCACAAGATGCTCTATCTGTATCACTTTCAGTATCTGAAGCCGCCAGTGATAAGGAGGAAAGTCTGACAAGGGGTTTCAGAGGCAAACCTTATAACACATCAAATGGGGAAGCACATTAGCATAAAACCAAAATGTGTAGTTCCCTGTATAGGCATGAACTTATTTGTAAGTTTCTTAACTCCACTCTGCCATCTCCAGTAACATCATTGATAAGGCCGGTGTGTCTTCTGCAGCTGCTGGAGCAGAAGAAAAAAGTCTTCTAATCATCTGTCCAGACAACTTGGCAAAATTGTTAACTAGATAAACCTTAGCCTAAACTTTGACCTTGAAGATACTTCTCACTACCTCTGCTGTCTGGTTGTTTCTGACCTAGGCCTGACCAGACTATGGCTCTTCTGAGGGTATTAGACAGGAGGTGTAAGGGAAGCCCTCTCATCAGCTCGACCTTGACCATGTATGTGACAATTGCTGGATCTTATGGTCAGCCTCAGGGCTATGCTGCCACAGCAGCCTGTTTTTTGTCTTGTTTATTGACTTTGGTATTGTACTTTGATCCCCCCTCCTGTTTTTGTGCTAGTTGGTACAGTATTTAGTTAGATACTCCTTGCCCCTCTCTGCTGCTTATGCTACAAAAGAATTGAGAAACATCCTTTGTATTATACTTATCTAAAACTATAAAACTATGTTCCCCAAATAATTAAAACATTTTGCAAATTCAGTTTGCACATTTTTGGTAAAAAAGGGTAGGCACTCCTTTTTTCCCCTTTACTTAACATGCCTGTGGGATGCCTTAAAGCTGCATGTGAAGTGTAGGATGTAGGACCTGCTATATGCACTTGGCCCCTTCAGGATAAAATAAAAGTTAGAAAAAAAAATAGAATTCTTCCTTAAACACTATTACTAAAACCCAACCTTTTATTCAAACCTTACATGTAAGAAAAAAAAGTGAGCAGCAGCTAAACAAAAACTTATGGCTTTGCTGACACATGCAAAAACACTTCCATTAATCTACTACAGTATTGTCCAAAACACAGTCGGGGAGGAGGTCATAAAGGGTGTCATAGACATCCTTTAGAATTCTATTGAGCAGCCACACCTAAATTGTTGACGCTTCCACCCAAGTAATCTACCTGTTAGAGACAGGTACACAAATCTGTCAGTGCTCAGCACTGAGGTTGGAGTGTTCATACCAGACAACACTTCCTTAGTGGGCATCCTCCCTGGCCACTGTGCCCATCAAACAGACAGGTGCATGACTAAGGAATCTTGTAGTGTGGTGAGTGGAGCCTGATGAGGAACCGAGAGGCTAAATCCCCATCAGGTCTGCCTTGCTGATGACAGTGCACAGCAATGAGCGGATCTATAGCCAACAAAATGCAGCTAAAAAACATCAAAATCAGAATGGAGTAGTGGAAGTATAGCAACAAAGATGTCAGAGTAACAAATGATACTGTATTCACAAGCCTGGGTTTCAATTCTATGAATCAGGAATACTTGGGAATTGGGCATTTGTATGGCATGCTCTTTATCTTCCTGAAAAAATAAGACTACTGGTTAAGGAATCCAGTGAATAATCACGTGGAACATACCAAAGATATTCCACCTAGCTATCACAAGTGCAGCAGCTGCTATGAAAGCGTGAACCAGACAGCATGAACCAAATAAGCACATGAACCAGACAGTGTTTGTTCCATTCTGTAGCACACACTTAAAATAAGCCACCAGAAACATAAAAGGATGCCATTGTTGATATCCTTCTGCAAATGCTACATACCTTGCTGTTTTGCTGACAATCTGGTTTCAATACTTTCTGAGTCACTGAACAGAACAAGTATGGAGATTAAGTAAATCGGAGAGATTAGTCATAAATTCTCATCTGCAATCTTGTTACTGGTCATTGACTCAAAGTACTGAAGCAAGAGAGTCAGCTTGATGGCCAGGCAACTTGTAGCAGAAGCGGAGCTCAGTAACGGTGGTCTCCATATTTCTCCTAAAACAGACTTACTTTAAAAAGACTCTTTAAAGCCGATTCCCCGACCCATATATACATGCCTTGCTTTTCTCCAACACTCCTTAGTTTCCAGGTAAGTGCATTTTATCTCCTCCCATGATTCTTAAATAATAAAAAACCCCATGCTAAATTTAAAGACAACTAACGACTGCTGCACCAAAAAAACCTGAATACCAGACTTATAATACTCAATAAAAACCAAAAGGGCGCATGTCCCTTCCAAAATTAAATCATATGTGTTAAAATGCCTAAATGTAAAAATGATATGCAAAAGAACCAAAGAAAGAGATATATTAATATTAAAATGTACAAACTAAAGTGCACATATCCCTTTAAATAATTAAACCATGTATGTGAATACCTTTTTTGAGGATATAAAACAATATATAACATCCAATAAATTCCTACAGTGTCAAAACAAACAATAATCCAAAAAGAGTTCACGAATATATTGTGAATAGTCCACATCCATATGAAATATTTCCAAGTGACTTCGTGTATGAACAATTGGTGCTGCCATGCTCAGAGTGCTTTCCCCAAAAATCAAGTCTCTTACCGGACAGGGTTGGTCATATCCAAGAGATCAAGCACACTTTTATAATGAGAAGAGCCAATAATCCCACCAACAAGCCTCCAGAAGGATTTGTGACCCCGCCTGCAGATTGCAGTAATGGGGTCCTCACAGAGAGATCATGAAAGCAGCTCTGACCATCCACTGAGCTCCATCCAGCACAAGTATTATATTAAGGATCAGAATAGCAGAAGCCTCATAGTGCAGTAACTCAATAAAATCATAAATAAAAGGTAATTGCACTTACAACGTTTAAAAGACCAACAAGCAGTGTAACATTCAAAACACAGCTGCGGGACTTGCTGGCATGCACATATGTGATGTCACAGATGCTGCCCCACCTAATGCGTTTCCCCATAATAGGCATCCTCTATCCTCGAAAAGGATCTCCTTCAATGATGCAGTGCATGGGCCTGAGTGGCCAATCATCAGGCCCAAACACTGTTACATAGGATGAAGAGAAATGACATTATTGACCCTGTGGAAACTCAGACACCATTTTACATAGAACTTACACAAGAATAGGACTGGAGAGGAATAGAGTGGTTGAGAAGTGCAGGGAAGTTGAATATAAGTCAGTCAGGGGTAGGCTAGTTAAAGAGTCTGTCCTGAAAAGACAAAGTGACTAAATCTTTTTAGCAGGAACTTGAAAGAAAATTTGTGGTGCTGATCATCACAATCAATCATTGCTGTGACCTTCGAGTGCAAATTAAACAAACCAAACATTCAAAAAAATGTTTGGTTTTGTGTTTTTTATTTTTGTTTCTTAAGATATGTTCTTCATACTGTACCTTAAGTACTTTTCTAATTTGAGTTACTGTCATATTTCTAAATGTACAAAGATAAAAAATTCTAATAAATGTTTATTTGATTTATTGGATATTAGTGTAATTTCCAAGAAGGTAACTAAATTTGATACTAACGAAAACCATATTTAGAAGCAAATAATGCACTTCATTTATGAATTAAATGAGCTATGAGGCTGTCATATTTTAATAGAAATTAATTAACTTGCATATTTGCTAAGGGGCGATTATCAGACATGTAAAAAAGTGCATAAATTAGACATTTTAATAATTATGTGGTGTTAGTTGCACATCAACACTTAAAGACAATCTTCACTTCAAAATAGTTTTCCTATTACATTTTTTGCCTTATACACAATATCACTAATAATGTAGATTTGGTGAAAATACTAATGATATGCTAGGTCAACAATATATATTCCATCTACATAAAAAGGAAGTGTCATTGACACATTTCATTTTTGCTGTGAACATTGCATAGAGACAGGAAAAACACTGACTGTTGTTGTAAATGCATTTATTAAATATTTGTACAATGTATTTTTTGCACATTTCCAAAGAGGGTAAAACTGTGCTCTGTGTTCTGTGTGCATTTAAGTATTGTATTTCTCAAGTTTTTTTTTCTTTCTAGTATTGTATAGCATGTTATCTACTTAGTTTTCAGTTTTCTATCATTACATCTGCGGAGGATTTTTACTGTCACGATAACTGAGAAGTTCAACCCTAAACAGTATTCTTGTTTTGTGAAGATAGTTCTTTTATAGGGAATGTAAACCCAGATAACTTTTCTTTCATACAGTATTTGTTTTCTATTGATCAGTTAAATATAAATTTGGAAGCATTTTGTTACATCTGTTTGATAAGTGCAAAAGCTATCAATGTTGTCAGAAAATCAGAGTTGTCTTGAATGCCCTCCATATTACCTGTATTACCTCAGATAAGCTATTTAGCCTTCCCATTTCTTATAATAGACTATAGAATGATCACCTTTATGTTGTAGAGATCTGAGAGTGGGAGAGGTTGAGTAGTTTAGCTGACAACAGAAAAGCTGTGTGCTGTCAGCCCACAATAGACACGAAAGGGGTTGATTTACTAAAATTGCAGTGTACAATATGCTATGCATAGTGACCAATCAGCTTTTGGGTTTTATTGTCAAAGCCTAATGGAACAAGCTGCAGTTAGAAGCTGATTGGCTACCATGCACAGCTTTTGCACTGGCCAGTTTTAGTGAATCAACCCCTAAAATATATGTTACCCCAACATTTCCTATTTCTGATATATATCTGTTGCACCATGTACTTGTAAAGAAAATGTATCCTACTCTCTTTGTATTCCTTGCTTTCTGTGAAATCCCTGGTGATCCTGCCAGACTCTCTGTTTTTCTATTTAAAACTGTACACCAATGTTCAGACTTGTGCTGACAACCACCTCCAAGCTCTTCACTGGGAAGATCAGTGTATGTTGTTTCTCTGCCTCCTGCTGACAACACCCCCTGTAGTTTTTACCCACACTTCTCTAATCCCTATATGCAGCTGAGAACAAAGGTTATGTGATCACTTATAAAAAGTGAAAAAAGCTAATTTTTTAATATATACATATATATATATATATATATATATATAAATTGAAAAAAACATAAATAAGTAAAAAATGCCTTAAACAGCGCTCACTAATGAAATGCAATACTATCCCCAAAAGTATATGAAATACAAAATAATAAAAAAAATAAATAAATATAAATGTAAATACAGAAACAATATAAATAAATAAATAAGAACACTTCCACCAAACTGCAAAAAGCATTCAGTAACAGATGTAGCTGCAGAAAAAACGCTAGCTATTTCAATGTGCGTCTCACCACCCACTTTGTAGATAGCAAATCCCTCAGAGGCAAGTGTTTTTTATTTACCCACATATGGAATTTGAATTATACTTACCCTGATGGAGTTTGAGCTGGATTAACCGTCTGATGAGTGATCAGTATTACATCTGAGTCGATCTGGTTTAATGAATTTCCACATCTATTGGTATCTGATTGGATGCTGATTAAACACCAGAATCTGGTGAGTTTGCACTTTGATGGGGTGTTGAGCACATTGGAGATCACAGTTGTGGTGGATACTTTTTGGAAAGAAAGATTTTTGAACTTTACTTTATATTATAAAGTGATTTTTTTTTCACTTTTTACACTGTTTGGGGGAAGTGTTATTATTTATTTATTCATTTTTATTGTTTTTTTTATTATTTTTTATTATTTTGTATTTCATATAATTTGGGGGATAGAAAATACATAAAATGCACATAAAAACCAAGAACATGGTTTTTGGAAATGCTTAATCAATTTTTGGGGTGATCTTATTTTTTTTTTTACCTTACCATGTGTGATCACAGGCATACACTCTATGCAGAAAAATGAATATATAAAATTTTAAATAAATTGTTTGGACCCTTTACTGGTGCTTTTTAAATACTTTTGGTGCTTTTGTTGATATGTAAAAATCATCCAACAGTAATACAAATTCCCCCCAAAATGCCATAATTTCCTGCCCAGTAACAATGGTTACCAGGAACAATATGGCAGACCTCCCCCTGCTGTGACATAGACAGCAATATACGTTAGACAAAGGTTCAAACCTTTCCTTAGGCTACGTTCACCGCCGCTAAACCGCGCATGCGGCGTTTGCTGAGCGTTTGCCGAGCATTAAAAAACGTTCCGCAAACGCTGGACCAACGCTTGCCAAACGCTATAGGGACATTTGGCAAGTGTTGGTAAAACAGTCAAGTGTGAACGAGCCCTTACTCTATCCAAAAACCTAAACCCAAAACTTTTTTTTTTTCATTTTTGGATAGTGTAAGGGAAGGTCTTTCTGCAATTAGTGTCTCATTAGCCAGGTTTCCATCCCTTTCTGTCCTGTAGACTCAAGAGGAAGTGGGAAGTCATATTTCCAATGTAAAGGAAATGGAAACAAGGGCTCCCAGTGGAAAATGTCCCCTTTAGTTCTGGTAGCAATTCAGAATTGTGGAATTATCCTCACTTTTATTCCCTGTGATATTGGTGATTAGGGCAGTTAGAAAAAGTACTGTAAATCTCCCTAACAGTGACACAGACAGTGATAAAAACATGACAGTAGTTCCAACCCCTCTAATCTCTATCCAAATCTAAGAAAAAAACTGCCTTTAGTTATGCTTTTAAAAAAATTGGCGTTATATATACTTTAAACACAAAAGGGAATTTTTTGCTAATAAGGGACAGAAAACAACTCTAAGTAAGACAGTCAGTTAGAAAGTTAAAACGTATCATGCTAATTAAATGTGCCAGTTTTCTTATCTTAACTTCAGACATATTAGCTTTTTAACCTTTCAAATTCATATCCATAACCCCTCTAGATATTAAGCAATTATCAGTTACAAATCTCCAGCATTATTAATTTTTACGTTAATGTGTTATCAGCACAACAGGCCCCATTAAACATAGGAAAATATGATGTAGCAATAGCCGGCTGTAAATACTGGAACATAAACACTAGTAGAGTAGCATGTCAAAAGGGACTTCATAAGCAAATGAATCGAAAGGCGAATAACTGGCAGACAAGGAAGGAACGCTGGCATGGAAGACACTATAAGAAATCCAGGGGAATTGACAGAATACTGGCAACAAGTAAATACAGACAAGGCAAAACACAGTGGTGGCAGGGAAGACATTGGAAAGGATAGAACATTGACAGGGTGAGACTGCTGGCAGAATAATAGCAATGTGAAATCACTTGCTGTTTTGGCATATCTTAGGAGGCACAGATGAATTGTCATGTAGAGAAACACGGGAATTTCAGTTCTCTGGGAGCAGTCCTTTAGAGGAGAAATGAAACATTTTAATCTATGGTGCTCTTTAAGTATTTAATACTTTTTATATGCTTATGTCTTCACCAGACTAATATGGGCTATTTTTTTTCTACACACCTGTCGTTCTCAGTACCTGTTTCTTATATATTAGGCAAGTAAACATTAATTAAAGTGGATTAAAGTAATGCATCATACCTAAGCACTACCAAAATGAATAAAAGCACAAAAATCAGCACAAGGGACCTAACTTCTACAGCTTCTATGAATGGAAAGCAATCTATGAATGGGGGACAGGCGGATGATTGAAAGGTCTGCCCCCTCCATCACTTTCTATTCATAAAAAGCTGTAGTATGAATGGCAGAACTGGGCAGAAAGAGTGGGCATTCTGGATAGGAGCTTGTGACAGTCCACAAAACGTCCCTTGATGTAAATCGATTGTCAATCCCAGTGCCCACTTGCTGAAAAAACACCAGACTTCCTGCTGCACACAAGCTTCAGAGCTGTCATTAGCTATATAATGGAAGGGGTGAGTATTGGGGGGTATCAATGTTAGTACCTAAATATGACCATGTGACCATATTAAGGCAAAGATCTAATGCTCCATTCCCTGCCCATTTGCTTACATGTCTGGGAATTTCTGGGCAAGTAAATGATTGGGCTCAGTGATTGGTATGGAAGCAGTGGGCACAAGCATCCATTGCTTTCTTGGCAACTATTGACAGGGATAGTGTTGACATAATTGCCCAAAATAAACCCATGTGGCCATTGTTAGGCAATGATGCTATCTGTTCCATTCCCCACCCTTTTGCTATGTGGTCAGGGATTCCTGACCACATAAGTGAAAGAGCCAGGCAGGGGCGGACTGACCATGTGGAAACTTGGGCACTGCCCGAGGGCCCTGGGTCAGTAGGGGGCCCCATGAGATGCCCCTGGTACTTTTTCATAGGCTTTTTTGAGTTTTGGCAAGGACACAGGGACCCCATGATCCCCTATTGCCCGGGGGCCCCATGAGTTGTCAGTCCACCCCTGGAGCCAGGTGATGTCAGTGTTTGGTAAGGATGCAGTGGGAGCAAGCCACCACTGCATTCTTAGCAATCATTGACAACCAGAAGCTGTTACATTTATCCATGCCTAGCGCCCTAAATGTTTGGTGTTCGAACTACTATCTGTACAGTCAATGTTCGGTTCAAACTTACATTGGACCTAATATTGAGCTCATCCCTATACTCTACATATTCATTTTGTAAGGGATGTTGCACTTTGTAAGGTATGCTGCACTTTGCATCGGAATTTCCCCCAGAACTTAGTAATTGTGATGATACAGTTTCCACTGGAAGGCCTTGTGACAAGCTGAAAATGCTGGAGTAGACCTGAGATATGGGGATAGCCACCCTATAACAGAAAGTGCCCAAACAAAGATATTAATGGCAGGATCACATAGTGTTTTGTTAATTAAAGATGGACCTGGAGGTTTAAAAATATTACAAATTACTTTGCAAAACATTAAAATGTTAAAGTTTAAGTGAGATATTAGTGACTGGGTTTCTTCATTAAAATTATGTGGGCTTTACCAGTAAAATAAACTGTTTAGTAAAAAATACATCGACATTGAACTAGTAGAAACCAAATGTACTGTAGGTGTCAAAGACTCTTACATAATAAGAATCTAAAAAATATTTTAAAGAATTAACTTCTAGAGATAATATTTGCATGAATATCATTTTATAAAGAATACATGTACTTGTTCAAAACTAATGCATAGGCACATATGTGCATACATACATGAACACAAACATGAAAAATTAAGTGACAATGGCCCATTATAACTGTCATCCATGAATATGTAATATAGAAATTGTTAATATTCAAAATCTGGAGATGATTTTATTGATCTAAAGTATCAGAAGAATTGCTCTTCTTGCCTATAATTTTCCTTTTCATTCTTCCATGCCACCCTAGGAGCACAGAAGGGAGAATCTGATTGGATACTTATGATAAGAAGAGGATTTTTGTTTCATTTTCAATCAAATAGCTCTGTGACTTTATAGAGGCATTATCTCGTTGTTTGTGATGGCGGAATGCCTTTCTTGATTTCCACTAGTGTACAAATACCAGTATTTGGGAAATGTAGTAATGATGAGCCACTCACAGGATATCTTAAAACAGAGGCAGAATTCTCTTGTTACCTGGTTAGTAGCTTTTGAAAACTGGTTTGCTTGCTACCTTGAACATACTTTCTGCTGCAGCTAAAAGTTGCTAGACAGCCAATCAAAAAATTGAAAATTGTGCAATTTGTCCTTAGAACCTGTACTTTTAAGGGCAAATTACACAATTTTCAGGGATAGTTCAAAAAGTAACAAGAGAGAATGGGTTTGTCCCATCCCTCCACTCAGGTCACAGATTACACTCGGCTCTCCTTTCTGAGCTGTGTACTGTGTGATGTCAAATCTCTGCTCTCTGTCTTCTGGAAGCTCAGAAATGCTGTCTAAATTTTGGACTTTAAACTGATGTAGAGGAGAGAATACTACAGATAAACTTGTACAACGTAAGTAGGAGTATTTGTAGCATCTCTGTGTATCAGCTGAGGACAGTCAATTTACTGGGTATATGTAAGGGTTTACAACCACTTTAAATCCAGAAGGTTGGTGCTCACCCCCCCAAAAAAATAGGTGGGTGTTGGCTTTACAGGAAATTGTGCCAAAAGAAATATTTACTCTCAGGTCACTAATTCCAATTCAGAGTGGCTTCAAAACATCTGATCTGCATATTTTTCCAAAGTCAGTGACCCAGAAAGTGTTGAAGCCATTGCAGCAGCATGCCATGAAACAGGCATTTCCAATACAAAAGGTCAACAGTGGTGACCTACTCTCTCAGAACAGGTTTTAGTGTAAAGCAGAACTCCAAACTGCTCTATATACAGATGAAATACAATAATGGAAGCTATTTTACCTGCCAAAGGATTTGTATTTCTGTCCATCCTGTTCTGAGATTTGCACAGCTCTACCACACCACATAACTCTTTCTGGACTCTGGAGACCTTATTTTTTTCCTGCTACAGTTCAATCAAACTTATAGGTCTCCTCCCCACACTCAACCTGTCACTGGACAATAAGCCTCGGTTCACATATATAAGAATTTGGGTGCGTTTTGAACCGCACCGATTCACATGACCGGTGAAATAAAAAACTTTTCTGCTGAGCCCATTCGCATACATGCGGGCCAGCCACAGTGCAATTTTGAGCGAATTCCAGCCTGATACACTTTGCCAACTCGCACTAGAATCGCACCTGCACCGCATGGCACTGTACCAGCCATCAAAATAGCACCCCATCTTGCACTGCATATATGTAAACCCAGGGTGAAGGAAAAGCAAAAAAGGGATGAGCCCATACCTCTTTTACTCTGCATTCTCCTCCTAACAGCATGCCCTGCAGTGCTACTGCTTGGCTCCTTTTGCTGCTTCTTCTTGTCCCAATTAGAGATGAGCGAAGAAATGAAAAATTCGATTCGACTGATTCGGCGAATTCGTGGACAATATTCGATTCGAGTCGAATAAATTCGCTGTGAATTTAACTTAAAAAAGGGTGTTTCTAGGCTTCAGAGAGACTTAATATTAGTGCAGAACACTGTACCTTTAATTTAAATGCCCTTGGAGTCTGCTGGGGAAGAGAAATAATACTGTCAGTCAGTATGACATGCAGATGAGTGCCGTCGATCTTAGAATCACCGCACACTTCACTCATTTGGGCAGTCACGGGGCCAAAACCAGAGTGTGGAGCCACAGTGTGGCGGTGGAGGCAGCAGCAATGGGAGGCCATACAGCACCCTATGACAAAAATGGAAACCACCAGCAGTGTGAGGAGACCTGAAAGTGGCACATGGCAGAGTGTGGCGATAGAGACAGCAGCAATGGGAGGCCGTACAGGGACCCATGACACACTCTGGACCTGGCAGCAGCATGAGGAGGCGGTACAGGGGCCCATGACAGATTACGGGCCTGGCAGCAGCATGAGGAGTCGGTACAGGGGCCCATGGCAGATTACGGGCCTGGCAGCAGCAATGGGAGGCCGTACAGGGACCCATGACACACTCTGGACCTGGCAGCAGCATGGGGAGGCGGTACAGGGGCCCATGACAGATTACGGGCCTGGCAGCAGCATGAGGAGTCGGTACGGGGGCCCATGACACACTCTGGACCTGGCAGCAGCATGAGGAGGCGGTACAGGGGCGCATGACAGATTACGAGCCTGGCAGCAGCAACTTGGACAGGAGGACGTTCAGCTTCTGCACCGTCGGGTGCGTGCTCGCAAACTGTTGTCTCTTGGAAACGGATTCCAAGAAAGACTGCTGACGGAATCCGTGAAGAGGAGTAGCAGGAGAAGGAGCATCTGAACGAGCGGAATATGCCAACAAGCGACAACAGTGGCCCATGACAGATTACGGGCCTGGCAGCAGCATGAGGAGTCGGTACGGGGGCCCATGGCAGATTACGGGCCTGGCAGCAGCTATGGGAGGCCCGTAATCTGCCAGCACCCTATGACAAAAAATGGAACCCACCAGCAGTGTGAGGAGACCTGAAAGTGGCACATGGCAGAGTGTGGCGATGGAGACAGCAGCAATGGGAGGCCGTACAGGGACCCATGAGAGACTCTGGACCTGGCAGCAGCATGAGGAGGCGGTATAGGGGCCCATGGCAGATTAGGGGCCTGGCAGCAGCTATGGGAGGCCCGTAATCTGCCAGCACCCTATGACAAAAAATGGAACACACCAGCAGTGTGAGGAGACCTGAAAGTGGCACATGGCAGAGTGTGGCGATGGAGGCAGCAGCAATGGGAGGCCGTACAGGGACCCATGAGAGACTCTGGACTTGGCAGCAGCATGAGGAGGCGGTATAGGGGCCCATGGCAGATTAGGGGCCTGGCAGCAGCTATGGGAGGCCCGTAATCTGCCAGCACCCTATGACAAAAAATGGAACACACCAGCAGTGTGAGGAGACCTGAAAGTGGCACATGTTTGGGGCATGATTCATGGCGGATTTAGTCAGTTGTGTCAGGAACTGGTGGTTTGAAATCCAGACTAATCCACGCCTGATTCATTTTCACAAACGTCAGTCTCTCCACACTTTGGGTGGACAGTCGTGTCCTCCGCGGAGTTGCAATACCTCCTGCCGCACTAAACACGCGCTCCGATGCCACGCTACTGGCCGGGCATGACAGCCTTTCAAGGGCAAATTCAGCTAGTTGGGGCCAAAGGTCAAGTTTCGTTGCCCAGTAGTCAAGGGGATTGTCTACCTCGGTTGGCAGGGTGCTGTCCAAGTAGGCCTAAGCCTGTTGTTTGAGGTCCTGCTCCAGGTCCACCTGATGCTGCTGCTGCTGCTGCGGCTGGTTAGTAGTTTCCTCACTGCGCTGGTGAAGAAAGCTACTCATCATCGACTGCAGACTGAGGCAGCCGCTGCTGGTGGAGCTGCCACTGCTCCTACCACCCCACCCCTCCCCTGCTGCCATGGCAGCGGAACACGAGCGCACAGGGCCCACAGTGTCTGAGGATGGACGTTGGCGCAGACAGGCAGAGACCAGCTGACTACATAGGTGTTTTTTATAGTACGTTATTTTGGCCTCCCTCTCAGCAGGTGTGAAAAAGGCCACCATTTTTGAACGGTAGCGAGGGTCCAACAAGGTGGACAGCCAAAAGTCATCCCTCTGTCTGATGGTTATTATTCGGCTGTCGCTACGCAAGCAACCGAGCATGCTATGGGCCATTTGTGCCAAGGAATGCGAGGGACTCCCTGCCTCCATCTCCACAGCATACTGCCACGGTGCGTCTAGGTCCTCTGTCTCCTCTTCCTCCTCCTCTACCAGATGCTCCTGCTCCTCCACTCCTGTCCGCTGAGTGGAAAAACCACCCATTTCACTCAATAATTCCTGAGCACCAATGTCCTCCTCTACCTCCTCCTCTTCTTCCAGTCCTGCCCCCACAGGGGCCATGTGGCGTTGAGATCTGTGCGCCACGTCTACCGCACCCTGACCAGCCATTGTTAACAGCATTTGTTCCAGGACGTGCAACAGAGGAATGACGTCGTTCATCCCATAGTCCTGCCGACTCACGAATAGCGTGGCCTCCTCAAAGGGCCTGAGCAAGCGCAGGTGTCACGCATGAGCTGCCAATGGCTGACATCTAAGTTACACAGGGAGTACCTTTATCTGCTTTTAACATCAGGAAATCTGTGATGGCCTTTTGCTGTTCGTAAAGGCGGTCTAACATATGTAGGGTTGAATTCCACCTTGTTGCAACGTCACAGCATGAGGAGTCGGTATAGGGGCCCATGGCAGATTAGGGGCCTGGCAGCAGTTATGGGAGGCCCATAATCTGCCAGCACCCTATGACAAAAAATGGAACACACCAGCAGTGTGAGGAGACCTGAAAGTGGCACATGGCAGAGTGTGGCGATGGAGACAGCAGCAATGGGAGGCCGTACAGGGACCCATGAGAGACTCTGGACCTGGCAGCAGCATGAGGAGGCGGTATATAGGGGCCTACGGCAGATTAGGGGCCTGGCAGCAGCTATAGGAGGCCCGTAATCTGCCAGCACCCTATGTCAAAAAATTCAACACACCAGCAGTGTGTGAGGAGACCTGAAAGTGGCACATGGCAGAGTGTGGCGATGGAGACAGCAGCAATGGGAGGCCGTACAGGGACCCATGACAGACTCTGGACTTGGCAGCAGCATGAGGAGGCGGTATATAGGGGCTTATGGCAGATTAGGGGCCTGGCAGCAGCTATAGGAGGCCCGTAATCTGCCAGCACCCTATGTCAAAAAATTCAACACACCAGCAGTGTGAGGAGACCTGAAAGTGGCACATGGCAGAGTGTGGCGATGGAGACAGCAGCAATGGGAGGCCGTACAGGGACCCATGACAGACTCTGAACTTGGCAGCAGCATGAGGAGGCGTTATATAGGGGCCCATGGCAGATTAGGGGCCTGGCAGCAGCTATGTGAGGCCCGTAATCTGCCTGCACCCTATGTCAAAAAATTTAACACACCAGCAGTGTGAAGAGACCTGAAAGTGGCACATGGCAGCAGAGTGTGGCGATGGAGACAGCAGCAATGGGAGGCCGTACAGGGACCATGACAGACTCTGGACTTGGCAGCAGCATGAGGAGGCGGTATATAGGGGCCCATGGCAGATTAGGGGCCTGGCAGCAGCTATGTGAGGCCCGTTATCTTGCAGCACCCTATGTCAAAAAATTTAACACACCAGCAGTGTGAAGAGACCTGAAAGTGGCACATGGCAGCAGAGTGTGGCGATGGAGACAGCAGCAATGGGAGGCCGTACAGGGACCCATGAGAGACTCTGGACCTGGCAGCAGCAGGAGGAGGCGGTATATAGGGGCCCATGGCAGATTAGGGGCCTGGCAGCAGCTATGTGAGGCCCGTAATCTGCCTGCACCCTATGTCAAAAAATTTAACACACCAGCAGTGTGAAGAGACCTGAAAGTGGCACATGGCAGCAGAGTGTGGCGATGGAGACAGCAGCAATGGGAGGCCGTACAGGGACCCATGACAGACTCTGAACTTGGCAGCAGCATGAGGAGGCGGTATATAGGGGCCCATGGCAGATTAGGGGCCTGGCAGCAGCTATAGGAGGCCCGTAATCTGCCAGCACCCTATGTCAAAAAATTTAACACACCAGCAGTGTGAAGAGACCTGAAAGTGGCACATGGCAGCAGAGTGTGGCGATGGAGACAGCAGCAATGGGAGGCCGTACAGGGACCATGACAGACTCTGGACTTGGCAGCAGCATGAGGAGGCGGTATATAGGGGCCCATGGCAGATTAGGGGCCTGGCAGCAGCTATGTGAGGCCCGTTATCTTGCAGCACCCTATGTCAAAAAATTTAACACACCAGCAGTGTGAAGAGACCTGAAAGTGGCACATGGCAGCAGAGTGTGGCGATGGAGACAGCAGCAATGGGAGGCCGTACAGGGACCCATGAGAGACTCTGGACCTGGCAGCAGCAGGAGGAGGTGGTATATAGGGGCCCATGGCAGATTAGGGGCCTGGCAGCAGCTATGTGAGGCCCGTAATCTGCCTGCACCCTATGTCAAAAAATTTAACACACCAGCAGTGTGAAGAGACCTGAAAGTGGCACATGGCAGCAGAGTGTGGCGATGGAGACAGCAGCAATGGGAGGCCGTACAGGGACCCATGAGAGACTCTGGACCTGGCAGCAGCAGGAGGAGGCGGTATATAGGGGCCCATGGCAGATTAGGGGCCTGGCAGCAGCTATGTGAGGCCCGTAATCTGCCTGCACCCTATGTCAAAAAATTTAACACACCAGCAGTGTGAAGAGACCTGAAAGTGGCACATGGCAGCAGAGTGTGGCGATGGAGACAGCAGCAATGGGAGGCCGTACAGGGACCCATGAGAGACTCTGGACCTGGCAGCAGCAGGAGGAGGTGGTATATAGGGGCCCATGGCAGATTAGGGGCCTGGCAGCAGCTATGTGAGGCCCGTAATCTGCCTGCACCCTATGTCAAAAAATTTAACACACCAGCAGTGTGAAGAGACCT